>NC_062281.1:177521550-177824581 GCF_902655055.1 Lutra lutra
GGTATCATCACAACTGCCCCGCTTAGTACCTGGCCCCTGTTCAACTCCCACCCCCCCACAATAAAGTTGATTTTAAAAATAACTAGAAATAATCCATAGGTCCAACAAGAGTAAAATGAGTAAGTAAATTAGGTAGACTCATGAAATGAAATAATATGTAACAATGAACAAAGAACACACTTCGGCTACATACAACACATGTTCTCTCAGACATTAGGCAGTGAAAAAACCTTCCACAAAAGTCCATGCATAAAACTCCGCTTATATGAACTACAAGAAGAGGTAAAACTAACCTATGGTGCTCAAGGGCAAAAGAGGGGTAATTTCTTTGGCCGAATTAACTGGCACAAGGGAGTCTTTCGGGTACTGGAAATGTTATCTTCACCTGGGTGATATGAATATATATCTATATATATATGCAAAAATTCACTGAGCCATATACCTAAGATTTGTCCACTTTGCAGTGTATGTTATATCTCAGCAAAAGAGTTAAAAAATAGGGGTGCCTGGATGGCTCAGTGGGTTAAAGCCTCTGCCTTCTGCTCAGGTCATGATCTCAGGGTCCTGGGATGGAGCCTGGCATCGGGCTCTCAGCTCAGCGGAGAGCCTGCTTCTCCCCCTACCCCCGCCTACCTCTTAAAAAAAAAGGGGGGGGGGTTAAAAAATTAAAAAGTGAGGGGGGAGGCATTTAAACCAATCTGTGGGGGCGCCTGGGTGGTTCAGTCCTGGGATGGAGCCCTGCGCCAGGCTCCTTGCTCAGTGGGGAGTCTGCTTCTCCCTCTCCCTCTGCCTGCTGCTCCCCCTGCTTGTGCTGTCACTCTCTCTCTGTCAAATAAATAAATAAATAAAATCTTAAGGAAAAACAACAACAACAAAAGACTAATCTGTGTGTGGGGGGAGGAGGGTTTCAGGGACGGCTGCTTAGAGGAAATGAGGAAGTTAACAGTAGGTGGAAGGACATCGATGAGGACAAAAGCTGAGGACAAAAGCACGGTGCATTCCAGGAACTTAAAGTCCAAATTTTTTAAAAAAACAAAATCTCAGTTGGGCCCCAATATGCAAAATATATAGAAGCCCCTGATCTGTCTGTAGCATGGGAACCAGGGCGCTACAGGGCCTCGGTGCTGAACAGACTGGTCCAGTTTAAGGACTCCCAGGGGGAAAATATGACTCATTCCAGGGCCAGTGGCCAGCACTGGTTTCAAAGCTGCACCCTGCTCGGGAAGGGGAGGCAAAACCTGGAGGTGCAGCTCAAGGAAGCGATTATTAGGGGCTGGAGCAGTCAGCAAAAACTTCACAGAGGAGGTAACTTTTAACCCTAAGCCGTGAAAGGACAGGATATCATCAGGCAGAAAGCAGAACTCTGCTTGTGTTTGGAGAAGGTGAGGGGACAAGAGTGGAGGGAAGTGGGTGGCCAGTTCAGAGGCTATTCTGGAATACTGGCAAGGGATGATGGTGATCCTGACTAGAGCACTGGTGGTATATATACCACATCTTCTTTATCCATTCATCTGTTGATGGACATCTAGGTTCTTTCCATAGTTTGGCTATTGTAGACATTGCTGCTATAAACATTCCGGTGCACATGCCCCTTCGGATCACTACGTTTGTATCTTTAGGATAAATACCCAGTAGTGCAATTGCTGGGTCATAGGGTAGTTCTATTTTCAACATTTTGAGGAACCTCCATGCTGTTTTCCAGAGTGGTTGCACCAGCTTGCATTCCCATCAACAGTGTAGGAGGGTTCCCCTTTCTCCGCATCCTCGCCAGCATCTGTCATTTCCTGACTTGTTAATTTTAGCCATTCTGACTGGTGTGAGGTGATATCTCATATACACAATGGAATACTATGCAGCCATCAAAAGAAATGAAATCTTGCCATTTGCGACGACGTGGATGGAACTAGAGGGTATCATGCTTAGCGAAATAAGTCTATTGGAGAAAGACAACTATCATATAATCTCCCTGATATGAGGGAGAGAAGATGCAACATGGGGGGTTAAGGGGGTAGGAGAAGAGTAAATGAAACAAGATGGGATTGGGAGGGAGACAAACCATAAGTGACTCTTAATCTCACAAAACAAACTGAGGGTTGATGGCGGGAGGGGGGTTGGGGGGGTGGGGTTATGGATATTGGGGAGGGTATGTGCTATGGTGAGTGCTGTGAAGTGTGTAAACCTGGCGATTCACAGACCTGTACCCCTGGGGATAAAAATATATTATATGTTTAAAACAAAAAAAATTTAAATTAAAAAAAAAAAGAGCACTGGTGGTAAGGTAGTAAGAAGCAGATGGATTCAAAAGATTCTTAAAAGGAACACTGGGCAGTTTTATGACTGATGGGACAGAGGCCTTCCTAGGTCTGCTGCCCGGGGAATCTGAAAGGATAGTGGGGTCAGAGTGGTCTCTTGAGAACGTAATTCAGGTTCCATCGATCCCTTGCTTCACACTCATTAATGGCTTCCTGTTACACTTAAAATATACTTAAAACTCCTTCTAACACTTTGGCCCTGCTTATCCCTTGAAATCACCTCAACCCTCTTTCTAGCAACATTGCCTGCTTCTGGTTCCTCAAACACAACAAATCTTCCCACCTCAATGCTCTTTTTCATTTGCCTTCATCTGGAACACTCTTCCTCTAGAGCTTCACACAGCTGGCTGCTCTTTGTCATTTGGGCCTCAGCTTTAACTGTCCACTTGTAAGGTCTTCCCCGACCATGCCTTCAAGAGTAGCCACACCATGGGGCGCCTGGGTGGCTCAGTGGGTTAAGCCTCTGCTTTTGGCTCAGGTCATGATCTCAGGGTCCTGGGATCAAGTCCCGCATCGGGCTCTCTGCTCAACAGAGAGCCTGCTTCCTCCGCTCTCTCTGCCTGCCTTTCTGCCTACTTGTGATCTCTCTCTCTCTCTCTGTCAAATACATAAATAAGTAAAATCTTTAAAAAAAAAAAAAAAAGAGTAGCCACACATCACCCCAGGAACCCCAGCTCTCATTACTCTGCTTTAATTTCTTCATAGTACCGACTACTATCTGGAACTAATCTTGTTAACGTCTATGGTTGTGGTCTTTCCCCACTAGGACGTACACTCCAAGACAGCATGGATTTTCTTATTTATTATAGTCCCCAGAGCAGTGCCTAGCATGCAGTTGGAGGTATGAATTCACTGACTGATAAATGATGAATGAATGAATGTCCTGAATTTAAGAGTGGAGTCAGGCTCTGAAGTTGGAGCTGGGCTGAGTCTTGATTTTGTTTTGGGGCAAGTTACTCATTCCCAACTTTGTCAGTGTGAGGTGGATAGTAATAATGACCTCAGTGCGGGGGCTACTGTGAGGATTAAACAGGCTCTGCTTGCGAAGTGCCTGACACACTTCCTTGCATTTGGTAGTTGCTCAATATTGTTACCATGAGCTGCTCCATAAACCCTTGCCATCTCATTGGCTGGACCGGCACAGAATAAATTGCTAAAGAGCTACAGTGGCCACAGAATGGGCACCTGAATTATGGGAAAGTAGCTCCTCTGGCTTCTCAGACCCTGATCTCAGAACAAACCCCCCCACCCTTTGCCTCTGCCCCAGTTCCTTTCATCTGGTTGGGGAGAAGGTCTGGGTTTGACCAGGAACCCACATATCACAACTATGCCGGAAATCTGTAAAGTCCAGAGACAACAGCAGAGCCCTGAGCCTACGGAGGCAACAGAGAAGAAACTCTCCAAGTATTAGTCAGTCTGGAAATCCCATGAAGTCAAGCTCCAAAGCTGCTTTGTGGACTGCTGTCTATTCAGACCAAGTACATAACAGACCCTCAATAACTGCTCATGGAACGAAGGAACGGCGGGAGGGAAGGAGTTACTGACCCTGGAGAGCTCTACCTGGTAAGGTAGACTATCTCAGTGGAAAGAGCCCCACGTAGGCTTCTAAGCCTTTATTTCCTCATCTACAAAATGAGGATGACAGTATCTATTTTCATTAGGTTGACGTAAGGACCAAGGACCGAATGAGATGATGAATATAAGATGTTTAGAGTACGTATCCAATCTTAGCTGCTTTTATTAGCAGCAGGAGCTATTATCTGGCTTTTCATGCAGAATTATCAACATCTCTGAGGGGGTGGACAGAGTTTTGGTTTCAGTTGCCTCCTCTCTGCTCCCCTTTCCAAAGACAGATGACAGTTCCTTGTGCCACATCTATTCCCAGCTCTGCACCCTAGGTCAGCAATCATCACGATGCACTATGTTGGTTCGTTCATCTGTCTTCCCTTCCTGCTGCAGGTTCCACAGAGGGGCTATGGCTTATTTATCTATTGACACATGCACATAGATGCAAACAGAAATAGGGTGTGAGCTGCTCCTGGCCCAGGTGACTGGGGATTATGGTGCCCCCATTTCATGTTGCTATCAGCTCTCTGAAGAGCAGAGGACTCTATGAATGTTCTTCTGAGAACAGGGAAAAAACAGAGATCTTAAAGAAAGAAGACATGTTTCTAGTAAAACCGGTATATTCCCTGACTATCCCTTCCAGTTATTCTCACGTAAACATTTTATTTTCTTCACAGCACTAATCACTATCAGAAGTTCTCTTACTAGCTTACTTGTTTACTGTCTATCTTCCTTCACCAGGATTTAAATTCTGTGACAGGGGCGCCTAGGTGGCTCAGTGGGTTAAAACCTCTGCCTTCAGCTCAGGTCATGATCCCAGGGTCCCGGGATCGAGCCCCACATTGGGCTCTCTGCTCAGCTGGGAGCCTGCTCCCGCCCCCCGCCCACCGCCACCAGCACCTGCTCTCTGCCTGTGATCTCTATCTGTCAAATAAATAAAATCTTAAAAAAAAAAAAAACAAAAAACTCCATGACAGTGAGAATCCTATCTGTTTCATCTGTAACTTTATATTGTTATCACTTAGAACTACTCTGAGCACAAAGGAGTCATTCAGCAAATATGTTACAAGAACACTGAATAAACGAATGAATGAATGAACACACTTTCTTAAAATTTTTATTTTTTAAAGGAATCAGACTTGGATGCTTTTAAACGAATGCATAAGCATTTAAAAACAAACAAGTGAAGTATTTTAACATAATACAAAAATTAAGGTCATTTTTGTGTCATCAACATATAAGGCCAAAAAATGGTCCCTTCTCCACAACACTTGGCTGCTTATGATACAGGGAACAAATTTGTCTCATCAGGTGAGGGAAGATAGTCAAAAGAGAGCATGTTATGGAGTCCGAAGACTGAGTTTGGGATGCTTTTGCTCATTGGCTTGTGAAACTGACCAAGACCTTTAATGGTACAGAGGAAGCTCAGCTTCATCGTCTCAGAAATCCCTACCTTAGAAAATGACTGTGAAAGAGCTTGGCCAATTGTCCAGCACTGTGAAGGGTGTTTTTATCAGTTGTCAAGGCTGAAGTAGGAGAGCAAACCAGCTCCCCTGACCCAGGAGCTCCTCCTCCCTAAAAGGCGGCCACACTACAGGAGCACCTGCTCTCTCTCCTGACACAGGACGAGGCCATGGAAGGAACACTGCTTTGGGAGGTAGATACCCTGGGACCTAAATTCGCTTTGCAACTGAAATAGTGTGTGATCTCCAGCCTCATCACCTACGAGACAAACGGCTGGACTCCCAGATGTCTGGGGGCTTTTTCAATGTTGACATCTCAGGAGGCAGCGTGGTCTCAGCCACACTCCCACTCCCGCCTCTGGACTCATTCTAGCCTATAGGAAGTGATCAGCAAGCTTTCGCTCAATGAATGAAGCACTGAACGAAGATGTCTCCTCAGACCCTGTGAAGGGCCCCTCTTCTGCACGCCCACAGGTCCTGCGCTTCCCAGCCACAGAACCTTTCCCGCCGGTCTACGACTGCCCTGCTCCCTTACTAGACTAGGTGTAACGAGGGCGAGGAGCGTGCCCCCTCCGTCAGCACAAACTGGCACCGCGTAGGTGGCGGGGTTCTGGTGACTGGGCGAGGGGTGCGGGCCGGACCGGAGGGAAGGGCTTGCAGCACGTCGAAACCGGAGGCTGGCCCGGGGCCGCCCGACTCTCCCCGTCCCCGGGCGGAAGACTCCCCGGGGAAGACTCACGTGAGCACCGGGATGGGCGTCCACACCACGCAGTAGGGAAAACGGCTCCGGTCTACGTCCATGGTGCTGCCGCCCGAGCCGCTGAAAGGCTTCTTGTCCGTCTCGGCCGCCGTCGGCGCCTCCACTTCCGCCATCCCGGGCGGGGGTGGCGGCGGCGGCAACAGGAGCTGCGAACTCCCTTCCGCTTCCGCCATGCTGCGCGCGCCCCGCTCCGGCCGGCCCCTGCTCCAGCGCCGCTCGCCCGGTGGCGTCACTTCCCGGAGGTGGGGTCCGTTGGCTTCGCCTTCCCCCCGGGAATTGGGACCGCATCCCTCTGGGCCCGGCCCGCCTGGCCCCCTGCCTCGGCGCCCGTTGGCCCCGTGTGTTTGCGCCCGCGCTGCAGCGCTGAGAAGGGGATGCCTTCAAGCGGCGCGCGGTCTAGCGCGAGAGACCGACTGAGAACTTCGTAATTCAGTACGCTGAGGCCTCCCAAGAGGTGTGGTACAGCCGCTGTTTACTGAGTGCTTCCTAGGTGCCAAGCACTTGACATACACTGTTTTTAATCCCCATAGACTGGTTCGACAAGCGAATTTAGGTATTTCCCCTAGGTTACATGTGAGAAACTGAGGCCCAAGAGGTGAGGTGAGTGGCCAAGACTCAAACCCAAGTCTGCGTCCCTTGTCCTTTCCATTCTGTGGGCTCTCATGAGGCAGTGGCAGCGGAGAGAGGAAGGTCAGGCTAAAATGCTGTGTGGTGTGCGTGTACGCAGGGGAGGCTTGCCGGGAGGTATTTGAGCTGTCTTGATGTTTGCCAGGTGGCACGGGGGTGGGGGTGCAGGGATGCGTGCAGCCGTGCAAAGCAAGAGGCTTTGCAGAGCGCAGTATGCAGGAGTGTGAATATCACCTTGGTTGGAATAAATCTCAAACCTTACTTAGATGTGATCCGATCCCTTCATCGAACAAATGGAGAAACTGAGGCTCGGGGAAGTTCATTAATTGTCCGAGATCACACACAACCAATATAAAGCAGGCAGGCTTAAATCTTGGGTTCTTTGGGTTTTTTAAAGGATGCCAAGATAGCCAAAGAAAATGGAATCTGTTGGGATGGGAAGGGAAAATATGGGGACAAGAAGGAAGGCAGCAGCTAAAAATCAGGCTAGGAGGAGGTAGGGACAAAATCAGAAAAATGGGAGCTATGCCTTTTTAGGAACGTCTTTTTCTTCCACTGAATTACCCTTCCTCAACACTGATCCACAGAAACCCTGCTCTCCTGTTTGTAGCACTTAATATATATATTTTTAAAGATTTTGTTTATTTATTTATTTATTTGACAGACAGAGATCACAAGTAGGCAGAGAGGCAGGCAGAGAGAGAGGGAGGAAAGCAGGCTCCCTGCTGAGTAGAGAGCCTGATGTGGGCCTTGATCCCAGGACCCTGGGATCATGACCTGAGCTGAAGGCAGAGGCCTTAACCCACTGAGCCACCCAGGCACCCAAGCACTTAATATTTTAATGCATTTTGGGGGGTATGTCTGTTACGAAATCTAAGTTCCTTGACTTCAGTAGCTATCGTATAGCTCCTAGTACAGAGCGGATGCCCACTAGATGTTTCTTGATTTAATGATTGAACGGATGTTTTATAAAGGCCTTACAGGTATCACAACTGAAAACGATTCTGAGTAGGTTTGTGCCTCTCCTGTGACCCATGTGTAGTGCGTTATCTTTGCAGAGCAACACCAGCATCTAGCACAGTTTGGCATAGATTAGGTGTGCAGTGTATGTTTGTTGAATGAATAAATTACTTCTTGACTCATCACGATACCTAATCTCTTCCAGATCACAGGCTCTGAGGAAGGTCTTTGCCTTAGATATTCCTCCATCATCACTGTCAATCCGTAATTCTAGCACAGGGCTGGTGGGTGCCCTTTAGTCATTTATTTTATATATATTGATGAATAAACAACCAAAGTTAAGTCTTTCTTAGGGTCTGCCACAATTTGGTAGTACTAACACAAGGACCACCTTTACTCTGCCAGCCTTCAGCGGCTTCTCACTGTACTTAGGATAAAACATAAATATCTCACCATAGCTTACAAGGCCCTTTGTCTTGCCTTTTTTCTTGCTTGTTCACTACACTACCGGCCACCACCGGCCTTTTTTTTTTTTTTTAAAGATTTTATTTATTTATTTGACAGAGATCACAAGCAGGCAGAGAGGCAGGCAGAGAGAGAGGAGGAAGCAGGCTCCCTGCTGAGCAGAGAGCCTGATGCAGGGCTCGATCCCAGGACCCTGAGATCATGACCTGAGCCGAAGGCAGCGGCTTAACCCACTGAGCCACCCAGGCGCCCCCACCACCGGCCTTTTTATCAGTTCCTCTCATGTGCCGCACTCTTTCATGTCCCCAGGGACTTGGCTTACATTCCTCTGCTAACTGTTCCTCACCCCCTTAAAGTGGCTAACTTCTATTTATCCTTCAAGTCTCAGATTAAATGTGGCTTTCTCCAAGAGCCCTTCCCAATCAAAATCAGAAAGCCCGTTAATCTCCCTTGAGACATCCTCTTCCTTTCCTTCATAGCACATTTGTAGCTCTGAATTCTTGGATTCCCCCACTAGGCTGGAAACTCCTTGAGAGCAGAGACTATCCTTGTCTTGTTTACTTCTGCAAACCTAGTGCCTAGTAGTGTCGAGTATATATCATCTACTTAATATTTGCAAAAACGAATGAATGGCATACACTTAAAAGCTGGGTATCATATGTTGGGTACACACAGTCCGAGGGCAGGAACCTAGCTTATCACCTGCTACCTCTTGGTGTCCCAAGCTTTTTAAAGGGGCCCATGGGTGTTGGGGGGCACAGTGCTCAGGAGTAGTGTCTGATCAGAGATCCTTAGCTCCTTGGCCTAGGCAGCTACAGAAGCAGAGGCATGAAGATGGCCAGGTTCCTGGAGAAAGAAGCCAGCTCCTCTGACTTCTCTGGGCCTCTCCCCCAACCTTCTCCCCCTGCCACCCCTTAGCCTGTCCACATAGCCCCCTCTCATATGCACACATCACCTGGGTTTTCTCACCCAATGTAAAAGCCTCCCTAGCCTGTGCCTTGCCTGCTCTGCTGCTGCCACCTCTATCACCCACAGACAGATGGGAAATCTCCATCAAAGACTAACACTTCCTTCCAGGCTCAGAGGATCACAGCAGGGTCCTGGAAGAAGCTCCTCTGACAGCTCAGGAAAGGATTGATAGGACTCATCGCTACCCCTCCCCTCAGCACACACACCGACCTAAAATAGGAATGACCATCTGGATCCACTTACAGGGCTGGCTGGGGGAGGGAAGGATAGGAGAGCCGGAACTGTCAAACTGGGAAATCTTCGAGGGCAAGATGCTGCTTGTTTGAAGGGTGAACTCAGGGCACGTTCTCTTGGTGGGAGTCTGGGCACCCCCTCCATTGGCCCCATCTCTGAGTCCCCAAGGCTCACACACTATCTCCCTTGGACTGTTTCACTCCTCATCCTGGCATTCAAGGCCCCCATGGTCTGGCTCTAAACCCCAGCCTACTTTACAAGCCTCATCTCTCACTGTGTCCCTTGGGATTTGCTGGGAGTTAACCTCGCTGGGCTGTTTGCCCTTCAGAAAATGATTCCTGCACTTCATACCTCATGTCTTTGCTCACACTGTTCCTTCAGTGGAATGCCCTTCCCCTAGTCTCCTATACTACTTTCAAGGTTTCTGGCAAATGTTCCCTCTTTGCTCCCAGAGCACGAAGGCTGTGTTTCTACCTATTGAATATTCATGTGTACTTGCATTAGCATTAGCTGTTTACATGTCTGTCTCCCCTGAGGGGCTGTGAACTCCTTGAGAAGGGGTCTGAATGGATCTATTGGTCCCTGTAGCCAAGCACAGCACCCGGAAGATAGGAACTGCTCAGGGAATGTCATCGTTGCTATTTGTTGATCATAGATGGTCTCCTTAAGGGCTCTGGGGAAGAATCACCTCAATCAATAAACCCGGGCAGCAGGGCTGAGCCAGGGGCGGTCACTGCAGCAGGCTGGAGTTGCTGCTGAGCATCATGCAGTGTGTCTGGAGTGTGGAAGGGCAGAGTCCTCTCTTCAGCCTTTTGTTTCTACTTCAACCTTTCTGTTTCTACTCCGCTCATTAGCTTCTCTGGCTCCTGGAGATTGGGATTCTCCCCATTAAGCCCTGAACTATATTCCAGGATGGCTCCAAACCTTTCCATGGTAGGGAGAGGACCATCTGAGAACAGACACTCTGACCCTTTGGACATTAGAGTTTACAAAATGACTTCATTCTCTGTTCGGTTTTATAGATGGGCAAACTTGCCCAAGATTATTGAAAGCACAGCTAGGACCAGAAGCTAAGTCTCCTACTCCCGGTGGGCAGTAAAGCAAGACAGTTAAATATGTGAATTCTGGAGTCAGCCAACAAACCCAGTGTTTCCACCTAAGCCCTGTCAGTGGTTGTCCTTTGGAAAGTAACGAGCCTGTTGTGATTAGTTTCCGTGTATCTAAAATGGGAAACGATAATTCACATCTTAGAGAGTTCTTGTAAGATTTATGTGACCGGCTAGACCTGAACAGTTCCTGGCCCCAAATACACAATGTTAGCTCCTGTAGCAGGGAAAACCACACATCACAACTATAGAACTCTTACTTAAAAAGCACTTTGTTGCACATAATCTCACTGTGATTTGGGGCCTTTTACAATGTAGTGAAATAACCAGAGCAGGTATCAAAATACCCATTTTATTGATAGGGAATATGAGCCCAGAAAGGTTCAGGAGCTTTTCTGAGATCTAAGTACCTATTAGACAGAGTTGGGGTTTTGAGCCTCCTTGACCCTGGCTCTCTCTGCTGGTGAACCGTCTTAGGTCTACTGAAGAATGATAAGGCTGAGACCAGCCTGAGATTCTGTAAATCACAAAACAGGTGCAAACTATAGCCTCATTAGGACCAGGCTAGTTTATATATATAAGAAATGAGAGCAGGAAGCAGAACAAGATAGAACAATAGAGTACCGCATGCCTGCCATCATGTCCATCAGAATGCTTTCCTCCCACACCACCCTTGCCAGACACAGAGCCTAGCAAATGGTGGGGAACTCCATGGCAGAATGTACAAGGGAGGACTCCTGATTCCCAGGGAAATTCAATTTACAGGGACCATGCACAATCCACATTTCTAGCCACATCTTCCAGATAATGTGGAGGTTCCAGGAGGTCAGGGATTATTCTGCTGTGTGCACTTTTATTAAGCCAGGGCTTGGTACAGAGGAAGAGCTCAAAAAGTGTCACAACATTTAAATAATAAAATGATTTTTAAACACTTGGACTAGGAATCATAGATTAGGGATCCAGTCCTGGTTTTGTTTCTGAGGTCCTTGCACAGCCCTTCCCTTTTTCCTGCCCCTCTTTGGAACTCCTTGTCTCTCTTCCAAAAATGTGGAGTTTAGGGCTAGATCAGTGATCCTCAGCTCTGGCCATACTTAGAATGAATCTGGGATGCTTAAAAATAATGGTTGGATGCCTGGGTCTTACCTCAGATTAATTAAAACAATCTCTGCGATGGGACAGTTTTAGTTCCTAAAGTATACTGGGTGAGGGGCGCCTGGGTGGCTCAGTTCGACCCTTGATTTTGGCTCAGGTCATGATCTCAGGGTCATGAGATCAAGCCCCATGGTGGGCCCCATAATGAGCACGAATGGAGGCTGCTTCAGACTCTCTTCTTACCTCCCTTTCTGTGGCTCTCCCACCTTCTTGAAAGAAGAAATGAATGAATGAATGAATGAATGAATGAATGAATGAATGAATCCTGGGTGATTCTGATAGCATAGCCAGAGTGGAGAACCTCTGAGCTAGATGGTCTCTCATTGCCCTTTACGTTCTGCAGCACATTTCAGCATGTGCTGAAGCACAGAGACAGCGGAGCAGGCCTCTAGGGCCACACCTACCCACCACAAACACAGGTGGCCCAATTCTTTTTTTTAGTAGGCTCCCTGCCCAGTGTGGAGCCCAGCATGGCGGCAGGGGCTTGAACTCATGACCCTACGGTCAAGACTCAGATGCTCGCCAACTGAGCCACCCTGGTTCACCGCAGCGGGGGCAATTCTAATGTCTGTTTTGCTTGCCAGGGTTGGCTCAGTCAGTAGAGCCTGCAACTCTTGATCTTGAGGTTGTGAGTTCTAGCCCCGCATTGGCTGGGTGTAGAGATTTCTCGGGGTGCCTGGGTGGCTCAGAGGGCTAAGGCTCTGCCTTTGGCTCAGGTCATGATCCCAGGGTCCTGGGATCAAGCCCCGCATCGGGCTCTCTGCTCAGCAGGGAGCCTGCTTCCTCCTCTCTCTCTGCCTGCCTCTCTGCCTACTTGTGATCTCTGTCAAATAAATAAAATCTTAAAAAAAAAAAAATCTAGGGCGCCTGGGTGGCTGAGTCAGTTAAGTGTCTGCCTTCAGCTCAGGTAGTGATCCCAGGGTCCTGGGAGTGAGTCCCCCATCAGTCTCCCTACTCAGTGGGGAGCCTGCTTCTCCCTCTCCCTCTGCTGTTCTGCCTGCTTGTGCTCTCTCGCTCTATCAAATAAATAAATAAAATCTTTAAAAAATGTATTTTAAAAAATTGTTTTGCCATGTATTCACTGGGTGGGCTTATCTGATCCCACCTCTCTCTCTCGTTTTTATCAAAGTTTTTTTTTTTTAATATTTTTTTTAATTGTCAGAGAAAGAGCGAGAGTGAGCACAAGCAGGGGGTACAACAGGCAGAGGGAGAAGCAGACTCCTGGCTGAGCAAGAAGCCCAATATGGGACTTGATCCCAGGACCCTAGGATCATGACCTGAGCTGAAGGCAGATGCTTTTTTTTTTTTTTTTTTTTTTAAGATTTTATTTATTTATTTGACAGAGAGAGATCACAAGTAGAGAGGCAGGCAGAGAGAGAGGAAGGGAAGCAGGCTCCCTGCTGAGCAGAGAGAACCGGATGTGGGGCTCGATCCCAGGACCTTGAGACCATGACCCGAGCCGAAGGCAGATGCTTAACCAACTGAGCCACCCAGGCGTCCCTGACCCTGCCTCTCTTATCAGTAAGGCTGGTGAGAGTTTTGGGTGAGTCACACAAGCAGAAAACATACTAAAAATGGAGTACCATGCAACCTTTCTTACTCTAGTTTTTGCCTTTTCCACAATGTCATATAGTTGGAATCCTACAGCGTGGCTTTCAGGCTGGCTTTTTTCGTCAAGCAATATGCATTTAGGTTTCCCCCATATTTTTGTGGCTTGATAGCTCATTTCTTCTTATCACCCTTTGCAGGACTTCCTGGTTGCTTCAAGTTTGGGGAATTACGAAGCTGCAACAAACATCTGTATACAGGCTTTTGCACGGATCTAAGTTTTCAACTCATTTGGGTAAATACTAAGAAGAACGATTGCTGGATCTTACAGTAAGACTATATTCAGCTTTGGAAGAAACTGCCAAACTGTCTTTTCAAGTGGCTGTACCATTTCTGCATTCTCACCAGCAGTGAGAATTCCTGGTGCTCCACATCTCTGTCAGTGTTTGGTAATGTCAGTTTTTGAAATCCAGCCATCCTAATAGGTATGTAATAGGTATGTAATGAGATTTCACTGTTGGTTGAATTTGCAATACCCTAATAACATAATGCTGAGCATCCTTTTGTATGCTCATTAGTTCCCTGTATATCCTTTTTGGGTCAAGTATCTATTCAGATCTTTTGTCCATTTTTAAATTGGGTTGTCTGTATTCATACTGTTGAATAGAGTTCTTTGTAGATCTTTGGGTATGTTGGGGTATAGGCCCTTTATCTGACATGTTTCACAAATATTTTCTCAGTCCTTGGTCTTTTTCATTCTTGTAATAATGACTTCATGGAGAAGATTTTAATGAAACCTGATTTATCAATTCGCTCATGGACTGTGCTTTTGATGTTGTTTCTAAAAACTCATCACCAAATCCAAGGTGACCCAGATTTTCTCCTATTTATCTTCTAGACTAGAAGTCTCTTTTACATTTGGGTCTATGATCCCTTTTGCGTTAACATTTGTGAATGGTGTACGGTGGTTTTTTTTTTTTTTATTTTTTAAAAGATTTAAAAAATTTATTTATTTGACAGACAGAGATCGTAAGTAGGCAGAGAGAGAGAGGGAAGCAGGCTCCCTGCTGAGCAGAGAGCCTGACGTGGAGCTCGATCCTAGAACCCTGGGATCACGACCCGAGCTGAAGGCAGAGGCCTTAATCTACTGAGCCACCCAGGCGCCCCTGGTGTACAGTGTTTAAATCCAGCACCACTTATTGAAAAGACTGTCCTTTTTTCCATTGAACTGACTTTGCTCCTTTGGCAAAGATCAGCTGACTGTATTTATGTGGATCTACTTTTGGGTTCTCCACTCATTCCATGGATCTGTTTGTCTAGTCCTTTGCCAGTACCACACTGTCTTTACTATTATAGCTTTATGATAAATATTAAAGTTGGGTAATGCCAATCCTCCTTTGTTTTTCTTTGACTTCATTATTGTTGTTGGCTATTCTGGGTCTTTTGCCTCTCTATAAACTTTAGAATCTATTTGCCAATGTTCTCAAAACTAGTTGCTGGGATGTTGATTAGGATTTCACTGAAGCTATAGATGAAGTTGGGAAGAAATGACATCTTAATAATATTGAGCCTTTCCATACATGAGCATGGGTTATTTCTTCATTTATTTTGATTTTCCTTAATTTCTTTCATCAGCATTTTATAGTTTTCCTCATATAGATCTTGTACATATTTTGTCAGATTCATTCCTAAGGGGTGTGTGTGTGAACAGCTGGGGCACAGGGGATTTTTTTTTTTTTTTAAGATTTTATTTATTTATTTGGCAGACAGAGATCACAAGTAGGCAGAGAGGCAGGCAGAGAGACAGAGAGAGAGGAGGAAGCAGGCTTCCCGCTGAGCAGAGAGCCTGATGCAGGGTTCGATCCCAGGACCCTGGGATCATGACCTGAGCTGAAGGCAGAGGCTTTAACCCACTGAGCCATCCAGGTGCCCTGCTCAGGGGATTTTTAGGGCAGAAACTATTCTGGATGACAGTGTAATGATGGATACATGACATTATGCATTTGTCAAAACCCACAGAACTATAAAGAAAGTGACCTTATGGGCTTTAGTTAATAATGATGTATTAGTATTGGTTCATTAATTGTAGTAAATGCACTACAGTAATGCAAGATGTTAATAATAGGGGAAACTGAGCCAGGGAGAGAGGGGGATATATGGGAGTCTGTAGTATCCGCGCAACCGAATCTAAGCCTTAAAGTGCTCTGAAAGACAAAGTCTACTTACAAAAAGGATGGGGGGAGTATCAATTCCAAATGAAAGGGAGCCCTGGTGAATGAAGTCTTCCAGTGGCTCCTTCTTGCTTACACGGTCCAGCTTACAGCCCCTCATCAAGCACGGGGAGCCCTCTGCAGCTGGACTGCCCCTTCAGCCCATGAGCCACTCCTCCCTGAACAGTGCAGCTGAACTGAATCACTCGGGCTCCGGGAGGGAACCTGTGACTTTACACTAGTCTCTTGACCTGGGACACTGCCCCTCCCTTGCCTGGTCTGCAAATGTCTTGAGGAAGTTTCTAAAGACTTCATCCTGAGGGTGCCTGGGTGGCTCAGTGGGTTAAGCCTCTGCCTTCAGCTCAGGTCATGATCTCAGGGTCCAGGGATTGAGCCCCGCATCGGGCTCTCTGCTCAGTGGGGAGCCTGCTTCTCCCTCTCTCTCTGCCTACTTGTGATCTCTCTCTCTGTCAAAAGAATAAAGACTTCATCTTGGACACAAAGAAGTGACACTGGTCCAAAACACCTGCTTCATAACACCACCTACTGTGCTTCTGTTTCTGTCAGGATCTCCTTCCTGTCTCCTGAATTAAACCGAGAATACCCTAGCATACCCTGCTGCCTTCCCATCACGCTGTTCTTTCCAAATGTACAAACAGAAGAATGACAAAATTTCAGTAGTGAAGCTGTTGTTCCCACAGTACTGAATCACAGCCCTGAAACTGTGCATCAACAACCTTGGCAGGCCCCAACAAGTTCATAGAGCGCATGGTAGGGGATTTTAAATTTGGGAGACACTCAACATCTGTTGGCTATGGAGAGATCTACTAGTTCAAGGTAGATCACAGTTTCATCATTAGGTTGTGATACATTCCTTTGGTTAGATCATCTTTGAGAAGCTGGGTTTTTGGTGGTCGCTCTCGTAAAAAGCAACTCAAAGTCAGTGTGGAATAGGTAGTAGTGTCCAATGGGATTAGAAAGTTTGAGAGGCTTTATAGTGCCCAAAAAGCACACAGATCCCATTAGTTATTGTATTTAAGAATGAAATAAAAATACTGTTTCTTCTAGTTTATAAGTACTTTTTTTAAAAAAAGTGACTTGGTACCACATAGTTCTTATGTAATTTGAGTATAATTACTTGATAAATAGTATATGTGCTGCCGAAGCGAGCACAATTACTTGATAAATAGAACTCTTGGGCATTTCTTTTGGTTTAGAGGCTCCATGAGAAAATTACTGAGCCACTAAAGCTGGGTGAGTGCTATGAGCTGAGAAAGTCTGGGAACCTCTGGTCTAAGATACCCTCTAATCCAGGGCGCATCACATTGTGAAATCCGTTTAGTGGGTTATGGCCAGCCTTTTTTTACCTTAGTAAAACAGAATGGTCACTAGAATACACTGCATGTAGCAACGGTAAATATTATTGTGTAAAGCTTATGTTCATTATATACACACAAATAAGCATGGGTATCTTGGATCACAATGTAAAATGTGTATTTCTTGTTTGGGTTGATTTTAGAAGTTTGAAAAGCCACTAAGACTTCAACCTCCTTGTTTTAGAGATGAGAAAACAGCTTGGAGAGTGAAAGCTGATTACTGCAATTCACAGCCACCAGGGCCAGGCGCTGCTGCACTCAGCCTCGCTGTGCTGGGAGGCCACTGCTCACAGGGATCCTCCAAGGCAGGCCTCATTCTACCCAGCAGAGGTGTGGTTACTCAAAGTCACATAGCTACAGAGGTGAGGATCAGGTACCCTCACTTTGGTTCCAAGACCCATTTGCACCCCACAAATGCCAGCAGCCACACCTAGAACAAAATGGTTTTAATCAATTGCGTCACCCTCACTCTCCTGGGAGCGGAGCAACAAAAAGGCTCGGCTCCTGCCCCCAGAGGACAGTAAGGCTTATGTGTCTCTCCACACTGCAGGGCCCAGGCTGGGCAGGCGCGGGGGGGGGGGGGGGGGGGGGGGGGGGGGAGACAGATGGGGGACACAGGACGGGCGGGCAGGAGGCAGAGAGGAAATGGCAGGTGGCTCGAACACAGGAAAGCAAAAGGGGCCCCTGCTGGTCCTTGGGCCCCAGGGCCCAGCCCCAGTACTCCTGCTTTCCCCTCCCTGGCTCGAGAAAGGTCATGGAGAAGAGACAGGGGAGCAAGTCCCAGCAGCAGGAAAAGCAGCAGCAGCTGTTTCCTTCACCAATAAATATACTTCATTACCAAGCTAGAAGAGAGGGGTGGGAGAGGGACTGGGTGGGGAGGAGGGGGGAGAAGCTGCCACCTGTGTTGCTGGGATTAAAGCAATGACGAGATGGTGCCAGACCCCCCACCACTATCCTCACCCCCCCTGTCTTCTTAAAACTGTGAAAAAGCTTTTAACATGGCCCTCCTGTCTCCAGGGCTGCTCGGAAGCCTGACTGAGAGGAGGCACCTGGCAGAGACCAGGCGGAGGGAGGGAAGGACGGAGGGAGGGAAGAAGGGAGGCTGCTGCTCCCCAGAGGCTGCAGCTGGAGGGCTGGAGCCAAGTAAGCACTGAGGGGAGAAGGAGGGAGAAGGGGAGGAAGGCTGAGCAACTGTCAGGAGCAGCTCCCAGCTGAGAGCCAAGGGGGCAGAGAGCGGCTTGGTGAGTGGTGGGGTGACTGCTGTCCAGTGTTAAGCTTGGGGCTGCTGAGGAGGGAGGGGGCCAAGTTAGGGATTTTCCCATCTGAGTGGCTCAGGAGACCCACCCCCCTCCCCCCAGAGCAGCAGGGGGACAGAGAAAAGCCATCACTTCTTTGGTCTTTGTGGCGGCTCAGCATGTGGGGTGGGAGGAAGGGCAGAAAGGGCCCTTAGCAGGGAGTGCCACCTCAGCAGAGTGGGCCTGGCTGGGAGCTCTGGCAGAAAGGTCACAGTGAGGCCAAGGAGCCCCCAGAAAGGGGAGTGGGAGTGGTCATAGTGCAGTGCAGAAGGCTATGGCGTGGTGCCCCACCCTCTGCCAGGGCCCTTGGGAAAGGCTAAGCCCCCGGAGGTGGCCAGTGAGCGCAGGCGCAGGGTCTGGAGCCAGCACTGGGAGAAGGGCGAGGACACTCTCCTGCCCAGGCAGGGGCCTGGCCTTGCCTACTGTAGGACTCCCACCTTCCTTCGGCTTCCACCCTGACATGGTGGCTCTGGAGGGAGGGTGGGACCCCATCCTTTTTCAGAACCTTCCCTGAAGCCACAGAAGAGCTAGCCTTGCCTGTAGGAGCAAGAGTGGCAACAGGTCAAGGCTAGCCCTTACGGACTGGAATTCCACTCCCCTTCCTGCCGCCAACTGAAGTGTAGGGCAGTCCTTGAAGACAGCTTTGGCCCTTGCCTCCCAACCTGAGGTGGGCTAGAGCCCTCCAGGGATATGGGAGGTGGGTGGTGTCTAGAGGGGCTTCCCCTCCTGCTCTTCTGCTCAGAGCTGAGGCCAGTCAAGGGGCAATCTGCCCCAAAGTCTGAAAGCCAGCGAGTTGTAGCAACCCCCCACCCCCAATGCCAAACTAACAACAAAACAGGGAAATGAAAAAAATGGGGGGAGGGGGGAAGACAAACCAGAACCCCCTGACCTCCTGCCCATGGTGGAGGGTCCAGCCAGTAGCAGGGGCCGGGGACCAGAGCTTGGAGGGTCTAGCTGGGCCGGCACTGAACCTGGCCCTCGGAGCTGTCCTCGTCATCAGAGGCCCCCGCACCCCCACTGCTCAGGCCTGTGATCCGGTAGCCCATGTTGAGCAGCATCACCTCCAGTGGGTCGGCGTTCATGCGCCGCTGGTTGGCCTGGGAAGCACCCTCCATGTCCTCCACAACCCGGCCTGTGAGGTCTTCGCTCTGTGGGGAAGGCACACATAGCACCGGGAGAGAGGTGTGTGGGGGAGGTTGGCAAGCGTGCGCACGCGCACATGCGCACACACACGTACACACACACACATACAGATGGGGCGGTATACGTAGAGGTGGCTGGACACACCAAGAGATGTACGTGGGGCTGTACGTATAATCCTAGGTAGATGCGGATGCCAGGGAACCCACATATGGGGATACGTACAGGACACGTGCTCACCAGGATACAGATATGAGGGAGACACGCCATGTGGGGTTATACATCTGGCCCATCTGGTAGTACACACTGGGAGGGGACACAATACACTGAGATATATATGGAGGTGCACATGCTGGGATACACACTGGGGGGTCATACCCCTATTGGGGTATATATTGGCGGGGCCCCATACAGGAAATGGTGGGGCTTACCACATGGGGGGCCCATACATGGATATATGTGGGAGGACTCACACCAGGGTCTGTTGGGCACACCTACTAGATACCCAGGGCAGGAGGAACAGGCAACACCCCCCATCCTACTCTTCTGTCATCACTCCCAACAACCCTTCCTTTATCCTTCTTTTTCTCTCCCCTCATGGGAGAGGTCTGTAGGGTTCTCTTTAAAATTCACAGTAAATTGCCTCTGTAATTAGATACACCACTTGACTTCTGTTTTGCTGGCTAGAAAGGGGAGGGAAGTGGGGCAGAGGGCAGTGGAGGCCTCAGGCCAGCCTGCCTGGCTACCCACCCTGGGAGTAGAGGGGACCACATCCTCCTAAGTGTCCCTGTGGACTGGACACTTCACAGGCATCACTTCTTTATCCTTAAAGCAACCTTTTGAGGTGGTGCTGTCATACCCATTCCAGTGGGTAGGACATCCTGGGCCAGAGATGGTTAAGTCCCTTAGGCAGTGAGTGAAGGGACCAGGATTCAGACTTAGGCTCACCAAGATTCCAAAGCCTGCATACTTCCCATGTAACCAAGGGACTGGCTTTTGTCCAGCTTCTGGGGGACACAAGACAGTGGTATATGAGGTCCCTAGGGAGCCCCTGAGGGACTGTTCGCATGAGGTGGCACTGGGGCTGCTCTAGTTCCCTCCCAGCCTCCTGCACCCTGTCCTTGGTTACTGTTTCCTGTATGGGAGTCTCATCCTCTCAGCCTGCTCAGGGATGTGCCTCGAGAAGGCAGGTGCCTACTCTTCCCCCTGGGACTGCCTACTGTATTTGGAATTGATGGCTCCCACCTTGACACAGTGCTGGGCCCTCAGGTAGGAGTTCACTCATCCTAGCGGCTTCCATCTTTGAATGACTCATTTCCCTCCCTAATCCTCCCAGGCTCAGCCAGAGGCCTCGCACAGGGTCCAGCCCAACCTTTGTCCCTGTCCAGTTTTGGCCATTTTCTCCACACCCTCACCTCTGGCCGGGGGTTCCAGAGCCGCACAACAGGGTCAATGCCGCTGGTGGCCAGGAAGCAGTAGCTGGGGTGTGGTTGCAGGCAGTTGACGATGGACTCGTCTCCTTGGAGCACGCGGACCAGGTTGGTGGTCTCCTTTTCCCAGATGAAGAAGGAGCCATCGTCAGAGCCACTGACGATGTACTGAGCGTTGCTGGCAGAGGGGCAAAGGGCAGGGAGGTCAGGTGGGGTACTGCCCTACAGCCTCAAGTAGAGGCTGTACGGCTTAGGGCAAGGGGAGCAGGGAACTCTGGGGTCTTCACTTGACTCAGAACTCCCACACATGGCAATCTTCTCCATACTGCAGAGCCTTAGTCGCTGTCCAGCTATTAAGCTTAAGATCAGGGACTGCTTGGGTGCCTCCAAGATACTCTCCCTCAACATATATTATAAGCTCCCTGGGTGCGGGATCAATCCTGCATCTCTTCGATCTCTGGGAACACTCTTATCTAAGCCTTCCCCAGCAGTCCTCGATTCCCGGGTCCACAACCCCCTTACACACCACTGACACTTAGAGGGCATCTTGATGGTGAGACTCTCAACACTCAAGGGTTTCACTTACCCCTAGAAAGTATACCATATACAAAGGAGGGTTGGGGGTAGACATGGGCTATGTCGCTCAATACCGGGGGCACAGTTCTGAGAACACAAGTGTGCTAAGACTGCCAGCTTTTGAGGGCTCTGGCCTCATACCCCAGCAGAGGGAAGCTCCAAGCATCCACATCAAGACCAAGCTCTGGCACATGGAGACAGAGGGAGAGGAGGCAGGGGATAAAGGCAGAATCCAGACCCCATGCTGGATGCTCTGTGGATTACCTCACAAATCCTCATTATGGCCCCATGAGTGGGGATGGCTGGTTTCATTTTATAGATGAAGAGACAGGCCCACAGAGGTGAAGCCATTTGGTCAAGGATACAGAGGCAGAACTGGGATTTGAGACTTTTCTGAAAGCATTATGCCCCCCGCCCCAGTCTCCTGCTGCCAACCAGGCTGTGCCCTCTCCTCTTCAGGGCCTCGGACCTGCCAAAGAAATTGGCCTCCTTGATATCCGTGGTGGTGTTGCAGTGGCCGCAGTAGCGGAACTGGTAGTCGTAGCTTCGCTCCCGCAGCACCATCTCATCCTCCGAGATGGAGTCCTTGCGGCTCGTGCTGCGGAGGCGGACAGGGCCGCCGCCGCCACCGCCGGCTCCCTTCTTCTCCTCTAGGGGCAGAGAGCAAGGAAAGGTGAGACCTGTCCTTATTTTCCCTCCCCTACCTTGTCTCTACCCCTGACCCTGTTTTCAGCTCAAGTGCTGACAATGTAGGTCTATCTGCCTCTACCCCCACCCCTGAAAGCTGGGAATGACTGTAAGGAAGAAGCATTTTTGGACCTAACCCTTGAGGATGTTCAAGAGGGGACTTCGGATGCTAGAAGGGCCTTTGCTCAGGTCCCAGAACAATGTCTGGAAGCCCCAAGGATGCACAGGCCCACAGTCTGTTTCTGTGGAGTAAGAGGCAGGGAGGGGAAGGTGAAGCACTACTGAGAGACTTGAAGGGATAATTTTTCTAAGTAGACCCACAGCTCTGAAAGGAGTAAAGTCCAAGCCCTTCCTCACTGGAAGATGAGTTATAGATCCCAAATGAGGCACTGATCAGTTCAGTGCCTTGGGTAAAATCACAACAGTTTTCTCAGTGCCTTAAAAGTGCCTTGATTCTGCCTGCTTCAGGGCCTTTGCATGTGCTGGTTCCTAGGCCAGAAATCTTTACTTCCCACAGGTATACTTTTTATCTAGTTACCTCTTCTTCCCCATCCCTGAGATCTCAGATTAAATGTTTCCTCCTCCAGAACCCTAGCCTGACATTAAGCCCTGCCCCAGGCACCTGTACCATATCAGCCCCCCATGGCACTCATCACATTGTTTCTTCTTCATTGCTTGGTTCCTTCGCTAGGGCTGTAAACTCCACAAATCCCATCTGATTTGTCCACAGCTGTACACCCACAACCCAGCACGGTGCCTAGCATGTGGTAGATGCTGGATAACTACTCAAACAATGCATCAGTCGCATGGTTAGTAAATTGCATAGGAGAGAGGTGAGGGTCCATGTCTGCCTCCATTGAGTTTCACCACAAATACCCAGCTCACCCTCCAATGCTACTGAGCAGAGCTGGACAGGGCTTCAAATGAGCTCTGTGGAGGCAAGGCAGTAGGGTCAGGGAGGCTGTGCGTTACCTTAGGTCACATGGTTACCACACGGCAGAGCTGCCATGTGTGAGGCATTTCCACTGCCCTCCACTGCTGCCTCTGCTGCAAGCAGCCCAACTGGAAGGAGTACAACCCCCCACGGCTGCCTCTTACTCAGATGTCCAATGGAATAGCTAAGACCCTGTCTCTGTGAGCAGGTGAGAAGGCCCAGCTGGAGCTATGCAGACGGCCTGACTGGGCTGTTTCCTCCTGTCCTGAGTCCTAGGCATTAAGCCAGGTGCTTTAAACATACTATTGTTAATCCTCAAGAGAAACCCTAAATGGGAGGTGCTATCATTCCCCCTTTACAGATGGGGAAACTGCATCTCAAAGAGACCAAGTGAGTGTCCCAACCTCACATAATTTCTGAATCAACCTAAGAATCCAGGCCTCTCTAATCTCAGAACCATGTCTTCTCCAGCATGTCACACAGGACCTCAAAGTAACAGCAACCCCTCCTCAGTGCCCACTCACCACCGTCATTTTTGGAGAAGAGGGCTGCCGTGATGTCGCGGCCCAATGCGTCACAAGCGCTGCTGTGGGCCTGCTCCGGAAACTTCCCTTTGAAGTCATCCAGGCACTCCAGGGCCTCAGCCACGTACTTGAGCTCAAAGAGGCAGCGGGCCAGGCGGAAGTGTGCCTTCAGGTGGCACGGGTTTAGGGAGATGGCCTTGAGGCAGTCTCTCAGGGCATCGTAGTGGTCACCATCCCTGGGAAGGCAGGGGAGTGTGGCTTAGAGGTAGGACCGCGTGGCAAGCAAGGAGTCCACCCAGTCTCCTCTGAGGTGGGCCACCTCAGCCCACCTCTGACAGATCTCAGGGCGAGGGTGCTTGTAAACGAAAAGAACCCTGGCTCAGCCCAGACCCTGCTCCCCAGGAGACAGAGTATGTTAAGGAGATGAGTCAGGAACCCTGAAGTCTTGGTGGGGGATGGAGGGATGGAGTGCGCGCACCAGGGTGCGCGCATGTGTGAAAGAAAAAACAGTGTCAGGCTGCCCTCTGCTGGGCACAGAGTGCAACTGCGCACTGGCTCACCCCAGGCCCCTGCAGCTCTGCAGCAGAAGGCCTGGCATCTTGCCCACTTCAGGCTCCCCAAGCCCTCCTTCTCTCTTCCTCCAACTACCTCCTCAAATCCCCCCGGCTGGTCTTCAAAGCCATGGCCAAGGCAGGGGGCCCTCAAGGACAGTTCGGCGGTCTGGGGAAGCCAGAAGTGCCAGGCTGGGGACTGAGGGTCTGACCAGCAGGCAGCAAGCCCTCAGCCAGACCCCCCTCTGTCCTGGCTGACTGATCCACAGCAGCTGTGGCCTCTACCTCCCGGGGCTGAAGGATGGGGCCTGACAGACTGGCAGAGTCAGCTCTCTGGAAGCTGATGGCGAAGGGGGGTGTGCACGCCAGGAACTCCAAATCATCCCCATTCACTACCTTCAACCTCCCAAAGCATGGATGAAGGGAAATGGGGATGGTTTTCAGTTTTCGGGGGGACAGCAAGAAGGGAGGGATCTTAAGGAAGTCCCCTGCTCTCCCACCCTGTGCCAGAATATAGGATACACTTCTCCCATACCTCTCATCTGTTCCCACCTGTCGTTTGTAGATCCAGACAGGTCACAGGACTTCTCCTTTAGTACCCTTCCCGCCACCCCCCCTTTACCCTGCTGGGCTGAGAGGGGCCTAGGACCCAACTGTGACAAGCAGCATTCCCCAGAACTGATGCTCTTTCCACCAAGGCATAGCTCACAACCCTCCTGCACAGGGTCAAAGCAGCCCCGACAGGGGAAATGTCCTCCTGACCCTCCTCTCCTACAGCACTCAGAGGGAGCATCCAGCCCTTGCAACAGCCATGCTCAGATCCGGAACAAGCAGCTCACCAGTGTGGGAGCAGGCAGGGGACAGAGTGCTTTGAAGGCATGGCCTGCGTCAGAACGACTGGCTGTGATGAAGGAGCAGGCACTGTTCGGAAACCCAATTACCACCTGCAAAGTGCACCTCAGAGCTCCTGGAGAGAGCCAGACAGAGACCAACCAGGAGCCAGAGGGTGACAGCTCCCACTGCACCCAGGAGCAGATGGCAGCCCTGGAGAGACTGACCTGGGACAGAATGCGACATTCTGGGGTCACTGGCAGGCATGTGGGGATGGGGAGAGAGTAGGCTGGCCCTAGGGTTCACACATCCACCAGACTCTCTGCCAGATCAATCTCCCTGAAAGGACAGCCCTCAGCACATCCCTCTCCTGCTCAGAACCCTTCAATAGCTGCCCATCACCCCACTGAATCCAGGCCAAAACAGCCACCGCTCTGCATTCCAAGTCCTTCCCAGGCCGGCCCCAGGCTACCTCACAGACTCATCTCCTGCCAGTCCCTTCCAGAACCCTCTGCTCCAGCCAAATGGATTTGTTGTTCTGCAAACAAGCTCTTCAGTCAGTCCCCCACCCCCACGCCTTTGTTCACACCATCTCTCTGGGAATGTCCTTCCCCCATAATCCCCTCCTCCTTTTCACTTCCTTGCCTAAGTCTGCCCACACTTAAAGCCCCATCAGACACCTCATCTTCCTGACACTTCCCTGACCCCAGCTGAAGTGACTTAACTTTTCTTAGTGCCCACAGCCTTTTACCTGACCACACAAAGACTCACTGCTTCCTGACTCTTTGACAATGAGAACCATGATCATGTCTTTGTCCTCTGTCCAGAAGCTGGGGACTCTGGAGCACAGGAACTCAAAGTGAAGAACTTTGTGTCCCTGGTATCTAGTGCATAGTAGGAGTTCAGAGAACATGTCAAGGGCTTTATCAGCCTCTCTTAGCAAGAATGCAAGAGTGAAACAGCTCTCAGTCTAAAGCCTGGATGAGGACACTGCGTATTCTACCCAGCTCTTAGGACAGAGAGGCCAAACACCTCAGGATGGCCCCCAAACCATCACCTCCTCAGTCAGGTTACCATCTGAGTCTTTGGTAAACTCTTAACGCCTGAGCTCAGGCCAATGGGGTAGCATCTTCCCAAACCCCCATCTACCATCCTGTTAACTTGGGTGGGTTTCTTAAGCTTCCCTCTCTGGCCTGCCTTGTTGCAGCCAGACGATGGCACACCAGCTGGCCTGTCTGTCTGGGCAGAGCCGACGGATGCCAGACGGAGCAGAAATGGCTGTGGGCCCAGCTCTATCCATCTCCAGTCCTGGCCCCGGCTGGGGGAGGGGGCCTGCTTGCCTGCTGGTGCTGCAGGCAGAAGGGCTAGGAGCCCTGATGGTCTCCAAAGATAGCGGGTTCTTCAGGATATGGACCCCACCCCTTTACCACCAGCCACTATGACCCAACATGACCCACAGCCAGCTTCAGATCTCTGGTATCTTGTCTGTGCTTAGTCCAATGGTCTAAGAGCATAGAAAAGCAAGCTCCAAGGTCAAGGAGCTGCAGAATCAATTCAGACAGATACCAACTGAATTCACCAAATGCCTCTTTCCTGTGTAGCAAGAATTCCACTGTTCCTTCATAGTCCCAATTCAAGGCACAATTATCCAACAGTTGGGATTAATCAATCTCTCAAGTCCTACTTATCCAGTGGCCACATCACTTTATTAACAAAACACCACTACTTAACAAAACTATTTCACTGTGACCTTCCTTGGTGCTTGAGAATTCCTGGCTTCCAGTCTGGAGGTGGGGAGAAGCAGCCTGGGGCTAAGGAGCCCTAAGAGGCAGTGGGATGCCACTGCCACTTTCCCTGGAGGCCTCAGCAACTTGACTCCATCAGGCCCCCTGCCTTCATCCCCCGTCCTAAGGTCCGCTCACCACTTGCGCTTCATGTAGGCAGCAGCTCGGTTCCCGTAGAGCATGGCGTTGTGAGGGGCCCTCTGCACGGCCTTGCTATAAAGCTGAATGGCCTGGGTCCACTGCTGGCAGGCAAAGGCCTCGTTGGCTTGCTGTTTCACGCGCTCCAAGTATGGGGGCAGCTCTACCTGGGGACTACGGGGAAGGAGAGCCAAGTTAGGCCAGCCAAAGAAGGTCAGAGCAGCCTCTCAGGAAGTCTATAGCCTTGCCTGAGGGCCACCTGTTATTTTCTTGGTCCCTGGGGTCTGCACTGTCATTTAGAAGAGGGGCGCACTTCCATCCTTGGCCTGGGTTACTACAATAGGTAATGGGCAGAAGTCCCGATACTCTGAACCAGTGAGAAAACAAGAGGAACAGAAATGAAGCTGTCATGGACAGGTAAAAGGCAACTCTCTCTCTCTTTTTTAAAAGTAAGCTCTAAGTAAACTCTATGCTCCCAACATGGGGCTCAAACTCATGACCCCAAGATCAAGAGCTGCATACTCCACTGACTGAGCCAGGCAGGCACCCCAAAGGCGATTCAATTTGATTCTATTTATTAGAGAGAGTGCGAGTGTGTGTGAGCTTGCACGTGCGAGCGGGGAGTGGGCAGAGGGAGGAGGAGAGAATCTCAAGCCAACTTGTGCTGAGTGCGAAGTTTGACAGGGGGCTCAATTTCAAGAGCCTGAGAGCATGACCTGAGCTGTAATCAAGAGCTGGATGCCTAACTGGTTGAGGTACCCAGGTGCTCCCCAAAGGCAATTCTTAATCAAACTCCTGAGCATGATAGTAGCTAACCACCCACCTCCACACTGAGCTGAACCTTGTGACCACCCGAGTTCCTCCCATGTATCTCTCTATAGAGACTTCTGTTTCTCTCAAAGTTTAGAGGCTTTGAACACCTCTATACCAAAGCCCAGCATTGGGCCTGGTAGTGAATAGAGGCCAAAACATAGTATGGGACAAAGAAAAATATAATGGGGGAAGGACATCTATGTAGAACACCTTTAAGAGAGAGCTCAGTACTAAGAGACAGCTGATCCCTTGGTCCTGACCCAGCTACAGATACCAAGGGACTGGAACTTCAGTCTGAGCATGACTGGAATCCTACCAGGTAGGAGCAGTATTGGAACCACCAGCCACATCCATAAATACTCCATTACTCCATTATATCCCTTGCCCCAGACCCCAGACTTGGAAGTATGTACCTGGATGGAAGGTTTAATAGACATGCTCTTCCCTCCGACTCTATCCCTCCAATTACACTGTAAGGTACCATAAGGTGTAATTGGGACTGGAAGGGCTGGACAAGTCAGACTGGCCTCACCTGACATGTCCCCTACTTTCCGGCAGGCGGAAGCCATTGCTATGAAGGTGCAGTCCATTGGACACGCCGTTGGATACACCATTGGTGGACATCTTGCCGTTCTGAACTTCTGGCAGGGATGGGGAGAAAGAACAGCAACAACTCAGGAGAAATTCCCCATTGCTCCTCAGCAGCCCTCCAACTTCCATCACAGGATCTGATGGTTCCACTGTGGGCCATCCTCCTGGGGTGAGACTCCTTCCCAGAAAGCAAGTTTGGACACAGGCAGGCAAGTGCATAAAGAAAAGTCTGTGCGCCCTCTGCTGGTTGGAGAGGGACATAGCTTTAACTTGGCATTACCCTTAGGTGGGATTTGGGGGATTGTGGGGCGGGCGGGGGGGTGTGTGTGTGGGGAGAACAGGACTTGTAGAGGTGCCTAAATCAACTGCAGGCCCCAGGAAAGAGTCAGTGAGGAGACTGACCCAGGATGAGAAAGGAAGGGCAACTACTTGAGGTCCTCCAGAGACAACACGGAAAGTGCTTTTTCAGAGGGAAGGTATCTCTGACCTACTGTTCTCTTCTTTCTTACTGTACACAGATCGTTCTTTCAGAGAATCTAGTCCTTCTGGGGCACAGCCACAGCACAAGGGAAGGGGCAGCTTTCTCAGCAGAAGTGGCAAATGCTCAAGCTCCCCAGCAGAGATAACCCTACCCCAAGAGAGAACTTACCCCCTGAGGAGTGGCATTTTCTAGGCAAGAGAAAGGTGTACGGCCGCTGCTTGTAAGTCAGGTCAAACAAATAGACCTAGGGTGGAAGGGTCAAGAAAAGAGACGGAGGCTGTGAGGTAAGAAAGTGGCTGGCCAGAAGCAAGGCCTTGGTGGCTTGATGGCTCTCAGGAACACAGTGAGTATTGAGTAGGGAGCCATCCTGCAAGGCCAGGAGGTGTTCTACGGAACAAACCTCAGACAGGAACATCTTCCCAGTTCCCAGTCCCGAGGGTGGACTGCTTAAAACACCGCCATTAATTAGAATCACGTGTTTAAGTTTGAAAGGTCCTCAGAGGTCACAAAGCCAAATTTCTCATTTTATAGTTGGGAAAACTGAAACCTCAGAGAAGGGAAGCAATTTGCCCAAAGCATCACTGCTACTTACTTGTCTCGGTGAACATAAAATTATTATTATTTAACGTTTTTTCAATTCTTACTTTGCTTTAGGAACTTGGCTAATTTTTTTTTTTTTTTTTTTGGCTAAATGTTTTATAGGACTTACCTCATTTCACCCTAGAAACCACCTCATAAAGAAGTACTATTATTTTTTTTAGTTTATTGTTTTTAGTTATCTCTATACCCAACATAGGACTCTGAACTCACGGCCCTAGGGATCAAGAGTTGCATGCTCTTCTGACAGAGTCAGCCAAGTCAGCCCAAGAAGTACTATTATTATCACCCCCTTTACAGACAAAGAAATATGGGCTGAGCCTTTATTTACCCACGGCCATAAAAGTAGTAGGTGGCACAGCCAAGACCCAAAACCAAGTCTGTCTGACTCTAAGCCACTCTGCTACACTGCATCGCTATTCATCCTAATGCTACCTTCAGGCCAGGTGATGGCTCAGCGATCTGAAGCCAGGACCAGTTCTCCATCCCAGTTCTCTGGTACATAGTCCGCCTTGCCTTGTTCATCAACTGCTTCACCTGCCATGTCTCCCGTCAACCTGCGCTGGATCATATTTCACCTCTGTCTCCTTCATGTTTATAATGCTAGTCCCAGAGTAAGTGCTCAGTGAGTGTTTGTAGAATAAATGGATTTAAGCAAGGCTTACTAAATATCCTGACCGAGAACATGAAAAGAGAAGGGTTAGTAGCCTGCCATTACTAAGGAACACTCTTACAGCCCAACTCTGAGCCCCAGGGTTTCCTCCTAGGAAAATGGAGGATGAAGAAACCGAGGCTCAGAAGAACGAAGACCCTCACAGTTCAAATTTCCAGTACACAGAAGGCCAGCATTTGAAGACCGGTCCGTCAGTTCTAAAGCTTCAGAAAAAGCCAAGGCCAAGGCACCTCTCTGGGAATTCCAGTGATGCCAGGTTGCTCCTACATTTCACTATGAAGTAATTTACAATAAGGCTGCTGCTTGTCTGCCTCATGGCAGTGGAAGTGAGGTGTTAAGCCCTGGCTGCTGACTGTAGGGTGAAGGAGGGCAGGGCTACCTTGGGCACCCATACATACCTGCTCCCCTCCCATGTTGACCAGCAGCTCTGTGCCATTGGGGCTGAAGGTCACATAGGTGGCAACCAACACTCTCAGACGGTTGTTGTAATCAGGCAACTTCACGGGCAGGTGACCTGTGGGGAGCAGCTCAGTTACCCTAATGTGAAGCTCCCTGTCTTCCCCCAGAGGGGCAGGGAGTTGTGTGAAGCCAATCATATCCATAATGGTAGCAATTACCTTCATCCTAAAAGCAGCTGTGAGTGTTGAGCACTCACTACATGCACTAGGCTGACTGCTTTATGTACTTTATTTCATTTCATCATTACAGTGCCATTTTATGGAAAAGGAATTAAGACTCATCAAGGGGAAATACTTTGCCAAAGGTCACAGGATGGCTGGTCAGTGGCAGTCAGGATTAAAGCCCACATCTGCCTTACTCTAAAACCCTTTCTCTTGACCACCATGCCATGCTACCTCCCCGCACCACCCCAGACAGAGTCAGCACCCAGCCAAGAGTGCGGGGCCAGGGCTGGACTGAGCCCTACCTGCTACGTAATACTGGGCGGCACCATCCGGAAGGGGCTTCTGCCGGTCACAGAAGGTGTGGACACCTGCCGAAGGGCTCTGCTTCATGCTCTTCCTGGTGGGAAGGCAAACCATATAGGTTATAACCCCTAGCACTACCCTTGAGTAGTCGAGATCACAATCCCTAGAGGAAAACCTAAATTTTTACCTCTGAAAGGAGATACTTTTCTTCCTTACCTGAGCAACCCCAAAGATTCACCAACTAGACAGCCATGGCCATACACATTACAGTGCTTTACAGGTAGGTCCTATCCATTGTCTTGGTCCTCATGACCACCCTATTATTCTCATTTTACAGATGATGGAGTTAAGGTTCAAGGTCCACTCCATGTCATGTAGTGTATGAGGAGCAGCAGTGGTCGCCCAAACCCACAAATGAAAGTCTAGCAGGCCAGACACCCCTGTGCCTGTCCCAGAAGTTGACTGAAAACCCAGGCTGGCAGAGCTGCTCAGGTCTGGGACTTAGGTGGAGGTTCTGAGTATATTATACATTTGTTTAAAAAGAATAATAAAATTAAATGTACAAAAAAGAATTACATGTATAAGATTATAACTCTGCACAAATACTCATAGTAAGAGAACAAGCAGAAAATATTATACACAGTGATTTGTTTCAGGTGGTGGATTATGGGTAGTTTTTTCATTATATTTTCCGTATTTTACAAAATAAACATGGATTACATTTTTTAAAAAATCACAAGAATTTAAAGACCCATCTCAGAAACAAGAGGGCATGGCAATGAGGGAAAGGGGCAGCAGGTTCCCAGGGACCTGGCCATGGGCGGCCGAGCTATTCATACCTGTGGTTATGAATCATGCGAATGTCATAGAGCCTCACAAAGGGCCCACTGGCCCCTACTGCCAGGCAGTTGTTGTCCTGGGGGTTGACGGTGAGGCACTTGGCCTCCACCAGCTGGCCACAGTACTCTGTCAGGTCAATCAGCACCTCCGAGTGTTTGCTGTTCTCCCGAAGGTCATACTGGCTGTGAGAGAGGACAGCGTTAGGGGATGGGGGTTGGGTCCTCCTGTGAGGCAGGGGAGAAGCTAAGGCCTTGTTATACAAAGGGACTGAGAGCAGCTCTGACCTGTTCCTAAATAATAAGAATATCAAAAACCACTACTTCTTTTATTTTTTTTTTGAAAGATTTTATTTTTAAGTCATCTCTACACCCAGTGTGGGGCTTGAACTCAGGACCCTGAGATCAAGAGTAGAATGCTCCTCTGACTTAGCCAGCCAGGCGCCCCGAAAAACCATTCCCATTTCTCCAGTGGTCACGATGGGCCAGGCACCTGAAATAGACTTCTCATACAATCTGTTTTATTCTTTATGTAACTATTTACGGTAAATACTACTGTAATGTTTTTTATTTGTCTTTTACAGGTGTCAGTGATATTACTATTAAGTACTATTACTACTGATTACTAAAAATGAGAAACTGCTTTGTGTCCAGTACTATCTGTAAATGTTGTACATGGATTATCTAATTAAATCCTCATGCCATTCCCAGGTACCATTAGAACACTGAGGCTGAAGGCAGCTAAACAGCCTGTCTGGGATGACACTGCCAGTAAATGTGAAACTGGGATAGTGCAGAGCTGGGGAGACAGCCTTTAACCACCTGGCTCCGCTCCTTAACTCCACTTTTCATCTAATTTCTTACAGGAAACGAAGTATGGAGGTGACTGAAAGGAGAATCTAGAGGTCACCTAAGAGCGATCTAGAAACACTTAGCATCAAGACAAGCCTGAGTCCCACTCAGGAGCTTAAAGGTCATGTCAGACTTCCCCGGCAGCAGCACCCCCCTCACGGCAGTTTGGAGGACTGCTGTGCTGCCACTACACAGGCACAGAGAATGGGGAGATGTGCCCCGTGTGCTCACCCACCTCCTGCCTAGACACTGGCAATAATCTCCACCCTGTCCGCCTCACCTTTCTATGCCGACCTCATCAGATTGCTCTTCCTAAAATACTGTTTTTGTTACATCACTCTCCTGCTCAAAAACCTGAGAAGGTTCCTCAATACTTCTAGCTTACTGTTAGTAAACATTGACCAAACTCATCAGTCTGGTTTTTAAGACCCAATTTCAAACTAACATCATCCCTCAGCTTTCTAACCGTGCCGATGACAACTATCCCTCATATGGCTATCTTACCCCTGCCTCCACGAACTCTGCTCAAGTTGGGGAGTCCACTCAGCTTTTCCTTACCCATCCAAATCTTGCCTATTCTGCAAGGTCCAGTGTATGCTCACCTTCTGCTAGGACACCTTCCCTGACTGTACCTTTGCCTAAATGCCACTCAGGCTCTGACCCTAGATGCTTAGCCTCTCCCTGCTGCCCTGGCACAGTCTGGTTAGTCAGGGTCAACAAGGGTAACACGGAATTGTACCTGCCACTGACCAAAGTGCTTTTTGTCTTCCAAGTACTCTCCTAAGGTTTTATAGGCACTATCTTGATTTTAATGCTCAGGCCAAGGGAGATATTATGATAATTTCCATTATAGATGATGAAACTGAGATTCAGGGATAAAGTGACTTGCCCCAATACTGAGTGACAGAGGTAGGACTTGATCCCAGGTCCGTCTGACATCAGTGCCCTGTTTCTAACTGCTGTTTTATAGTTCATGCGATCTAGATCTCACTTCTTTTTTAACGGGGAAGAGGGTATAAAGTCCTACAAGATCTCAAGGGAGACATTAAATCAGGTTGGAGAGACAGGGAAAAAGTTCTAAAGTCACCTCTGAAGAAAGGATTTAAAAGGCAATGAGACCATTTTAGGATGAAGGAAAGTAGAGGCAAAGTTGTCATAACCTAGGCCACTGGGAAGAGGGAAAGCCCACGTGACCATTTCTGGCTGGCTATCCCTTTCTCACACATATGCCCACTGATCAACTCTCTGAGAGAATGTATCAAGCACCTCTATGTACTAGGCAGTGCTGGGCTTCAGGAACAAAACCAGGGATGAGAGAGAGATGGAGATGCTCTGGCAGCTCACTGTTCAGTGAGTGATACAGACAAAAAGATAAACCAATGAGTAAATAAAATAAAAGAACTACAGATAGTGATTGGAGTTAGAGAGGATACAATTAGTGTGCTGAGACAGAATGATTGGGGGGGGTCCTACTTCAGACAGGATAGAAAAGGTGCTTCTGAGGAGGTGATCCTTAAGGTGATCTCAGGGCAAGGAAGAGTCAAATATGGAAATAACTGGGGACAGAGAAAACCAGGTGGAGGGAACACCAAGTGTGAAAGTCCAGAGGAGGCTGACTCTGCGTTGGTGACAACAGGCCTGCAGGCCTGATTGTAGTGTAGGAGAGCAGGACGAGCAATGTTCCCAGTTTTATGTTCACAGAAAAGTGCCCTGGGCAGATATAGGAGGCTAAACTCTGCTGACAGGAAGGAACCAGGCCTGTGGAAGGAAGCGGTGGGGCGGATGGGATGGGGAGCCAACATGCAGGGGGAGCAGGGGAGGCACAGGCCCCACTCCATGCTTCAGGCCCTTACCGGATAAGCCCGTCCTCAGCAGCACTCCAGAATGTGTTGGGCCACATGGGCGCTGTGGCGATGCGTTTCACCCGGTTTGTATGGTCTCCAAACATGTGGATCGTTTCCTTTACTGTCAGGTCGTGGACATGCACTTTGGAGTCGGCTGCCCCCGTGATCAAGATGCGGTCCCCAGCATGAGGCAGGAACTAAGAGAGATCGAAGAAGAGATTGGCTGGCAGTGTGGGTCGGGCTGGCCAGGAAAGAAGACTAGCCTGGATGTTAGTACCCTCTTTCCTTCATTTTGGGTAAGAAAATGAGCCCATCCAAGACAGTCCACTAAGGAAACTTTATCAAGCATCAGCCTACAGGCCCAAAGGTAAAAATTGGGACTTATGCCTTTACTTTGGTGGAGTAGTCCTGACTTATGCCAAACTGAACTACCTAAGAAAGCCTTTTCCTCTGACCCTTCCCCAGGTAAGAGCTGAGCAGGTGACAGTCACAGTTGTTACCATTTACTAAGTATTTACCATGTGCTAGACACTGGGCAGGTTCCTTATCTTACCGATATTTTAAATAACCCACTTAAAATTGAGGTTCAGCACTAACACTGAGTTAACTCGAGTCTGTCTGATTCTCATGTGAATACTGCCTCATGAGGACCATTTGATAACCTGAGAATTACATAATAAAGTAGGCTTAAAATGAAAAGGACTTCCAGTGTTTTAAGAATAAAGTAGTATTTTAAGTTGGGTTCTAATATTTCTGGAGAACAATCTGGCAATAGGTAACAAAGTAAAACATGTTTCTATCTTTTAATCCCACACTTCCACTCTTGAGAAATTTCTATTAGGAAAAAGGGACCTGTGCAGAAATGCTCAGAGCAGCACTCCTCGTAATGACAAATACTGGAAATGGCTCAAATGTTGGGCCCTGGGGAAGGGTTGAGCATCAGGAGGAACCATCTCCCTGCAGCTGTTACAAAGAATGAGAACCCCGCCATTCAGATGAAGTTGAGAATAAAATATTCCAGATGACATGTGGTAAGAATAAAACAGCCATAAATATAGCTCTGAACAGTAATCTTTAAAAGGTGTGCGGTTCTATCACCTAGCTTTGAGGAAGAAAAATATTTGGGTATGGCGTTAGTTGACTTTTTCTCTTCTTTCTTGAGTTAAAAAAATTTAATTATCTTCTTTCTTAACTGAAAAGTTCCTCCCAAACCACAACAAGGCTGAACCGGTGCTGGGGTTGGGGTATTAGTCTGCATTTAAAGAGCTCCACTACTTGACTTAATTGCTCAGGAAAGAGCAACAATTCACTCTTTCCACACACCACTGTCTAAGGGCTCACCAGAACAAGGGCTGGATGAAACAGACGGAATTCCATCATTTTTAGGGGCAACCAGTAGTCTTTAATCCTGTCTGGAAACAGCATGTACTTCAGGCACAACAGAAGAGGGAGATCTTGAGGCCTAGTGCCACACTCACACACTGTAGTTGCCACCAGGGGGAGCTTGTGGGTTAAATAAAAATACCTGTATTGTTACTACCGGAAGAGAGAAGAATCCTTTTCTACACTTTCACAGGAGGCTGAGGGTCTGTGAATTTAATTTTGGGCCTTGCCCCAAATCTCACTATTAGTATCAAGACCACTGTCAAATTCTGGTTTTTGAACTCAACGTTTTGTGCTCTACGATGCCAAAGCTGATGGCATAGGTCCCATTCCCAGATCCCACCCCACAGATTCAAATTGAACCTAATAACAATTTTCAGGGGGCAGAAAACAGTCTGTTTGCCATGCAAGAGGTGAATCAGCATTGTTCGGTCTCTAAAAACTGCAGAAAATTATCTAGGACTGGTCTCTGGAATAAGAGGTGAAAATGAGAGCTTGGGAAGGGGGCAGGGTTTAGGGAAATAAGTAGGTTCTCAGCTCTCAAATCTACCTTCTTCTTCATGTATCTTGTAATTCTTCTTGATACTAATTAGGGAAATATTTCTCAGATTAGTGAGGCTTTCCAAAGGACACTCACTCTCTCACATACATCCATTACAGAATTTCAGGGCTGGAAAGGTCCTTAAAGGTCATTTCCTCCAACCTTAAACCTGTCAGGTAAGTTCCCGTTGTGGAGAGTACCTCAGTGCTTGGACATTTACAACCTTCTTAAAGGGCCCATTCTACCTTTTCCAAACTCTAAGCGCTAGACCTGTCTCTCCATCAGGCCCACATTTGCTTCTGTGTACTTAAGAGCCAATAATCCCACGTCTGTTTTCTGAGATCAAAAGTCAGAAACTTCATGTCATTTCCACTTACAGGGCTTCAGAGGTATGAAGACATTTTTAAATCCTGTTCCCACCTCTCCTTAGCTCACTTTCACCAACAAATCTGTAGCTCGAATGTAGAATAGCTAAAAGTACCTATGCCAGGTACCTTTTTACAATCATCTCATTGAACTATGATACTAAGCCTATGGAGTGCTGCTTCCCTTTTAAAATTAAAGGCCTATTTATTCATTTACTCATGAATCCAGGGGATTTTCCTAAGCTACTTTGTATTTACAGATGAGTAAAGGGGCTCAGAGAGGTCAGGTGACTTGCCTAGGTCACACAGCTTCTAAGAGGCAGATAAGGGGGTCAAACATAGGTCTTCCTGCTATCTAAGCTCATGCTTAGAACCATACCACCCACCATCACCACTCAAATAAATATAAATTCACCTGGAGCTGGCCTTGTGGCTCTAAGTGAGGAAGGAGAACATGGAAAAGAGATGGGGTTTCAGGAATCACAGTCAGATGGCTCAGATCACAAAGGTGTCTGTGACCCCAGGGGGTATGTGGAACCCAAATGGGCAAATACAACCATGTGCACAGCCCAGTCATGCCTCTTACTTGCTCTATGCCTTATCCTGCTCACCTTGACAGAGAAGATATTTGCCGTGTGTCCCGTGTGCATGGAGAGCAGCTTCTTGTGGTGCAGTGGGTCCCACACGATCGTGTGCTGGTCATCCGAACCAGAGGCCAGCAAACTGCAAGCAGAATGAAAGTTTCTGACCTCTCTTCAAGTTCCTAGGTCCTACTCCCCTACCCCACCTCCCCTGTTCATAGGGAATAAATCCACAGAGAGTGTGACGAACAGGAGATATCACGGAATTCAAGGTTATCTTGTAAACATTAGTTGAGACTCTTCTATTTTGTCCTAAGGATTTCTCATTATTCCTTAAAGGCATTAGATTATAAAAAAAAAAACAAAACACCAGGGTTTGGGTGGTCATCCAATTCACTGTTCAACTGTGTGTTGATAGTGATGGACTTTATAAACTTAAGTACACAGAAAAGTCTCTTTTCCTTAGATCTACTAAGGAGGAGGAAAGTCCCTTCTCCCAGCCTCCCCACTCCCGTCCCCAGCACCTTCTCAGATGCTCTAGCTCATACTCACTCTCCTTTCTCATTCCACTCCAGACAGTTGACACATCCTGAGTGACCCTGGGGGAGCAAATGGAAAGGGACAAGAAGAGAGCCAGTTAGAGATTCTCTCAGGAAATGAAACACCAAGAAGTAGAACTAAACAGGTAAACTGGCCTTTCCATCATTAGTGTTTTGCTGGTGCATGTGAATGACCAGAATTGAATTAAACTGCCTAGTATCTTACAATATATAAAGTATTTTCATAATCATGATCTCGCTTAATACTGAACACCTCAGCCTGTTTTTCTTTTTTTTTTTTAAAGACTTTATTTGAGAGAGAGAGAGAGAGTGTGTGTGTGTGAGAGCACAAGCAGGGGGAGCAGCAAAGGGAGAGGGAGAAGCAGGCTCCTCGATGAGCAGGGAGCCTGATGCAGGGCTCAATCCCAGGACTGTGAGGATCACAACCTGAGCCAAAAGCAGATGCTTAGCTGCCTGAGCCACCCAGGGGCCCCCACCTGAGCCTTTTAAATAAGGCCACGTTTCATTGATCCTATTTTGCAGAAAAGTAAACTAAAGTTCAGACCAAAGTAAGCCATGGAAGTGAGACAAACTTCTGCTCCTACCACTAAAATGGGCATGTCCCCTTCCAGGGGGACACCCCCTCAGCCACCGAAAATTTGCCCAGAGGAATACCTGACCCAAAGGCAGCCAATTAACTAGAAGGTTAATTTTTTGTCCATTTGGCATATAATTTAATTTGTCAGGCACACACTGCGTATCAGGTACTGTTTGACACTGGGCATACAGCAGTATACAAAACAAAGTCCCTGATCTCCCGGAGCTTACTTCAAGTAGGTGGAGCCTGGTATAGTAAGGTTAATTGGGACAGAGTCTTGAGCTTTGGGGGTCTGAATTGAGAAACATGGAGAGAGAGAGGCAGTTAGTAGCAGACACTGAAGGTGAAAGCATCCACAGAGAGGAATCATGGTAAAGCCAGAGCAATGAGGAAAGAAAACCCATGAAAAACAGAAGGTATCAAGTGGCAGAAGTGAGTCTTACATGGGAGAAGGAAGGAACAAGTCACCAGGCATTCCTATATACTATTGTCTGTTCTCCCACCCTTCTTTATTCCTAACGGAACCTAGATTTTCATTTACTTAATTCCCTATTCCAAATAAGACCATGTGTTTCAGCAAGTATAAACCCACTATCCTGGCCATACTGATAGGTTTAGCAACTTAGGCCTTAGCCAAATTGGACATGGCATTCACCTGGGCACAGGGATTGGCTGAGAAGTAAGCTGTGACCCCAATCAGATGCTAGGGACACAGCTGCTGGGAGGATTCTGAAAAAGGCATTTCCTCATTCTCAGAAGAATCTATGAGAGACACCTTTCTTCCTTGGATGCTGGGTGTATAGCCGGACTTGGAATTGCCACACAAGGGAAACCAGCCTGAGAGTGACGTCAACACACAGAAGACAGCCCAGTCAAAGGGAATCACAAAAAAATAGAGCAAGAGTGACTGACCAGAGTAACCAATACTGACACCTACTCCACTTCTGGACTTTTAGTTAAATGAGACACTCAGTTCATTATTAAGGTCTTCTGACTTGCGTTGCTACTTGTAGCCCAACGCATGCCAACTGATAGTTCCAGCTAAGCTCCCAGTTTATGGATACTTCCTTCAAGATGCCTTTCCTGTCCTGTAAATTTGGGAAGGAGATATACCCTTCCTTGTGGGCTCCTCCTGTCACACTGGACTATGGCTCTGTGTTGACATGATTTTTTTTTTTTAAAGATTTCATATCTTGGGCGCCTCGGTGGCTCAGTGGGTTAAAGCCTCTGCCTTCCGCTCAAGTCATGATCCCAGGATCCTGGGATGGAGCCCCACATCGGGCTCCCTGCTCAGCAGGGAGCCTGCTTCCCTCTCTCTCTCTGTCTGCCTCTCTGCCTACTTGTGATCTCTGTCTGTCAAATAAATAAATAAAATCTTTCAAAAAAAAAGATTTTATTTAAATAAATAAAATCTCTTAAAAAAAAGATTTTATTTCTTTATTTGAGAGAGAGCATGAGAGTGGGGAGGGTCGGAGGGAGAAGGAGGCTCCCCACTGAGGAAGGAGCCCGATGCAGGACTTGATCCTGACACTCCAGGATCATGACCTGAGCTGAAGGCAGTCGCCCAAACAACTGAACCATCCAGGCACCCTCTCTGTTGACATGTTGACATGTTCACTAGACTGAGCCTGAGAAAGCAGGCTTTGTGTTGTATTCATCGTATCCCCAAGGCCAGATACAGAGCCTGGAACATTATCTGTTGCCTGAATGAACAAATGAGTCCAGTGGGACAAGCAGGAAGGATCGAGAAATATGAACAAATCTAATTCCCAAGTATCTGGTTAGGCTTATTTTATTTTTTAAGATTTTATTTATTTAAAGGAGAGAGAGAGTGTGCACCCACAAGTAGGGGGAGGGGCAGAGGCTGAGAGAGAACCAGACTCCCTGCTGAGCAGGGAGACCAATATGGGGCTCGATCCCAGGACCCTGAGATCATGACCTGAGTCAAAGGCAGAGGCTTAACTGACTGAGTTACCCAGGTGTGCCCGCAACTATCTGGTTAGAAACGCTTTTCTTCTGCCTTCTCCTTCCCTCTTACCCTTTGCCCTGTAAAGATTCTCATCTGGGTTGAACCACATTTCTTTCCGGGTTCTGCACTTACGTGCATTCACTCTGTTCAGACTTGTCAGACCACTTGTGACCTGAACCTCTCTCACATTCCCATGGCACTCAGCTGAAACTCCCACACGTGGCTCTGGTCACTCTTTTTGGGTCAGAATAACTTCTGTCCTCAGCAGTTTCATTTTCCCACCAGGATGTAAATTACTGTGCCTAGGGTCGCTTCACATCACAGGCCTTCAGTAATCGCTACTTAGTGAGGGCTTACAAAGAGCAAGCACAGTGTTAATTACTTGTGGTAGGCAAAAAAATGGCCCCTGATGTCTGTGTCCTGATCCTCTGGAACTTATGAATATGTAATGTCTGGTGGCAAAGGGGACTTTGCAGATGAGATTAAAGTTAAGGTCTTTGAAATGGGAAAGTATTCTAGATTATCCAGGTGGTCACAATATGATCACATGAGTCCTTAAAATCAGAGAACCTCTCCTGGCTGCAGAGAACTTGAGAGATGTAGGTGTGAAAGGGATCTGTCCTGTTATTGCTGGCTTTGAAGATGGAAGAAGGGGCTTATGAGTCAAGAAATACAGCAGCCTCTAGGAGTTGGGAATTGCAAAGGAACAGATTCTACCCTGCAGCCTCCAGGAGGAACACAGCCCTGTCAAGATCTTGCTTTTAGCATAGTAAAACCTGGGTCAGATTTCTGATCTACAGAAATGAGATAAGAAATTTGTGTTGCTTTGAGCCACTAAGTTTGTGGTAACTTTGTATGGCGGCAACAGGACACTAATACAGCACTCTATATCCATTAACCTATTTAAGAAACAGGTATCACTACTCATTTCACAGATAAGAAAAGCAATACTCAGAGAGGTTAGGTAACCTGCTGTGATATTGTAATTTATAATAAGAAATACATATTTGGTCTTCTTTGCCATTTCTGAGCCCCTAGAAGCCCTTGGGATTTCCTAGTGATAACAGAGAAAAACATGTCTTGATGTTCATAACAAATCCCTTTTAACCTTAACACCTGAGTTTACGTATTAAGTGATTTTTGGAAAGCACCTAAGGATGGGGGCTGGTTTCCAGAGGAACCAACCATATGATTGGAGAATTAGAACCTTTAGTCCTAGGGGTGCCTGGGCGGCTCAGCTGGTTGGGTATCTGCCTTTGGCTCAGGTCATGATCCCAGGATCCTGGGACCCTTGTCAGGCTCCCTGATCATGCTCTGTCACTATCTCTGTCTCTCTCTCTCTCTCAAATGAATAAATAAAATCTTAAAAAAAAAAAAAAAACCCAAAAAACTTTCAGTCCTACTCCCCAGAAGTCAGAGAGGAATTAGAGGTTGACTAGGTCACCAATGGCCAAAATTTTAGTCAGTCATGCCTATGTACATGAAGCCTCCACAGAAACCCAAAACAACTGGGTTCAGAGAGCTTATGCATTAGTAAACATGTGGAGATTTGGTGGAGAGTGGCACATTCCAAGAGGGTGAGGAAGCTTTGCACTCCTTCCTACATACCTTGTCCTAGGCATCTTTTCTATCTGGCTGTTCCTGAATTATATCCTTTTAGAATAAAGGGTAATCTGGTAAGTAAAATGTTTCTGAGTTCTGTGAGCCACTCTAGCAAATTAATCAAATCCAAGGAGGAGGTTGCTGGAACCTCCAATCTATAGATGGTGAGTCAGAAGCACAGGTGACAACCTGGATTTGTGATTGGCATCTGAAGGTCGTGGTGCAAGGGGCGGGGCCATCTTAGAGGACTAAGCCCTTAACCTGTGCAATGTGATGCTATCTATCCCCAGACTGACAGTGGCAGAATTGAGTTATATTGTAGGGCACCTATTTGGTGTTGGAGAGTTGCTTGATGGTGTGTAAAAAGACCCCCCCCCACCAACACACACTGGACCTGGCACCACTAACAGGACAGGAAGCAGGATTTTTCACTTGAGAGCCTGAGCTCTTAAGTACTGTCTGAGAAATGGATGAATGTCTCTAGAATTACTGTTTATTTGTCCTCAAATCAGTAATGCCTCTCAAGTACAGAAGACAGAGGCCAAGTAGACAAACATGATACTTAGGATTAATTTCACATGGTAAAACCTAGCTTAGAGGTGGGTAAGTTGAAGAGAATATAGAGAGAAAGCTCAAACCAGATTCTACAAAAATATAAAGTAACTATTGACAAAAAGTATTAATAAAGGACTTTACAAGTTAAAACACCTGTTTGGGAAGCTACTTTATAAGGAATAGAGTGTTTCAGAGGAGTTATTTTGGCCCTGATAACTAAAGCTGGCTTAGATATATGGTCACAATCTATAATTACATCGTAGAATACAACGGAAGAAAATATGCCTATGACCTATCAGAATTAAAATGTGAGTAAAAAATAAAGGGATAAAGCCTCAAACTTTTAAGAAAGTGAGAAGAGGGACTGAACAGAGAAGGCTCCCTAGAGAGGAACAGACCTCTGTGTGCCTCCCCGGACCCTTGGAAATACTGCTGTTTGGGGTGAGCTTTGCACATCAGGGACCTAGAGGAAACCGAAAGTGCAGAGAGAACCTGCAAGAAAAGATTAAATCTCATTTACACTCCAAGTTACAACCTCTTAGTTCCTGTTTAACTTTTTAAAATATTGATTATAATTAAAATTTTTGTTAAGTCCCTATAATTTGCTGAGTGGTGTGATATATGGGAGGAAGAGGAGTCAGGAAGAAGTATTTTATCCTAATACTGCTCAGAATTGTAGGTGCACAATGATGATAAAAAGCAAATGGAATTACAGTGGGTTTTATTACTGCTTTTACATTCTTTACAGACTACGTAACCCATATAGGGGGCTTATATCCTGCACTACAGCCCCCATCTTCATATGCCTCTAGTATGTAGAACACTAGCATTTACTATACATGATCTCATTATCGCTCCCTTTCCACAGGTAAGACTAAGTCTCAGAGATACGAAATAATTTACCTGGGGTTGCACAAATTATAAACATCAAAGTCCAGCTGGGAACCCAGGTCAATATAACTCCAAAGTTATTTCTCTGGCTATGCTGGGTACCTCAGATGTCATGATTATTACTGTCCATGAAAAAAGAAATCTTGGGGGGCGCCTGGGTGGCTCAGTGGGTTAAGCCGCTGCCTTCGGCTCAGGTCATGATCTCAGAGTCCTGGGATCGAGCCCCGCATCGGGCTCTCTGCTCAGCAGGGAGCCTGTTTCCTCCTCTCTCTCTGCCTGCCTCTCTGCCTGCTTGTGATCTCTCTGTCAAATAAATAAATAAAATCTTTAAAAAAAAAAAAAAAAGAAATCTTGGGGTGCCTGGGTGGTTCAGTGGATTAGGCCTCTGCCTTTGGCTCAGGTCACGATCCCAAGGTCCGGGGATAAAGCCCCACGGCAGGCTCTTTGCTCAGCGGGGAGCCTGCCTCCTCCTCTCTCTCTGCCTGTCTCTCTGCCTAGTTGTGATCTGTCTGTCAAATAAATAAAAATAAAATTGAAAAAAAAACCCAAATAAATAAATAAAAAGAAATCTCACTGCTACCATCACCTTAAAGACTGTTTGGCAGTTTCATGTAAAGTTACGCTTACATCTACCCCATGACCCAGAAATTCCATTCCTAGGTAATTACTTAAAAGAAATTAAGACATTTGTCCACACAAAGACTGACATAAGGGCACCTGGATGGCTCAGTGGGTTAAAGCCTCTGCCTTCAGCTCAGGTCATGGTCTCAGGGTCCTGGGATCGAGCCCCACATTGGGTTCTCTGCTCAGCAGGGAGCCTGCTTCCCCCACTCCCCGCCTGTCTCTCTGCCTACTTGTGATCTCTTTCTGTCAAATAAATAAATAAAAATCTTAAAAAAAAAAAAAAAGGACTGACATAAGAATATCCACAGATGCTTTATTTTTAAAAGCTCCAGGAGCACCTAGCTGGCTCAGTAGGTAGAAGTGTATGATTCTTGATCTTGGGTTTTTAAGGTGGAGACCCATGCTGGGTATAGAAAGTACTTAAAAATAAAATCTTAGAGGGACGCCTGGGTGGCTCAGTTGGTTAAGCGGCTGCCTTTGGCTCAGGTCATGATCCCAGCGTCCTGGGATCGAGTCCCATATTGGGCTCCTTGCTCATCAGGGAGCCTGCTTCTCCCTCTGCCTCTGCTGCCACTCTGTCTGCCTGTGCTCGCTCGCTCACTCTCTCTCTCTAACAAATAAATAAATAAAATCTTTAAAAAATAAATAAATAAATAAAATCTTAGGGGGGAAAAAAAAGATAAAAGCTCCAAACTGGAATTAAGCTAAAGGGTCATCCATGGAAAAGGGATAAATAAAATAAGTCTATCCACATAGTGGAATACTATGCAGCAATGAAAAGGAATGGACTATAAATACAAGTAACAACATGGATGAAACTCAAAAAACATTATGCTAAGCAAGAGAAGCCAAACACACGCAAAAATATACTATCTAATTCCATTTACATTAAGTAAAGAACAGGCAAAACTAATCTTTGGAGACAAAAGCCAAAAAGTGGTTGCTCTGAGGCAGAAGGGTTGACTGGAAAGGGCACCACGAGAACTTTCTATGGTGATGGAAGTACTTTCCAATTTGTTGCAGACAGTAGTTATACAAGTGTCAAAACTCACCTAACTCAATACCTGAGACCTCTGCACTGTATTTTTGTGTAAATCATACCTCAATAAAGAGAGAAAAAAGATAATAATAATAATAGCAATAGTAACAGTTGATATATACTGGGCACTATCTCACCATGTACCAGGGACACTACTGTGCCCTTCACATATACTTTTATTTTTATTTATTTTTTAAAGATTTTTATATTTTTCTTTGAGAGAGATAGCACAAGCGGTAGGGGGCATGGGGGCAGAGAGAGAGGGAGAGGGAAAAGCAGGTTCCCTGCTGAGCAGAGAGCCCAACATGGGGCTCAATGCCAGGACCCTGGGATCATGACCCAAGCTGAAGGCAGATGCTTAACTGACTGAGCCACAAGGCGCCCACATATATGCTTTTAGTTAATCTTTACAACTGTCTTATGATGGAAGCATCACTATTTTCATTTTTCTGATGAGGAAATTGTGTAAATAGTGCAGCCACATACTATGTAAATAGCATAGCCAGATTATGAACCCATGTCTGACAGATTCCGAACTTGGCTGTCAACCATGATGTCAGACTGCCTTTTTAAATTCTGAGCTGTCTCTCCTAAAACTTAAATGCTATGTGCCTGCAAGTATTGTGTGGGCTCAGAGAGACATGACTGAGTCAGACAGACACATCTGTCCTCACAGAACTGATGAGGTTTTGTTTTCTCCTTTTCTCTAAACATGCAACGTTAGCCTTTGCCTACGTTATTATAATCGCATACACATCACTTCAAATGGCTAAGGAATATTCCTCCGAAGGTTAAACCACATCTACCTCTACCTTAGTGTTGTACATATAAGTTAGTTGCAAATTTGGTGAGTTGATGTACTTTAAAAAAATATCTTATTTATTTATCTGACAGAAAGGCGGGGGACAGCACAAGTAGGGGGAGCAGCAGGCAGAGGGAGAAGCAGGCTCCCCGATGAGCAAGGAGCCCAACTCGGGACTTGATCCCAGGATCCTGGGACTCATGACCTGAGCTGAAGGGAGATGCCTAACTGACTGGGTCACCCAGGTGTCCCGAGTTGATGTATTTTAAAATTCTAGTGGGAAAGGGACATTTATAGGTGACTGATCAGCCCAGACTAGGACTAATGTCATGGTTTTGTTTTTTTGTGTGTGTGTTTTGGCATTTGATTGGAAATATATAAAATACGTGTGTGTCTTTTTTAAAGATTTATTTATTAACTGAGAGAGAGAGAGAAAGGAAGGGAGGAAGGGTGTACAGGGAGAGAGAGAATCTCTCTGTTGGGAGAAAGTCCCAGTGGACTCCCTGCTGAGCATGCAGTGGGATATGGGGCTCAATGTCGTGACTATAAGATCATGACCTGAGCTGAAACCAAGAGTCAGACACTCAACTGACTGAGCACCCCCCAGGGACCCCTATAAAATCTGTGTTGTAATGCTAAGTATCACCTGTGCTACTCAAGAGCCTGATAAGCAGTAATGGTGTGGAAAACTATTAGAATGGGAAACATTATTAACAAATGCAAGTTAGTAGGGGCGCCTGGGTGGCTCAGTCAGTTAAGCATCTGACTCTTCATTTCGACTCAGGTCATGATTTCAGGGTCATGATACTGAGTCCCATGTCAAGCTCCACACTCAGCATGGAGTCTGCTTGTCTCTCTCCCTCTTCCCCCATTTGTGTGTGCACTCTTTCTCCTCTCTCTCAAATCAATCAATAAATAAAATCTTTGGGGCACCTGGGTGGCTCAGTGGGTTAAAGCCTCTGCCTTCAGCTCAGGTCATGATCCCAGGGTCCTGGGATCGAGCCTCGAATTGGGCTCTCTGCTCCGTGAAGAGCCTGCTTCCTCCTCTCTCTCTGCCTGCCTCTCTGCCTACCGTGATCTCCGTCTGTCAAATAAAATAAATAATAAATGGAAATCTTTGAAATTAAATAAGTACAAATTAGTAGACAGCAATCTATTAAAATATGGGATCCACAGGGGAAATATAATAAAAGTCATTCATTTCTAGAGGAAAAAAAATAGGAACCATTTTATAAGGGAGTAAGAAAAAAAGAAGAGAAGCAAAGAACTAGGAAGTCTACAAATCAGTGTGTATCCTGGTATAACCAAAGGGTCTAGAGAGCCTTTTGTCTTAATTTATTTTTTACAAGCAGCAAGCCTAGGCTGGTTAGTGACAATCAGAATTGTACAGTAAAAAAGAGATGTCAGGGTTCAACTCTGGCTTGGCCTCTTCCAAGGTCTATGAGTAGTCACTTAAGATTCCCAAAACCGGGATGCCTAGGTGGCTCACTGGGTTAAGCATCTGCCTTTGGCTCAGGTCACGATCCTAGAGTCCTGGGGCTGAGTCGCGCATTGGGCTCACTGCTCATCGGGGAGCCTGCTTCTCCCTCTGCCTGCTGCTCCCCCTGCTTCTTTCTGCTCTCTCTTTGACAAATAAAAAAAAAAAAAAAAAAAAAAAAAAAGAACTGGGGCCCCTGGGTGGTTCAGTGGGTTAAAGCCTCTGCCTTCGGCTCACATCATGATCTCAGGGTCCTGGGATCGAGCCCTGCATCAGGCTCTCTGCTCGGCAGGGAGCCTGCTTCCTTCTCTCTCTCTCTGTGCCTGCCTCTCTGCCTACTTGTGATCTCTGTCTGTCAAATAAATAAATAAATAATCTTTAAAAATTAAAAACAAAAAAAACAAAAAACAAACAAAAATAAAAGATTCTCCAAACCTCATTTTTCATTTAGAAATGGAAATGATGATAATGTAAACCTGACAAGATCACTGTGAAGATCAAATGCTGTAATGTAATAATATATGCAACCACACTTTGGTAAACACTGCCCCCATCCCTGGAACTAGTCCTCACATATACTCTCTGATATACCTGGTATATCTGTGTGTATCTTCCAGATCCTGCTCTTAAAGACGCCTCCGACATGGCTAGGATACTCAGAAAGGATACACATCTTGAACAACTGGATTCCTTCCTATTTACTTACTTTTCCAAAAGGGTTATTTTCTGCAGCTATTAAATTGCTACCTTAAGCTATGACCAAACAGAAAATCCATTTATTTAATACCCCTTATATACAAAGTACTGGGAAAAAAAGGAATAAATAGTAGGATACACAAAAACAGGTCCATGTTCATGGCAACATGAGTCAAAGTTCTACCATAGTGAAGGAGAGATACACCAAAAAACCTAGGAAAAGAAAGGAATATCCAGCTTTAGGAACAAGCTTAAAGGATCTTTGAGGACACTGGCTTGCATATCCACATGACCCCTACATCACATCATATATAAAAAATAATACAAAATGGATCAAGGACCTACATATAAGATCTAAAAATATGAAAACTTAGAAAGAAACCTGGGTATAAATTTTTGTGACCTTGGATTAAGCAATGGTTTCTGCCCCCCCCTTTTTTAGTGGTGGGGCTATAAATGATGATTAATGGTTTCTTAAACATATAAATCATATATATGATAAGGGTCTAGTATCCAGGATGTATAAAGAATTTTTACAGCTCAACAATAAAAAGACAAAAAACTCAATTAAAAAATGGTTAAAGAGAGGGACGCCTGGGTGGCTCAGTTGGTTAAGCAGCTGCCTTTGGCTCAGGTCATGATCCCAGTGTCCTGGGATCGAGTCCCACATCGGGTTCCTTGCTCAGCAGGGAGCCTGCTTCTCCCTCTGCCTCTGCCTGCCACTCTGTCTGCCTGTGCTCGCTCTCTCTCCCTCTCTCTCTCTGACAAATAAATAAAATCTTAAAAAAAAAAATGGTTAAAGAGAGAAGCACATGGGTGGCTCGGTGGGTTAAGCCTCTGCCTTCGGCTCAGGTCATGATCTCAGGGTCCTGGGATTGAGCCCTACATCAGGCTCTCTGTTCAGCGGGAAGTCTGCTTCTCTCTCTTCCACCCCCCCGTTTCTGTTCTCTCTCTCACAGTGTCTCAAATAAATAAATAAAATCTTAAAAAAAAATGGTTAAAGAAGGGGTGCTGGAGTGGCTCAGTTGGTTAAGCATCTGATTCTTAGTCACAGCTCAGGTCTCGATGTCAGGGTGGAGTTCAGGCCCTGCATTGGGCTCCACAATGCACATGGAGCCTACTTAAAAAAAAAAAAATAAAGGATAAAGGACCTAAATAGATATTTCTCCATATGAAATATACAATGGCCAATAAGAACATGAAAAGATGCTCAAGGGGCACCTGGTGGCTCAGTGGGTTAAGCATCTGCCTTTGGCTCAGGTCATGATCCCAGGGTCCTGGGACTGAGCCCCACAGTGGATCAAGGACCTACATATTAGATCTAAAAAGTATAAAACTCTTAGAAGGAAACATGGGTATAAATCTTTGTGACCTTGGATTAGGCAAAAGTTTTTTTGTCACCCCCCCCCCCCCTTTCTTTGGTAGTGCGGCTACAATTGATGGTTAATAGTTTCTTTTTTTTAAATTATTTTTATTAACATATAATGTACTATTTGCCCCAGGGGTACAGGTCTGTGAATCATCAGGTTTATACATTTCACAGCACTAACCATAGCACATACCCTCTCCAATGTCCATAACCAATCACCCTCTCCCTCCCTCTCCCCCCAGTGACCCTCAGTTTTGTGAGATTAAGTCTCTTGTGGTTTGTCTCCCTCCCGATCCCATCTTGTTTCATTTTTTTCATTCCCTACCTCCCAAGCCCCCACCCTGCCTCTCAAATTTCTCATATCAGGGAGATCATAGGATAACTGTCTTTCTCTGACTGACTTATTTTGCTCAGCATAACACCCTCTAGTTCCATCCACGTAGCTGTAAATGGCAAGATATGATTTCTTTTGATGGCTGCATAGTATTCCATTGTGTGTGTGTGTGTGTGTGTGTGTGTGTGTGTGTATGCCACATCTTTTTTATCCACTCATCTGTTGATGGACATCTAGGTTCTTTCCATAGTTTGGCTATTGTGGACATTCCCGCTATAAACATTGAGTACACATGCCCCTTTGGATCACTACATTTGTATCTTTAGGGTAAATACCCAGTAGTGTGATTGCTGGGTCGTAGGGTAGCTCTACTTTCAACTTTTTGAGGAACTTCCAAAATGTTTTCGAGAGTGGCTGCACCAGCTTGCATTCCCACCAACAGTGTAGGAGGGTTCCCCTTTCTCCGCATCCTCACCAGCATCTGTCATTTCCTGAGTTGTTAATTTTAGCCATTCTGACTGGTATGAGGTGGTAGATGATTAATGGTTTCTTAAACATGACACCAAAAGCACAAATGATAAATGGAAACAAATAACTTGGGCTTCATTAAAAATAAAAACTTCTGTGTCAAAGGTGCTATCAAGTAAGTGAAAAGACAATCCACAAAATGGGAGAAAACCATTTAAAATCATGCATGTGAGGATATGGAGAAACTAAAACTGTCATACATTTTTCCTGGGAAAGTAAAATGGTGCTGCCACTTTGAAAAATAGTTTGGCAGTTCCTCAAAAAATTGAACATAAAAACAAACAAAAAACATATGATCCAGCAATTCCACCCTTAGGTATATACCTAAGGGAACTGAACATGTATGACCACACAAAAGCTTGTACACAATGTTCACAGCAGCATTATTCATAGATAAAAGATGGAAACAACCAAATGTCCACCAACAACGAATGGATAAACAAAATGTGGTAGATCCATATAACAGAATGCTATTTGGCTATAAAAAGGAATGAAAGATTGATTCATGCTACAGCATGGATGAATCTCGAAGACATCATGCTAAGTAAAAGAAGCCAGATACAAAAAAGCCATGTATTGTATGATTCCATTTTTATGACATGGCTAGAATAGGAAAATCCACAGAGACAAAAAATAGACTAGTGGCTGCCAGAGATAGGGATAACTACTAATATGGGTAAAGGGTTTCCTTTGGGGACAATAAAAATGTCTAGAATTAGAGAGTGGTGATAGCTGCGCAATTTTGTGACTATACTAAAAACCACACTCAATTGTACACTTGAATAAAATAAAAAATAAACTAAAAACAAGCTAACAAACTGGTGGCAGGCGGGATTTGGCCCACAGACCATACTTTGCTGAACCTTGATCTAAAGGATATTCCTTGAAATCTCTTCCAAAGTCAGGTCTTGGGGCACCTGGCTGGCTCAGTGGGTTAAAGCCTCTGCCTTCGGCCTGGGTCATGATCCCAGGACCCTGGGATCGAGCCCCACATCGGGCTCTCTGCTCAGCGGGGAGTCTGCTTCCCTTCCTCTCTCTCTGCCTGCCTCTCTGCCTACTTGTGATCTCTGTCAAATAAATAAATAAAATCTTAAAAAAAAAAGTCAGGTCCATCTTTTTCTTTCTTTTTTTTTTTTTTAAAGATTTTATTTATTTATTTGTCAGAGAGAGAGAGAGAGAGCGAGCACAGGCAGACAGAGCAGCAGGCAGAGGCAGAGGGAGAAGCAGGCTCCCCACAGAACAAGGAGCCCGATGTGGGACTCGATCCCAGGACTCTGGGATCATGACCTGAGCCAAAGGCAGCGGCTTAACCAACTGAGCCACCCAGGCGTCCCAGGTCCATCTTTTTCTTTGTGGGTGACTATTTAATAAACTTTGTATATAATTTACTTCTCTATAAGGTATTATTAAAAAAAAACACTCTGACAAATCTTTATTAGAGTAAGGTTATACTCTAAAACTTCCCTGGTCTACTAACTATATTCAAAAAGAAAACCAATCTAGTTTGATACTACTTGTTTCTAGTGAATTTATGCTCAAATTATGTATGAAACAAAACAGGAACAAAAAAGCAATCAAGCCAGATTGTGAAGGTGAGATACGTAATTTTGCAACTTATATGGAAAATATTAAGAAAACTAGTATGGCAAGAGAATGAATCTACCAAGCCAAGAACTATTTGTTAATCGATGAACTAACAAATTAATTGATTAAAGTAAGGTCTACACCCAGTGTGGGGTTTGACCTCACAATGCAGAGATCAAGAACAGCATGCTTTCCTGACTGAACCAGCCAGGTGCTGATAAACCCTTTCTAAAAAGTAGACACATGGTTGAGGTAGAAAGAATTATAAACTATGGGGCCAGACAGGCCTGACAGAATCTTATTAATCTTATTTTTATCACTTATGTGACCTTGGAAATGCTCAATTTTATTCTCCTTATTTGTGAAGTGAGATTCCTTTCCTCTCCCTCTCTCTACCATGTGTGGAACATTGTGCCAAGAAATCCCACAAGTGAAAGAAATAGAATGGATCAAAGTGTGGACAAAACTTTAAAGTGTCCTTGGAAGATCCTGGTGATGCAACCAAAAATGAAAGTGCCTCCCCCAAAAGTGAGGACTGCAGGCTACAAACTGGAATCCAAGGACATTTGGCTCCTGTCCGGTTCTGACATTAAAACTCACTGAGACAAAATGAGCTAGCACATGTAACTAAAGCGGGATGTGGAATGCTGAGCAAAGATGTCCATGGAAAATATATACCAAAACATCATAGATTTAATCCTAATTAATATTAAATTTAAATCCTGTAATATCAACTTTTCTGCCTCTCTTACTCAGTTGCTGCCAATATACCAGTTCTTTAAATACACATATAAGATTTTATCTATTTATTTGAAAGAGAGAGAGAGAGAAAGCACAAGAAGAGGGGAACAGCAGAGGAAGAGGGAAAAGAAGGCCCCCCACTAAGCAAGGAGCCAGACTTGATCTCAGGACCCTAAGACCATCACCTGAGCCACAGGCAGACTGACTGAGCCCCCCCCCAGGGCACCCCTAAAGTTTATCTTTAGAATACATATACTCGAAGAATATATATAGTCAAAGTACTGTGTTGAAAAATTACTTGGGTTAGTTGGCATCGCTCTCCCCATCCGTTGTTTTTATTTACTTTTTGAATGTGTGAACCTCAACATGGTTCTAAAAGTAAAAACTCTACAAAAAGGTCCAGAAAAAAGTTACTCCCTTTTTTCTACCTCTCCACCTCTATATCTTCCATCCACTAGAGGGTAACCCATTTCATTAGTTTCTGCTTAACCATTCTGTGCTTGTGTTTGCAAAAATATGCAGGTACCTATATAAATTCTTATACCAAAATCAGCAAAAGTTATATTATAATAGCCTTTAAACATATGGAATAGGGGCGCCTGGGTGGCTCAGTGGGTTAAGCCGCTGCCTTCGGCTCAGGTCATGATCCCAGGTCCTGGGTTCAAGCCCTACATCGGGCTTTCTGCTCAGCAGGGAGCCTGCTTCCTCCTCTCTCTCTGCCTGCCTCTCTGCCTACTTGTGATTTCTCTGTCAAATAAATAAATAAAATCTTTAAAAAAAAAAAACATATGGAATAGATATTCAATTTTACTCATAAGAGAAAGAGAACTTAAAACTACATTGAGATACTATTTTTCACCTGTTAGAATAGTAAAAAAATTCCAAAGCTTAACCACACAGTCTATTGTTGAATTGTGGAGAAGCAGGCACTCTCCTGCATTACAACTGGGAAAACAAAATGGTGCAACTCCCATGGAGGAAAATTTGGCAATGTCTAACAAAATCATATATGCATTTACCCTTTGGTCAGCACTTCTACTTTCAGGTTTTTACCCTAAAGATACACCTCCAGCAATACTAAAATACTTATACGTAAGGTTAGTCATCATGGTATTGTTGTAGTTGTAACTATTAGAAACAACCCTAAGAGTCCATACAGGGGATATTCACTGAATAAATCTGGGCTCATCTACATAATACAATATTATGCAGCTATGAAGAAGAACTCTATGCACTGATACAGGTGATTTCCAAGATACCTTGGCAAGTGAAAAGAGTGTGTATGTATATATACATATATACAATCTCAAGGCATGCCTCACTGATTCTTCATCCTCAAAAAATCCTCCAAGTCCAGCCAACCACTTTATTTTCTTTACATGCTGCATCATGTCTTTATTTCCCTTCCTATTCCCCTAAGAATCCATGATTCATTACTAAAATCATTCTCTTGCAACATTCATTTGACAAAACCCCAACCCTGAATGATACTCTAGTTCTCCTGTATCTTTAACCTTCCCTTTCTCCACTAATTCCTTCCCCTTGGAATTAAACAAGCACAAGTTCCTCTAATCTAGAAAAGTACTTCCTTGATGCCAAATCTGCAGCTAGCTATGGCCTTCCATTTCTATTCCCCTTTGTAGCCAGACCAAAAGAGTAGCCTATACTCAGTATTTTCACTTCCTTACTTCCCAGTAATTCCTCAATCTACTTCTATCATCTATACCACACACCACAAAAATGGCTCTTGCCAAGGTTACTATTGTAGCTTCCTTGCCCTAAATCAATGGACATTTCTTTCTTTTTTTTTTTTTTAAAGATTTTATTTATTTGTCAGAAAGAGAGAGAGATCACAAGTAGGCAGAGACCGAGGGAGAGGCAGGTTCCCTGCCAAGCAAGGAGCCCGATATGGGACTCGATCCCAGGACGCTGGGATCATGACCTGAACCGAAGGCAGCCGCTTAACCAACTGAGCCACCCAGGCGTCCCTCATTGGACATTTCTTAATCCTTATCTTACTTGGACCCTGGCAGTATTTGATACTTCCACCTCAATACAACTTTCTTCTTCTGGGTTCTGCGACATCACCATCTCTCTCTGTTTTCCTTCCTACTCCTCTAGTTACTCTTTCTTGGTACCCTTTGCATATTCTTCTTTGTTCACATGGCCCTTACGTTGGTCTTCTTTATGTCTCTATCCAAGGCTTTCCCTCCACTCTGCATATTCCCCAGAGGTGATTACAACTCTTCCATTGTTCCAATCTCTATGATGTTCCCTGCTCTCACGTCAACATCTCCCAAGTATACCTGTATCTTAGGCTCAGAGTCAAGTATTCCAACTACCTATCCAGAAAGCACTAGATAATGTACAACATACAGCTCCAGAACATCCATACTGAGTTTGTTATCTTCCCCCCAAACCTATTCCTTTTCCAGTGCTTCGTTAACCTAGTGAATGATACTATCATTTACTCTGCCAGTCAAGTCAGAAACTTGACCTTCACCCTTGACTCCTCTTTCCTAACTTTTCACATCAAGTCACCAAGAATTCTGTTTATTCTTTTTTTTTTAAGATTTTTTATTTATTTATTTGACAGACTGAGATCACAAGTAGGCAGAGAGGCAGGCAGAGAGAGAGGGAGGAAGCAGGCTCCCTGCTGAGCAGAGAGCCCGATGCGGGGCTTGATTCCAGGACCCTGAGATCACGACCTGAGCAGAAGGCAGAGGCTTTAACCCACTGAGCCACCCAGGTGCCCCTGTTTATTCTATCTCTTAAATGTTTTGCAAATTCACTGACTTCTCTCTATCCAAATTACCATTATCTAGGGTCAGGTTATCTATCACCTCTACCTGAATCACAGCCACAGTCCCTTAAACTGGTCTGGCTATATTTACTTATTAATTGTTATTAATTTTAAAGGTTGATTTATTTGAGAGAGAGAGAGAGTGCATGAGCAGAGGGAGGGACAGAGGGAGAGGAGAGAGCACTGTGATGGTTCCCATGAGATCAATCCCACAGCCCATGAGAACAGGACCTGAGCAGAAAACAAGAGTAAGACGCTTAGCCAACTGAGCCACCCAGGAGCCCCTAGTCTGGCTATATTTAAACCTGTGCAATCTTCATTTTGAAGCCAAGATAATTTTTTTTTGCCAAGATAATTTTAAAGCTTAATTCTGATCATTTGCTCCTATTGTAAAAACCATTCAATGGCTCTCCACTGACCTTAGGATAAAGTCCATGGTCTTCAACATAGTTTACAATGTCTTATTAGGAGCATTTCACCCACACTCGTCTCACCAACCTCATCTGTCATCCTTCTCCCACTTGTATTTTGTGACTGCCTGTTCTCCTGAACTGAGTACCCTCAACTCTCTCTCGCATCACTCATATGCTCTTCCCCCAACCTAGCACTTTTTCTCTCCCTACAAATCCCCAAATCTAGCTCCTCCCATCCAGCTCTCAGGCATCAATGTGGACTACATTTCTTTTAGGAAACTAAGCTGTGATTTCTCCAGCCCATCAAGTTTCATCCATTTGTGAAATTTCTCAGAATAATGCGGGACACATAGAGGAATAGAGACTGGGGTTGGGGAGAGAACAAACATTTGTTGAGCAGTGCTCTAAGAATGAAGGAATGTAAAAGACGTACAATTTAGTACAAACTCCATGAAAGATAATTTTGTTTTTTAAGATTTTATTTAACAAAGAGAGAGAACACAAGCAGGGGGAGGGCACAGGGAGAAGGAGAAGCAGGCTTGCTGAGGGACTCAATCCTAGGACGCTGGGATCATGACCTAAGCCCAAGGCAGATGCTTAACTACGTGAACCACCCAGGTGCCCATGAAAGGTAATTTTGATAATAATTATCCAAAAATCACAGATACGTGTACCCTCTGACCTACTAATTCCACTCATAGGTTTTTTTTTTTTTTTAAAGATTTATTTATTTATTTATTTATTTGACAGATCACAAGCAAGCAGGGAGAGAGAGAAAGAGAAGCAGGCTCCCTGCTGAGCAGAGAGCCCGATGTGGGGCTCGATCCCAGGACCCTGAGACCATGACCTGAGCTGAAAGCAGAGGCTTTAACCCACTGAGCCACCCAGGCACCCCACTTATAGGTTTTTATCCTATAGACACCAATATGTGCCAGTGATACAGCAAGCAATGATGTATGTACAAAAGACTGTAGGTAATCTACATGTCTGCCAACAGGAACAGTTTAAATGAATTACTGTGAAGCCATGAAAGAATTAGAAATTAGAAATATCTTTATGTACTGATATACTAAAATCATAAAACATTTTTAAATTAAAAAACTTAAGGTACAAAGCAGTAAATATGTTATGCTAACATTTGTGAGAAAGGGTGAGAATGCATAAAATTCCTCTGGAATGATACTAAAACTGACTAGTTGATTCCAGGGAAGTAAATTAGGTGGCTGGGAAAGAATGGGAAGGAGATGATCTTTTAAACTTTTAAAATTACAACTATATGAATGTTTACCTAATCAAAAATAAGTACATAAAAAAGGAAAGGACCTAATAGTAAGATGCTAGGTTGAAGGAAAAAAATGTTTAAGAAGCATCATTCAGGGGCGCCTGGGTGGCTCAGGAAGTTAAGCCTCTGTCTTCGGCTCAGGTCATGATCTCAGGATCCTGGGATTGAGCCCTGCGTCGGGCTCTCTGCTCAGCGGGGAGCCTGCTTCCCCCCTTTCTCTGCCTGCCTCTCTGTCTACTTGTGATCTCTCTGTCAAGTAAATAAATAAAATCTTAAAAAAAAAAAAAAAAAAAAAGAAGCATCATTCATGTCATCCACCCAAACCTCCAGGTCAAAGAAGAGATGCTAATGCTAAGTACGGTGCTAAGTACTCTGATTTTTTATTACAGTACAATGAGCAGTTTTAGATCATGATTTAGTTTAAACATTTTTAAGTGCCAAGATCTGAGAGTATTTTTTTTTTTTAAAGATTTTATTTATTTGGCAGACAGAGATCACAGTAGGCAGAGAGGCAGGCAGAGAGAGAGGGGAAGCAGGCTCCCCGTTAAGGAGAGAGCCCGATGTGGGGCTCGATCCCAGGACCCTGAGATCATGACCTGAGCCGAAGGCAGAGGCTTAACCCACTGAGCCACCCAGGTGCCCCAAGATCTGAGAGTATTAAGGACAATTTCCTAATATAAAAGAGAGATGAATACAACAGATTGATGTACTTTTTTTTTTTTAAGATTTTATTGATTTATTTTGACAGACAGAGATCACAAATAGGCAGAGAAGCAGAGAGAGAGAGAGAGAGAGAGAGAGGAGGAAGCAGGCTCCCCGCCGAGCAGAGAGCCCGATGCGGGGCTCGATCCCAGGATCCCAGAATCATGACCTGAGCCTAAGGCAGAGGCTTTAACCCACTGAGCCACCCAGGCGCCCTGATTGATGTACTTCTTGATTCAGATCTTCCTTAGGAAGAAACAACTAGGAACAAAATTAATTCAGGTAAAGTGGATGGAAACCAGTCTTAAACAATTCAGGAGAGAAGTATGAAAAAAAAAAATCAGCTTTGCAAAGTAGATTTTTCAGAAGCTTACAGAACCCGCAGGATGAATGCAATGGAAAGAATATCCAAGAAATAAAGTTATCAATGTTAACTTGGATGCTTTTTAAATAGGCATCTCTTTGGGTATAAATTCTAAATATACAGGAAAAGTAACAAAATACCAGACCGGTTAAACTCAAAATGCAAACTAGAAAGTCAGAAAGTAAAAACAGGGAAGGATTATTAACCTGGAAGGTAGAGAAGTGGTATGGGAATAAGATTAAAAAAGCAAACTCTAGGGCCACCTGGGTGGCTCAGTGGGTTAAAGCCGGGGGTGCCTTCAGCTCAGGTCATGATCCCAGAGTCCTGGTATCTCAAGCCATACATAGCATCGGGCTCTCTACTCGCCAGGGAGCCTGCTTCCCTTCCTCTCTGCCTACTTGTGATCTCTGTCTGTCAAATAGATAGATAAAATCTTAAAAAAAAAAAAAAAAAAAGGAACTCTAATAAGAAAATTAAAAAAAAAAATCAAACCAACAGGTTTTTGGTGAACATCTATTAAATGTTCAGTGCTCTGTCCTAGGAGTTCTCTTTAAGTTATCCTTTAGAGTTTTTCAAAAGCATACAAAGTAGTAAATTAGGAGAACCAGGAAAAAAAAATCTTCCCCAGATAATAAAGAATATTATTATCAATAACCACAAAAAGGCAGGAGCTTTTACTGTTGATTTTACCTCTTTTATCCCACCTCCAGCCCCAAATAATCACCTCTTCCTAATGCTAGAAATGAACTGCTGTTAACTAACACACAATCCATATGTGACAATGGGTAGGAAATAAAACAAGGAAAGGAAATGACAGTAAAGTGTTTAAAAAATAATACCAGCTAATATTTGAGTGCTATATGAGTTTTACGATATGCTAGGCACCGTGCTAAGTACTTTACACAAATTAACTTGTTTATCCCTCCTCACCTAACCTAACAAACAGGATATGGATATTATTTTACTGATGAAGAAATGGGTGCTAAAGTTAGACTTATCTAACTAAGGTCATATGACTCATAATGGTATCTTAATTACTATTTGTCAGGTGGGACAGTCACAAAAAGATATCCCCTCCAACCTCCAACTAGGAAAGAGGGAAATAAGACGGCCTTTTGGGAGTTAAGACTCTAAAACTCAGTACTGTTGAACTTTACCTCCTCCTTGGCTTCCCCGATAACCATGTTCTCCTATCTCTATGTCTATTGTTTCTGGTTCCTGTGGAGAGAGGAAGAGCAGTAACAGGCAATCTCTAAATGTTCGAACCACCTTGGTTCCTGGTCCTGAGCTTGCTTCTCTCACTTTCTACTTTGTCCCCAAGTGACATTACCCAGTCATCCGGTTTCACGGCTCTTATACAGAGCAGTGGTTCTCAAACCTCTTGTCTCAAGACCACACTATCAAAAATTACTGAGGATCCCAAACAGCTTTTTTTATAGGGGTTATATTTATTGATATTTATAACATATTAGAAATTAAAATGGAAATATTTGTATTATTTTCATTTGAAAATAAAAATGGTAAATTAACACATTTTAAATGAAAAGTAAATATATTTTTTCTTTTTTTTTTTTTTTTTAAAGATTTCATTTATTTATTTGACAGAGAGAGAGAGAGATCACAGGTAGGCAGAGAGACAGGCAGAGAAAAGGAGAAGCAGGCTCCCTGCTGAGCAAAAAGCCCAATGCGGGCCTCGATCCCAGGACCCTGAGACTATGACCTGAGTTGAAGGCAGAAGCTTAACCCACTGAGCCATTCAGGCGCCCGTAGTAAATATATTTTCTAAGACAAAAGAATTTAATAAAAAGAGTGGCTTTGCATAATGTCTAGCTTAATGGAACGTAACTGGTCTCACACCTACTTTTGTATTGTCTGTTGCAATGTTATTTTGGTTAAAGTATATAATGAAAATACAGCCACACAAAGATAAGTAGTTGCAATAGGGAGGAGTATTTTAATAGCCTTATAATTATAGATATCCTTCTTTGATACTGCACCAAAACTCCACAAGTAATGGTTTCTTAAGTTACAATCCAGAATCTGAAACCACAGGAAGGAACTATTGGTACCCTCCTATTGTTAAAGCGCATTGGTCTAGTTTGTATTATGCATAGGTGTTTTACACATGTATTATGTATAGGTGTTTTACACATGTTTGTATTACGCATAGGTGTATTACACATGTACGTTTTACACAGTGTTACATCAACCACTGGTCATTTTGAAAACACTGACTCACTGAATTTAAAAGTCTTCAATGTTAACATTCATTATGCAATGCTGTTGACATCTGTTTTATCACTACAGACCTTGTCAAAAAAGCTTTTAAAGTATTGAGAAGTTATCAAGCTCACCACAACAGATAAAAGTTTTCCTATATTCTCTCTTTTCTTGGCTTAGAAGTTCAAGTTTTATCCTTGGCAACAAATACTATCAGTTGTTTTTCTTGAAGTAACAGCTCAATTCATTCATTTTTTAAAGAAAATGTCTGCCAAGTACTCTTATTTGAATAACCACAGTTTTCGTCTGGTTCTTTCAGATAGTGCTTCATGAAAAGTAGTGGGGCTTACAACTCGAACAACTGCACAAGTGCTTCTTCCTCCAGGCAACCATCATAGTGGGTTTGCAGGAGTACTTTATGGGTACTTCCCATCCCGTGATACAGAATACTAAGAGATACTTAAGGGTTGAGATTTAATAAAACTAGTAATTTTTGTTGCTTCACATCAAGCACATTTTAAGTAAAACTTGCTTTTTTTGGTTACTGCAAATGCAGGGCGTTAATAAGTCAATTGATGCTATTTGCCTTAATCCATACTAAGGTGAGAGTAGTTTTACTCACTTTTTTTTTGGCAAATTTTATTTATTTATTTTTTAAGAGCATATTTACTTATTTGATAGAGAAAGAGAGAGAACGGAAGCAGGGAAGGGGCAGAGAGAGAAGAAGACTCCCCAATGAGCCGGGAGCCCAAAGCAGGGCTTTGATCCCAGGACCCTGAAATCATGACCTGAGCCAAAGGCAGATGCTTACCACCTGAGCCACTCTGGCGCCCCATTTTTTGCAAATTTTAAATGAATTAATTTTTGTTTTGCAAACAGCGTCTTGATACTACTATGAAAGTAGTTTTAACCACAGACTTCCTTGAAAAAGTCATGGGGATTCCCAGGGGTCTGCAGACAACACTTTGAAAACTGCTACTATAGACTCTCTCTCTCTGTCAATGAATGACACTTCAGTTTTTATTCCAGTCTATGCCTCTCTCCTATCCTAGACCCACTGGACCCTTTAACAATGATAGAAATGTCTTGGCTTTTATCAAAGGCCTGAACTGCTTGAACTCTTGAATCCCACTGCCTCCAGCCTTCCCCAGCACTTTGCTCCTTCAATTATTCTGTCCTACTACATCAGCAAACCTTCCCCTGCCATCAACATAATCACATGCTCATATTTCTTCCATTCTTTTTTTTTTTTTTTTAAAGATTTTATCCATTCACCTGACAGAGAGAAATCACAAGTAGGCAGAGAGGCAGGCAGAGAGAGAGGAGGAAGCAGGCTCCCTGCTGAGCAGAAAGCCTGATGCGGGGCTCGAACCCAGGACCCGGGATCATGACCTGAGCCGAAGGCAGCGGCCCAACCCACCGAGCCACCCAGGCGCCCCTATTTCTTCCATTCTTATTAATCTCCCTTGATCCCATAGACCCAGCCACTTCTCCAGTTCTCCAGTTCCTTTTGTAAACAAAGTTTTTTCAAGAGTTGTGTAGACAACTCTGTAAAGTGGAAAACAAAAACAAAATAAAATAACTTTGAAGGAAAGAAACGAGAGAATAAAGAAGACATCATTTGGGGCGCCTGGGTGGCTCAGTGGGTTAAAGCCTCTGCCTTTGGCTCACGTCATGATCCCAGGGTCCTGGGATCGAGCCCCGCATCGGGCTCTCTGCTTAGCAGGGAGCCTGCCTCCTCCTCTCTCTCTGCCTGTCTCTCTGCCTACTTGTGATCTCTGTTTAAAAAAAAAAAAAAAAAAAGAAAAACAGATGCCATTCTTCCTCCATCTTCTGAAATGAGCCCCCCTACAATTGGTTAAAGCCAACTCAAAGACAGGAGGACAAGAGAGCTGAAGAAAGGTAAATAGTATACATAGATGGCCAAGAGAAGGTATCTTTTATAGTTTACCCTTTTTACTGATTATATCCTACCTCCTCTCATCTGGGGGAAAAGTTTGTATTAAATAAATTAAAAGATAAACTTCCATCTCTCTTTAAAGAGAAAACAAGAAAGCTGTCTATGATATGGCTGTCACTTCTTTTCCTCCAATTCCCTCTCACAACCCCTCAGATCTAGCATCTATTCCCACCACTCCAGTAAAACTGCTCCAGTAAAGACCACATGCATTGTTCTGTCCTCATCTTACCCAACCTTTCAAAAGCACTGAGTAGAAGTGACCACTCCTTCTTTCTTAAAATATTCTCATTATGTGGCCTTTACACTTTCCTGGTTCTGTTTCCTTTTTACTTCACTGATGACTTTCTTGGGTAACTTTTTATCTTCTTAGCTTGTAATCAACTTCTAAAAGCTGGAGTGTCTCCATAGCTAGGTCTTGAGCCCTAGTCTCTATCCCTCCTAGAGTTGAGTCTTCAGATTTCTCTCTCCTGTCCATAGCTCTCTCCCAATTAGTATCATCAACTGCCTATTTACTTGACATCTCCATAAAGCTATCCAACAGGGTTCCAAATTTAATATGTCCAACCCCTGAAACCCTCCCAAACCCATTTTTCTCCCAGTCATCATCTTTCCATCTGCTCTCACTTCTCTAAGTCTCACAAGTGGCCAAGCTGGGATTTAAACTAGAGTTTTTGTTTCTTTTCTTTTCTTTCTTTCGTTTTTTTTTTTAAACATCGAAATCTGTACATACTATGTAGGTTAGGGAAGTGCAAATTGAAACATTTCACCTTAATGTAATTTTGTATTTGCGCTCCAAACTTTGCGAAACAATACATGGGATCCTGTTTTGTGTTTATAAAAGCTTCTAAGTCTATTTCGGACCAAGTTACTTAACTAGGAAGAGATGGGAGAGAATATGGGTTGGCTGGAGGCACGGCTGAAAGAGTGAGCCCAGCCAGCCAGTGACCACTGTCCACTCAGCATCCAGCAGAGCAGGGTTTCTCAACCACGGCATTGTTGGCATTTGGGCTGCATAATTCTTTACTGCACATTCTTTGTTGCTGTACTGGGTGTTGTAGGAGGTCTAGCAGCATCCCTATCCCCTGTCCACTATATGCCAGCAGTACTCTTCTCATCTGGCCAACCAAAACTGGTACTGCATATTGCTAAATATCCCCTTGGAGGTAAAAATCTTTCATGCCCTGTCCCCAGCTGCACCAGAAGGGAGTACTTTGAGTTATGTTCTGAAGGAAATATGGAAAGAAACTCCAAATCAATAAAGGATAAATAAATGTCTTAAAAATTATGTTTTCAGGGCGCCTGGGTGGCTCAGTGGGTTAGGCCGCTGCCTTCGGCTCGGGTCATGATCTCAGGGTCCTGGGATCGAGTCCCACATCGGGCTCTCTGCTCAGCGGGAGGCCTGCTTCCCTCTCTCTCTCTGTCTGCCTCTCCGTCTACTTGTGATCTCTCTCTGTCAAATAAATAAATAAAATCTTTAAAAAAAAAATTATGTTTTCAAAGAATTTTTAGAAATATGTAAGCAATCATGATATAAAAGTATAAAAGAGTTTACCAAACTATTTAAATGGTTTGAGCCTCATTTTGTAGGCAAAAAAATTTATATTAAGAAACTGCAAGGGGGCGCCTGGGTGGCTCAGTGGATTAAAGCCTCTGCCTTCAGCTCAGGTCATGTTCCCAGGGTCCTGGGATCAAGCCCCACATTGGGCTCTATGCCCAGCAGGGAACCGGTTTCCTCCTCTCTCTCTCTCTCTCTGCCTGCCTCTCTGCTTACTTGTAATCTCTATCTGTCAAATAAATCAATTAAGAAAAAAACCTGGAAGACTTAAGAATCATGAACTAGCTTTCTATGATCCAGGCACTGTGTTGTTAGTGCTTCACACAAATCTCATTTAATCATCACAACAATTCTCAGTTACTGCTCTACTTCACAGATCAGGAAACTAGGGTAACCTGCACAAGACCATATAGCTAGTGAGGAAACAAGTTTTACTTTTTTTTTTTTTTTTAAAGATTTTACTTATTTATCTATTTGACAGAGACAGGGAGAGAGGGAACACAAGCAGGAGGAGTGAGAGAGGGAGAAGCAGGCTTCCTGCCAAGCATGGAGCTTGACTCGGGGCTCGATCCCAGGACCTGGGGATCATGTCCTGAGCCCAAGGCAGACACTTAATGACTAAGCCACCCAGGTGCCCAGGAAAACAGGTTTTAAAACTAAATTTAGAGGCACCTGGGTGGCCCAATGCGGGGTTTGATCCCAGGACCCTGGGATCATGACCAGAGCTGAAGGCAGACGCTTAACTGAGTGAGCCACCCAGGCATCCCAGCAAAGAGAATTCCAACTCAACCCACTGATAACACTAAATTGGATAGGACATCTAAAAGTTGGATTCAAAACATGGTCTGGAAGAAGGAAAGGGACTGGAACTAACATCATAACATTATAGAGTGTCTCTGTGTTGGACATAATGAAAAAGCTGAACTTCTGGACTGAAGGCCTGGCTTTCCATGGACTGGTCAGGACAACACTGGACAAGGTGCTTGACCTTTCTAAACCTTTTTTTTTTAATACCCATTCCCTATAACCCCACAACATTACTTTGAAGCTAAAATGAGAAAGCGCGTGCGCGTGTGTGTGTGTGTAAAAACACTGTGTAAACTCTAACTTCCTTTGCAAAGGTAAGAATAATTATGTCCAAGCCAATAGGAAAAACGTGGCACACATTTCAACAATCTTTTTTCCAAGCACACAGCAAATAATATATGACCAAGAAATAACTTCTGCATGACCATACCAATCACTAACCTTGATTCACCTGCCTATTTTTACCTGCCTAATAAAACTGTTGGAAAGGAGAGGTAACCATCAGGTGTGACCTGAAGAGAAAAACTTTTTTATGCCTTGAATAATGCAGAGGGTTCTCTACAGACAGAAAATGGAGACCCAGCCATCTGCATCTAGTATGCAAACTGGATTTCTTACCTGTAGCTCTGCTTCCAGGCCCAGCCGCCTGATAAAGGGGTCAGTGACATGGTAGTGCCGCTCAAAGCTCAGGGCACCCCGCTCCTGGGGGACAGATACAAACTCACAGTTTCATTAATTTAATCCAACATGATTTCCCATGTACCTATTATGTACCCAGCACTGTGCTGGGCACCATAGGATCTACAAAAGTAACAAGAAATTGGCCTGCAGGAGTCTGCACTATACTTGGGTAAAGGTTAGAGAATAATAATAAGAGAGTATAAAATTAAGCACAAAGTTGTGCTGTTGGGTTACAAAAAAAGGAGGAGGAGGAGGAGGCAAAGAAAAAACGAAAAAAACTAAAAACAACAAATAGGGAGTTTGCATTGTTAGGATGGAGTGGGTGGGCACCATCTTTAGGACACATATTGTGGGGTATATTCATAGGAAAAAAAATAACTTCATTGTCCCTCCAGTTCTGATTCTGTGCCTCTAGGAAATGGTCCTTGGCCCTTGAGGGCCATCCAGTCCAATGAAATTACCAAAAAACCCACAAATGGACAAAGCCCCCAAAGGATTCAGGGATGCAGGGAAAAAAATACATGAAACAGATTGATGTGCACCAAGTACACAGCTCATGTAGAGGCATACACTCAATCCTTTTAGATGATGATCACAGCGTATGCTGCATGCCACTGACTTTTTAAAGATTTTTAATTAAAAAAATTTTTTAGCACTTAACCTTTTCAAAGAACTTTCAGATTTCATTCTCTATGATCTGCCTAAAGGCAGACATTATTATCATTTAACAACAGAAAACAAAAGGAAGTAAAATGACTCAAGTCTTATAAGTAATTAGGGTCTTAAGCTCCTGACCCCAGCCTGGGGTTCTTACTACAAAGGACATCATGTCTTGGTGGAAACTCTTCCATTAAATCCCTGTGGTCCTTAAAAAAAAAAAAAAATCCATCCATCCATCCATCCATCCATCAATCAATCCCTGTGCTCCTGACAAAGCCTGGGCTACCCTGCTAAATGAACTTGACTGCCTGGTCATTCATTCATCTCGCAGAATGTACCAACTGCATAGGTCAGGTGCAGGAGACCCTTAAAGAAAAGAAGAAAGAGTTTAAGCTGAACTAGGACTAAGACTCTTCCATGTTCTGTTACGTGCACAACTCGGCAGCTAGAACAACATGAAGATGCTGTATTTTCTCCTGCTGTAGCACCCCCCCCATAAACCTACATATGCACAACACAGTTGTGTATGCACATGCACAAGACACAGATGGCTCCCTTCTCCCACCAGCTTTCATTAATTTCAGCAGCCCAGGTACAAAGCACTAGGATAGAGGAGTCTCCATGAATTCCATGTTCGTGGGCAAAAGAAGATGGGAGTCAAGAGACCCTGATTCTAGTCCTGGGTCTGCCACTAAGTAGCTGTGTGACTTCAGGCAAGTCAAGGTCTTCAGACCTCAGCTTCTTCCCCAGTCTGTTAGGAAGAAAGAACCTCATGCTTTTGTACAAAGGTCTAAGGTGCTTACCTTGATCTGCCTACGGATGAGGTCTCTAGTTATGTTGACTTTTGCCATCTTCTCTTAATGGAATTCAACAGCAGGAAGCTATAGAAGGATCTTCAGGACCCTTGAGCATTCCAGCCAAGCCCAGGTCCACAAGACACACATTTAATTACCTGGGGGAAAAAAAACCCATCAAACCTTAAGGGATGGAATAGGGTGGCTTCAGGGCCCTAGTTCTATCCCCTGAAACAGTTCAACAGCCTACCTAGTGAACTAGCTATTGCCTATGATTTACAACATGGTGAGTTGGCCCTGCTGCATAGTGCTGAAGAACCTTTGGAAGATGAAAAGGGTGGGAAAGGGGAAACAATGAATCAGAGCCACAGGAAGTACTGCAACAAACACTGAAGAGGTCATGTATGCTTCACCAGAAAATGGAGGGCTGGATAGAAGTACGAAGGAAGATGGGAGCATATCCTGAAAATAAGAACAAGACATGTAGCAAGAAGGATGTCAAGTTTCACTTGCTCAGTATGCATCTGTGGCAACCAGTCTTTTTTTTTTTTTTAAAGATTTTATTTATTTATTTGACAGAGAGAGATCACAAGTAAGCAGAGAGGCCAGCAGAGAGAGAGAGAGAGATAGAGAGAGGAGGAAGCAGGCTCCCCACCGAGCAGAGAACCCGATGTGGGGCTCGATCCCAGGATCATGACCCGAGCCGAAGGCAGAGGCCTTAACCCACTGAGCCACCCAGGCGCCCCGGCAACCAGTCTTTTAATTATACTTTGAATCCTCGACCCTCATCTTGGCTCTCCCCAAAACCAAATCAGTATCACAGACAGCACTAAACCCTCTAATAGATTCACAAAATCAAAGGTGGACAGGAAAGGTAAAGGTGATCATGTCTAAGATTCAACCTGATAAAGAAATCCCTCTTCAATATCCTGGTAGGTAGGCTTTCAGTCTCACCTCTTGAAGCAACTTACTCCTTTGTTATAAACTCTGATGGTTAGAAAAACCTACTAATTTTATTTATGAGAACTTACCAGTAGAAAATGCAAAATACAAGAAACACAAAACTTCTATACCCAAGCATATTCATCAAGGATTTTGTTTTATTTTATTTTTTTAAGTAGGCTCCATGCCCAACGTGGGGCTCAAACTCAGGACCCTGAGATCAAGAGTCGCATGTTGTACCAATCAGGTACCCCATCACAAATTTTCTAAAAATAAAAAAATTAAAAGGACCAAAATTTCCAATGATAGAGTAATGGCTAAACAATGCATAGCCATTTGATATTAAGCAGAATTAGAAATGCTACTTATTAAAAAATGCTACTTATGAAGGAAAAATGCTTACATCACACCAAATGTTTATATGATAACATGATGCTTTTTAAATAAATACTACTACCAAAACTGTGTTTTAAAAAGGAAATACAGGGGTGCCTGGGTGGTTCAGTGGGTTAGGTCTCTGCCTTCGGCTCAGATCATGATCTCAGGGTCCTGGGATCGAGCCCCATGTCAGGCTCTCTGCTCGGTAGGGAGCCTGCTTCTCCTCTCTCTCTGCCTGCCTCTCTGCCTACTTGTGATCTCTGTCAAATAAATAAATAAAATCGTTTTAAAAAATAAAATAAAAAGTAAAAAAGGAAATATATAAATGGGGCACCTGGGTGCCTCAGTAGGTTAAGCGTCTGCCTTCAGCTCAGGTCATGAATTCAGGATTGAGCCTCGCAAAGGGCCCCCTGCTGGCAGAGAGCTTGCTTCTCCCTCTCCACAGCTTGTGTTCTCTTGCATTCTCTCTCACAAATAATATAAATAAATAAAAATAAAATCTTTAAAAAATAAAAAAGGAAATATAACAATAGCCATCTTTGAATAGTAGTGTGACTGATTTTTTTTCCTTCTGCTTTGTGATATTTTCAATTCTCCTCTACGAAATCACATTAATATTGAAATCAGAAAAAAAGAAGAAAAAAAAAGGAATGCTAGAGCCAAAAACCCTACTAGGCTTTGAAAGAAAGTTCTGCTCCCTGTTATTTCCAACTTTTGGTCCTGGTTCCACCACTGAAGCTACACAGGAAGTTTAGTCTTTCTTCCCCAGTATGGCTGGGATGATGGCTTTCAGGGCCAAGCCCCTCTGCCAACCCTCTAAGCCAGCAGGATTCCCAAGACCACTTCTCGATCTCCTGGCCCGGGTTTTCCATCAGTGGCACCCCTACAGATTCCTAGCACACCCTCCTGAAATCATCTCTCCACCAGATCTGTAAGCAGATTCCCTCTTTTCCTTTGATATTTAATCACAAAAGAAACTCTATGTAAACACTTTGCTATTGCGGATTTTTTTTTTTTTAGCATTAGGCACACAGTAGGACAATAAAAATCCTGCTACCTGATTAGATGTTCCCATTCAGCCCAAGTTCTTTGGGGTTTATGCAAATACATCAAAATGATATCTTTTGGGATCATAAGCTCTTAAAAGGTCAAGAGCCTTCCCCATAATGTGGAAGACATCTAGCATTGCATCTTAGTGAGCATTACCAGGGAGATATGTAAGTCACTGGCACTGTTTAGGATCACAAAACATGTGACCATGAATAACACCTAAGGATGCCAACTGGGAACAACTATGGTTTCATGATAACTTTCCTAGGGGTCTCAGGGCACCAAATTAAAAATGCGAATTTGGACAAATTGGCATACACTAATGCTGGCCTGCAATTATGTTTATGGCTCTGCTTTGTGATATAATGGTCAACTTCCCCTTCCCCTCTCCCCAAAAAAAACACCCAATAGTAATTTCCCTCACAATCACCAAGAATATAGGGTGAGATTTATTGTAACAGAAAGAACACTAAAGTCAGTGAGAATATCTGGTAATAGTAAGTAAGCTATGTGGCCTTGGTCAAATCTCAGTCTTTCCACATAGGCTCTCACTGCTGTGTCTCACAGGCACAGGAAGAACTAGAACAAACACTGAAGGGGCCACATATGCCTCACCAGAAAAAGGCCCATATGCTTCACACCCAACACCCTTTTTCTTGGAAGACTGAAAAGGTCAAATGATATAATGTAGGTATGGTGTTTTTTATTTAATGCTATTTTTAAAAGAATATAAATACTATGGTCAACTAATCTTCAACAAAGCAGAAAAGAATATCCAAAAAAAGAGACAGTCTCTTCAACAAATGTTGTTGGGAAAACTAGACAACCACATGCAGAAGAATGAAACTGGACCATTTCCTTAAACCATACACAAAAATAGACTCAAAACGGATGAAAGACCTAAATGTGAGACAGGAATCCATCAAAATCCTAGAGGACAACACAACCAGCAACCTCTGTGACCTCAGCCGCAGCAAATTCTTGCTAAACACGTCTCCATAGGGCAAGGGAAACAAAGGGAAAAACAAACTATTGGGACTTCATCAAGATCAAAAGCTTTTGCACAGCAAGGAAACAGTCAACAAAACCAAAAGACAACCAGCAGAATGGGAGAAGATATTTGCAGATGACATATCAGAGAAAGGGCTAGTATCCAAAATCTATAAAGAACTTATCAAACTCAACACCCAAAGAACAAATAATCCAGTCACAATAGGGCAGAAGACATGATCAGACATTTCTCCAAAGAAGACATCCAAATGGCCAACAGACACATGAAAAAATACTCAACATCACTTGGCATCAGGGAAATACAAACCAAAGCCACAATGAGATACTACCTCACACCAGTCAGAATGGCTAAAACTAACAAGTGAGGAAAACAACAGATGCTGGCGAGGATGCAGAGAAAAGGGAGCCCTCCTACACTGTTGGGAATGCAAGTTGGTGCAGCCACTCTGGAAAATAGTAGAGGTTCCTCAAAAAGTTGAAAATAGAGCTACTGTATGACCCAGGAATTGCACTACTGTGTATTTATCCCAAAGGTACAAATGTAGTGATGCAAAGGGGCACCTGCACCACAATGTTTATAGCAGCAATGTCCATAACACCCCATCTATGGAAAGAGTCCAGATGTACACTGACAAATCAATGGATCAAGAAGATGTGGTGTAGATGCACATAATGGAATATTATGCAGCCATAAAAAGGAAATCTTGCCATTTGCAACAACGTGGATGGAACTAGAGGGTATTACACTAAGCAAAATAAGTCAATTAGAGAATTGTCACAATTATTGTATGCTCTCAATGATATGTGGAATTTAAGAAACAAGGCAAAGGATCATAGGGAAAGAAAGGAAAAAATGAAACAAGATGAAACCAGAGAGGAAGACAAACCATGAGAGACTCTTAATCTCAGGAAACAAACTGAAGATTGCTGGAGGAGAGGAGGGTGGAGGGATGGGGTCACTGGGTGATGGACACTGGGGAGGGTATGTGTTGTAATGAGCACTGGGTATTATATAAGACTGATGAATCACAGACCTGTACCACTGAAACAAATAATATATTATACATTAAGTAATTGAACTTAAATGAAAAAGAATGTAAATACTTTTATCTCCTAAGAAATAGTAAGTTGCCAAATATACATTTACTATGTACCAGGAATTGTGCTAATGGCTTTATATATTTATTCATTCCTGGGCTCATAAATGTGCACAAGAAGCTTCTCCTGTATGCCAGGCAGTATTCCAGGCCCAGGGGATACAGCAGTGAACAAAAGTTCCTTAAATTTCATGGTACATTCTAGGAGGAGGGGACAGATAATAAACAATAATACAAATACAATAAGAATATATCCAGTAGGGAAAAGTGCTGTGATGAAAACAGAAAAAGGTGATATTAAAGTGATTGATGGGTTACTTTTAGATGTGAGGTCAAAGAAGATGAAGTATACATTTGTGGAGTTTTCTAGCTGCTCAGCATTTGAAACCCTTCCTGTAAGTTGAGAGTCTCCCACCCAGTAGTCTGGCAGAAGACAGAATGCCTCCCACCATGAGGTGGGAACGGCAGAGACTAAGATTCTCTGAGGTCCCTTACAGCTAGAGTGCGTGCATATGGCCCAGGCTGTTCCAACCCGACACATCAGCCCCAGACCTTTATTGGGATCTGGTATCAAAGAATCAGAGGACCAGAGGGAGTTCATGCTGGCAGCAAGGTGTGGCTACAGTAGCCAGTAAAGCCCGGTCAGCTGGTGGTAATGGTGTAAGCTGTATAAGCGTCAGCAGTGACCTCATGGTTTGGTTCTGTGAATGATTTTGGCTAAAAGTCCTGGCTGCTACCCAACTTCCCTTGTTCTAGCCCATTCTTCAAACCTGGCTTTGCGGCCTTCCTTGATATTTTGTGAGTTTCCCTTATAACCTTTCAAAAATCAGCCAGAGTTGGTTTCTGTTGCTTATACCTACAAATCCCGCCTGATAACAGAGGAACCCTCAGATGACAATCAAGCTGAAACACGAATGACAGGAAGTCACAAAGAACTTGGGGAGGTTGCTTCTGAGGAGAGAGACCCACCACTGTTAAGGGGAAGACTGGTTCAAAAAGCTTGTATGGTGGATGTTATTACTATCATCATCTTACAGAAAAGGAAACAGAGTCATGGACATGAAACAATTTTCACAATGTCACACAGGTAATAAGTGAGGCTGGGGCAGGGACTCAAACCAGAGCTGTATGTACACTCTTAACCACTTTGTATATGAGGATAAATTACTAGGGTACATAATTTCCTAGAGTAATGATCACTGTGAGTCAACTAAATTGTTACTATTCATTCATTAATTTTCCTAAATTATTAACCTGGTTTGTACCAGGTACCAGGTACTGGGCTAGACATGGGGTAATACTGACTGGGATGAAAGACATAGCACCTAAGAAATCAGAGAATCAAAGGCAAGGGACTTTAGCTAAGATAGGTACATACTTAGAGAAACTAAAAGGAACAAAAGAAGTGAAAAAGCAGAGAAAGTAGACAAATATAAAAAACCTCACTACAAGTCAGGTAAATAGTAAAATGGAAAGTGGGATTTAATACAGTATCAGACTGGTAGGCAGAGGTTTAAAAATCAAAATGCCAAATTTAATACAACTACTGCTCAGTATTTTGGTGAACATTTCTGTTCCCATCCTGAGAAGAAATGGTAGCACACCAGCAGACAGCTCATTCTAGAGCACAGCCCACCTTCTCCCCTCTTTCAGGCAACATGGATTCAGTGCCTTCCACAAACTTTTTTAGGTAGGCAAGCATAACTGGAAACCCTTCTAAGTAGAGATTTATTTAAAAGGTTTACATTAGGTGGGAAATACCCCCAAATCTATAAGGGGCATAATCAGTTTCATACTTTGATTAAAAAATCTCTCAAACACAAATAATCAAATCAATAAAGGAACAGTTATTTGAATATGAGGAGATTTAATCACAGTCAAATTTTAAAAGCATTATTTTAAAGCGTGTTCTGGAATAGTCAATTCTATAGAACAAAGAGAACTCAGATATGGAATGACATGATGGAGACATTTGGAATTGAAGAAAGGAAGTCGTATATTTATGATTAAACACTAGAAAAGACTATATTGAGGGGATTTCTATCTCTGGTGCAGTATGCAAATTATATGTTCAGTTCTGCTGAGATGCAAAAGACTGAAATAAGTGACTTCAAGAATCCATAAGATAACATTTTCAATGCCTATTATGTCAGCACCACACTTGACTTTGAAAAAACAGCAAAGCAGCAGCCAAACGCAAACCCTTCTCTTCAAGAGCACTTCATATAGTTGTCATGAATTGAATATATCAATAGCACCAAGGCTATTGTGACCATTAATACCGTAGATAGACTGAAAAAGGCTAATTTAACCAAAGGACCAAAATGAATAGCTAGGACAGTAAATTCAAAAGGAACAATAGGAATAATAAATTAAATCTTATTTACACTCATTTATTCATACATCTTAGAAGAAAGCACAAAAATGACAGTGGGGGAAACAAACTAACCATATGGCAGGAGGGGCACCTGGGTGGTTTAGTCGTTAAGCATTTCCCTTCAGCTCAGGTCTTGATCCCAGGGTCCTGGGATTGAGCTCCGCATTGGGCTCCCTGTTAGGGGAAGCCTACTTCTCCCTCTCCCACTCCCCCTGTTTGTGTCCCTGCTCTGTCTGTGTCAAATAAATAAATAAAATCTTAAAAAAATAAATAAACATGGCAGGAGAGCAAGAAAGGAGACATGTAAATCACCAGCAAAAAACTAGGACGGTAACAGACCACAAGCAACTTTATATGTGTATTCTTCATTCTAAGGCTAGCACAGTGGACTGAGTATACCTTTACGTTCACCCTTAAAGCTCTAATGACACTGAGGGCTAATTTGCAGAACATGAAAGCTCCATAAAAAATCTCTCTAGCTGAAGTACAAAGGTTTAGGAATGGCATCTGCTGTCATTGAGGACACTGCAGGCCGGCTCTAGTTGACACTCAATAAAAGGAGGAAGAAGGAAGCTAGTTTCTGGGAATATGAAAAATGTAAAAATGACTAAAAGGCACAGAGGAAAACATATGACATAATGTTACAAAGAAAATAAGAGCTGCCATGCCTAAGATACTCCTCCCAAAAGGTATTCTACTCTTAGAGCCTAAAATGCATAGCATGTCACCACCTAACGCTATCCCTTCTACAAACTTTTAACTCAGGCTATTGGGGGGCGCCCGGGTGGCTCAGTGGGTTAAAGCCTCTGCCTTCGGCTCTGGTCATGATCTCAGGGTCCTGAGATCGAGCCCCACATCGGGCTCTCTGCTCAGCAGGGAGGCTGCTTCCCTTCCTCTCTCTGCCTACTTGTGATCTCTATCTGTCAAATAAAATCTTTAAAAAAAAAACAAAACCCTAAAACTCAGGCTATTTGGAACTTTTCTTCCATAGGCAGACCTCTATATTATAAAGGAAGCTAATAAGAAAATTCATTTAACAGCTCAATTTGGAGGAATTAATCTCCTTCATAATGCAAAGGGTATGGTAATATAATAGCCCAAGGTTAACAAGCCTTAGAACAAAGTACACCTGGCAAAGATTACTCACCTGGAACCAAAGATTGAATGGTAATTTCCAAATAAACATGAGGAACCACTCATTTCAGGTGTGCCACAGTCCTTGGCTGGGCTCTGGTTAATGTAGCAGAAAGGGAAGCAGATTTAAAATACTTAGGCACTTGGGCCTGAAGTCCAGCCCCCTTGTTGTACCAATTAGTACTTACTTAGGCAAGTTACTCAACCTTTCTGAGTTTCAAGTTCCTCGTGTGTAATATGGGGATGCTCATCGACTTCAATTGGTTGTTGTGAGGAATAAGTGATCAAATATATATGAAGGTACAAAATAGTGCCTGGATTACAGTAGGTGCTCAACAGACGTTATCAGCCAAATCTGAACTCCAGTAAGACTTGATAGTTCCTGATCTATGCGCAGTGCCATGGTTACAACATTTCTACCTTACTTCCTTCCCTACCAGAGCAACAAAGCTGACACTGGGGATTCCATTGTAGGGTGGTGGGGCACACAAAGTGGGATGACTTTCTCACTTCTGCTGAAGGAACTCCATACAACAGTGTGTACCAGAAGGGTTATACAGGATTATTCATAATAGCTAAAAAGCAGAAACCCAAATGCCCATCAACTGATGAATGGACTAACAAAATGTGGTGTAGCTATACAATGGAATGTTATCTGGCCATAAGAAGCAGTGAAGTGCTGATGCATGTTACAATATGGGTGAATCTTGAAGACATTATGCAAAGTGAAAGAAGGCCACGAGCTGAGCCTTATACAGGTTTCTCCAGCTATCCAAAAGTAAAGCATTCCTATGAAATCTATCCTAAGCTGCAATGACATAAAGTGAAGAAGCAGTTATCACTAGTTTATATGGAAAGTTTTTGAGCATTCCCCGACCCCCAAAAAAAACCTCTCCTGGGCTTTTCCGATACCATCTTGCTAACAGATTAAAAAAAAAAAAAAAACTAGGGGCGCCTGGGTGGCTCAGTGGGTTAAGCCGCTGCCTTCGGCTCAGGTCATGATCTCAGGGTCCTGGGATCGAGTCCCCTGTCGGGCTCTCTGCTCAGCGGGGAGCTTGCTTCCTCCTCTCTCTCTGCCTGCCTCTCTGCCTGCTTGTGATCTCTCTCTGTCAAATAAATAAATAAAATCTTAAAAATAAATAAATAAATAAATAAATAAATAAATAAAAACTAAATGAAGATGAAGCACAGAGGCTCAGAGTTCAAAGCTATGGTGGCTTGATGCGGAGTGTAGTTCCCAGGGGAGAAGCTGGGAGGTGCCATCCTCGCTTCTCAGGGTGTGCGCTGCCTCTGTAATGGGCTCACCGCAAAACAAATGATGAACACGGTATCTGATTTTCACCCTTTTCATAAAAGCAAAAATCCTCTTCGGATTTCCTTCGGTTAGCAAGAAAAAGGTGCTAATGTAGGTCTTTCATAAAAGTGAAGTGGCATAATGTGAACTTTCAAGAACCAAGGGATGCCTATAATTCCATTTACGTGCAAGGCCCAGAATAGACAAATCTACAGAAATAGAAAGATTTGTGGTTCCTTGGGGCTGGGGGGATGGGGTTTAGAGTAGTAATAGCTAAAGGATATGTATTTCCTTTTTTTTTAATTTGAGTGAAACTCACATAATATAAAATTAACCATTTTAAAGTGTACAATTCAGTGGTATTTAGTACACTCACAGTGTTATGCAACCATCACTTCTAGGTAGTTCCAAGACATTTCCATTGCACCAAAAGAAAATCATACTTATTAAGTAGTCAGTCCCTCTTCCATCCTCCCCCTCATACCTGGCAACTACCAATTAACTTTCTGCATCTATGAATTTACCTATCCTATACAATTTTATATAGGATTTTAAATACAATTTTAATATAAATTTATATATTATATATATATAATTATATTTTATATAAATAAAATCCTACAGTATGTGGCCTTTTGTGACTGGCTTCTTTCACTTATGTAATATTTTGAGGTCCATTACTCTAGCACGTTATCAGTACTTTGTTCCTTTCTATGGCTGAATACTATTCCATTGCACTGCTATTATCACGTAGTGTTTATCCATTCATCTGCTGGCTGTTGTTAATAGTGCTGCTGTGAACATTCGTATATATTATCTGTTTGACTACCTGTTTCCAATTCTTTTGTGTATATACCTTGGAGTGGAATTCCCGAGTCATATGGTAATGCTACGTTTAACTTTTTTGAGGAATGGCCAAACTGATTTCCACAGTGGCTGTACCATTTTACAGTTTCACCAGCAATGTACAAGATTCCAATTTCTCCACATCCTTAACACACTTTTTTAAAAAGATTTTATTTATTTGACAGAGATAGAGACACAAGCAAGGGGAGCAGCAGGCAGAGGGAGAGGGAGAAGCAGGCTCCCCACTGAGCAGGGAGCCTGATGGTGGCTTGATTCCAGGACCCTGGGATCATGACCTGAGCCCAAAGCAGAGACTTAATGACCAAGCCACCCAGATGCCCCAAAGTTATTATATTTTTAAAAAGGAACTACTGGTACAGGTAACAATATGGGTGAATCTCACATATTCTGAGCAAGCAAGACACAAAAAAGTACATACTAGGGGTGCCTGGGTGTCTGGGTGCTCAGTTGGTTCTGACTCTTGATTTCGGCTCAGGTTGTGATCTCAGGGTTGTGAGATTGAGCCCTCTCTCAGGCTCTGTGCTCAGCGTGGAGCCTGCTTGTCCCTCTCCCTCTGCTCCTCCCCAGCTCACTCTCTCTCTAATAAATAAATAAAATCTTTTTAAAAAGTACATATTGTATGATTCCATTTACTGTTGACCTTTGAACAACATAAGTTTGAACTATGTGCATCCAGTTATATGTGGATTCTTTTCAATAAATACAGTATAGTACTATAAATGTATGATTTTCTTAATAAAATTTTATTTTCTCTACTTTAGTATAAGAATACAGCTTATAATACTTATACAAAACATGTGTCAATTGTTATCAGCAAGGCTTCCAGTAAATAGAAGGCTATTAGTAGCTAAGTTTTGGTGAAGTCAAAAGTTATATGTGAATTTCTGACTACATGGAGGGGTGCAGGGTTGGTACCCCTAACCCCCACACTGTTCAAGAGTCAACTGTATATGAAGTTCTAGAATAGGCAAAAATATAGTTTTAAAAAAAGTGTTGCTTGGGTGCATGGAGATCGACAAGGAAAGGACACCTGAGAATTTTCTAGAGTGACAGAAAGGTTCTACATAGTGATGAGAGTATGGTTACATGAGTATTGGGGAGATGGTTTACATGAGTATATCCATTTGTCAAAACTGTACAATCAAGATTAGCGAATTTTAATATTTGTAAATTTTACTTAAAAAATAGAATGGAGGGAGGGCACCTGGGTGGCTCAGTGGGTTAAGCCTCTGCCTTCGGCTCAGGTCACGATCTCAGGGTCCTGGGATCGAGCCCCATATCGGGCTTCCTGCCCAGCAGGGAGCCTGCTTTCCCCCTCTCTCTGTCTGCCTCTCTTCCTAATTGTAATCCCTCCTGCTGTCAAATAAATAAATATATATATTTAAAAAAAAAAAGAATGGAGGGATGGCTGGGTGCCTCAGTGGGTTAAAGCCTCTGCCTTCGGCTCAGGTCATGGTCTCAGGGTCCTGGGATAGAACCCCACATCAGGCTCTCTGCTCAGCAGGGAGCCTACTTCCTCCCCTCTCTCACTGCCTGCCTCTCTGCCTACTTGTGATCTCTGTCTGTCAAGTAAATAAATAGAATCTTAAAAAAAAAAAAAAGAATGGAAGTGGGAAGCAGAGGAGGTACAGATAAGAATGGCAGAATTTTGACTGTTATTGAAATAGGATAACAGATATATGGGAGTTCAATATTCTGTTTACTTTGTATATATTTGAAATTCTCTCTAATAAAGTTCTTTTTAAAAAAATATTTATTTATTTTAGAGAGAGTGTGTGAGCAGGAGGGGCAGAGGGAGAGAGGGAGAGAGAATCTCAAGCAAACTCCATGCTGAGTATGGAGTCTGATGCAGGGTTTGATCTCATGACTCTGAGGTCATGGTTTGAGCCCAAACCAAGACGCAGACACTTAAACAACTGTGCCATGTCGGTGCCCCTCTAATAAAGTCCTTTTAAAAATCTTTCTTATTACAGAGTCATTCAAAACATGGAAGACTGATTAATGAAACACAAAAACAGATTTAAGAAAATCAAATTTAAGACATATCTATAGCCATCTTAGCCCTGGAGAAAAAAAAAAACAACAACAACCCAGAAGTGTACATATCTACAATGTTATAACAAGAAGGATATGTATTAAAAAAATGTGCCAGTGGTCTTCTCTCTGGTAAGACAACAGGTGATATACACATATATAAATGTATTTTTTTCTGTTCCTCTGTACTTTCCAAGTATTCTGTTGTGAACATTAATTGTTTTTATAATAATATAGAAATAGCCCTTAGGAACCTGCTTCAAACTGAAAGAAATGAGTCTGAATCTGGCTCTACTATATACTAGGTTGTGTGAGCTTGGGTAAAATTATTTACGTTTAAGCTCCTGGGGGTTTTTTGTTTGTTTGTTAATCGTTTTACCTGTCATGTAGGTATACATGTAGGTAATTTTTACCTCACAGGGTTATTGGGAACATTAATGAGATAATGCATTAAAAAAACACTTAGTACAATACCTGGCATGTGGTAAGCACTCAAGAAAGACTGGCTATTTTTCATCTGTTACATGAAGGTAACAACAGCACCTACCTCAGAGATGCTGTGAGGATTATACGGGATAACTGCACACTGTAAATACTTATTAAGTATGAGTGACAATAAGGAAAAAGTATTTAAGAAAAGCTTCCTCTCTGCGTGCCTGGGTGGCTCAGTTAAGTGTCTGATTCTTGCTTTCGGCTCAGGTCATGATCTCAGGGTCTCCAGATGAAATCCCACGCTGGGTTCCGCACTGAGCACGGAGCCTGCTTACGATTCTCTCTACCTCTCCCTCTTCCCCCCACCCCTCCCCTCTTTCCCTCTCAAAAGAAAGAAAGGGAGGGAGGGAGGGAAAGAGGAAGGAAGGAAGGAAGGAAAGAAAGAAGGAAGGAAGGAAGGAAGGAAGGAAGGAAGGAAGGAGCCTCCTCTTAAAAAGTTAAATATAGTTACTATATGGCCTAGAAATTCCACTCCTAGGTATAACCTAAGAAAAATGAAAACATAAGTCTACACAAAAACTCATAAATCGGGGGCGCCTGGGTGGCTCAGTGGATTAAAGCCTCTGCCTTCGGCTCGGGTCATGATCCCGGGGTCCTGGGATCGAGCCCCACATCGGGCTCTCTGCTCAGCAGGGAGCCTGCTTCCTCCTCTCTCTCTCTGCCTGCCTCTCTGCCTACTTGTGATCTCTCTCTGTCAAATAAATAAATAAAATCTTTAAAAAAAAAAAAAAACTCATAAATCAACGTTCACAGCCCTGAAGTAGAAACAACCCAAATGTCTACCAATGGTAAATGTCCATAAATGGGTAAGTAAAATGTGATATAGCCATATAATCAAGTATTAATCAGCTATAAAAAGGAATGAAGCACTGATTCATGCTGCAACAGGGATGAAACTTAAGAACATTATTTGAAAGAAGTCAGTCACAAAAGGCCACATATTTTATGAATCCATTTATATGAAACGTCAAGAATAGCAAAAGCTGGGGCACCTGGGTGGCTTAGTCGTTAAGCACGTCTTCGGCTCAGGTCATGATCCCAGGGTCCTGGGATCGAGCCCCATGTCAGGCTCCCTGCTCCACACTGGGAAGCCTGCTTCTCCCTCCCCCACTTCACTGCTTGTGTTCCCTCTCCAGCTGGGTCTCTGTCAAATAAATAAGTAAAATCTTTAAAAAAAAAAAAAAAAAGAAGAGCAAAAGCTACAGGGACAGAAAGTATATTACTGGTTCCTTGGAATTGAGGAAGAAGATGGGAGTGACTGGGGTGGTTGTAATAGCTAAAGAATATGGGTTTCTTTGGGGCATGATGAAAATGTTCTGAATTAGATAGTGGTGAAGGCTGCACAACTTTGTGGGTATATTAAAAAGGGCAGAATTGTATACATTAAAAGGGTAAACGTTATGGCACATGAATTATATCTCAAGAAGAGATCAAGTCCCCAAACCCTTTTCATCTTTTCTCTGCCTCAAAATCAGAACTTGGGAAAATTCAGTTCTCACCCTTTTCGTCATCTGTCTCCTGTCCTGAACTATAATTACTTTTGTGGGGCTTCTCTTCTTTAAAAAACTAAAAGTATCCTGAGGGCTAGCTCTTCATCTGATTAATCTACTGACCCTCCTAGGTCTCCAAGGACTGATGCGGGCTTAGCAGGCGCCTGTCTAAGTACTTGCTGAATGAATGATATAGCATGACGATCTTGTGTACATACAGTGCTATATACCTATCAGAGTGCTGATCATTTCATTCATGCTTTTACCTTGAATTTCACAACAATCCTGTGAGGAAGCTAGAAAGCTATTATCATCCCTTTTAACAAGGGAGAACTGAAGCACAGTGCTATGTGGCACTGAGGAATAAGTACTAGACCAGGATCTAGGATCTTGTGCTCCAGGCAGGGGCTCTGCCTCTAACTGGCTGAAAAACCCTGTGTGAGGCGTTTCACTCTCTCAGACTGTCTCCCCATCTGTAAAATGAGAGGTAGACTCTGAGATGAGCTACAAAACTTCTTCCAATGCCTCTACCCCATGATTCTAAGAACACACTCCTAGGAGCAGTAGAGTGGAGATGGAACCCCAGTCATCTGTATTCTTTTTCCTCTGAACATGCTGCCTCTCACTGTGGAGAGATGCCCCCAGCCAGAGTGACCACTGGCTTCCTTTCAACATTCTGAATTATGCAAAAGATGTATGCAAGTTTCCTTTCACTCCATTTGCAGTGGTCTATCTACTGGAGCAATCCTATAGAAGAGAAATACACTTCCAAAGGATAAAGGTCATTGCAAGTAGCATAATAAAATAAAGAGTTGGGCGCTGGAGTCCAACAGACCTAAGGTTCAAATCCCAATTCTGCCACCTATTTTCTGTGTGGCTGCATTTCTAAACCTCAGCTTCCTAATCTGCAAAACAAGTATGATAATGCCTACTTTCAGAGAGTAAAGAGCCATACATGTAAAATGCCTGATACCAAGCCTGGTAAAAATACATTCAAAGCATTTTTCTTTCTTTTTTTAATGAACCACCTTTTTTTTTTTTTTTTTTTGGAAGATTTTATTTAGTTATTTGACAGAGAGAGAGAGAGAGAGCACTAAGCAGAGCGGCAGGCAGAGGGTGAGAGAGAAGCAGGCTCTCTGCTGAGCAGGAAGCCCGATGTGGGGCTTAATCCCAGGACCCCGGAACCATGACCCGAGCTGAAGAAAGCTGCCTAACCAACTGAGCCACCCAGGTGCCCCTTCAAAGCATTTCTTAAGTGTTCTGATTGCTCATAAAGCTATGAGGCAGGTACCATTATCCCCACATTTCAGATGAAAGCTCTGAGGTAGAGAGAAGTTAATCTGCCTAAAGTTACAGTTATTAAATGGAGAATCAAACTAGATAGTTTAATTCTAAGACCCAGGTCACTGACAACTAAAAAATAGTTACTACTTTTAATCAGATCATGTGCAAGCACTGTTACCTCAAAGAAGCTCTTAGCATTCTTTAGGGTTAAGCTAAGGAATCAAAATCACCTTGACTCTGCCAGTGTCAAACATAAAGTTCCCGAGTGTATTTCAGGGTCATGGACTAAGCTGGCACAAGGACAGCATCTGGGAAAGGTTTGGTTGGCAGGATAGGACCATCAACAAAGCACCTTTGGAAAAGTTCTTTGCCATCTTCGAGGCTCCTGGCTCAAACGACTCCATATGGGGTTGGGGTTGGCTAAAGCTTTCTCTGTGAAGTGTATCTTAAGAAATGTTTCACTTTGTGGGAAACTCTGGATGAAAACTCACCTCCATGGCTCCTCTACATTCGTGCTTTGTGAAAAATTTTTCTTGATGTTTTTAGAACAATGCTTTTCAGTGATTACAGCTAATTTATCTGCTTTTTCCTAGGGCCACAATTACCTTAAGGTAGTGAAAGGGAACAGGTAGACAAAGGGAGCATACTTTGAAAATGCTGTCCTCTCTTACTGTATATATGAGCATCTGCAGTCTTGGATTTTTCCTTTAACTTGCATCTTTCCAAATTTTGGCATGATTCAGCGTACCTCTCATAGGGAAGTCTTTGAAGTTTCACTCTGTAACTTTCTTTCTAGCAGAGAAGTTAAGGAAAACTAAGCCAATCAGTGTGGAAATGCTTCCTTTCCAACTCAGTTGCAGCTGTGTTACATCCAGATGTCTGACTCAGGAAGGAATCAGGTAAGCCACCGGCACCCAAATATTCAGGGCTCAACTAACTGAGGGCTCAACTTGAAACTCCAAGACCAGAAATGCCTGACTCCCATTCTAAGAAAAGCTCTCTAAAGGTACATGGAAAAGCACAGTCTTGTGCTTTCTGAAAATAGAATCGGGGGAGTTACGAACAAGGATAAAATTCTGCCAACGTCCCGAGAGCCCCTGGATAGCTCCCTGGGTAACGTCTGATCCTGCTCTGGCCCATTCCCCAAGAAAATGGGATTAATAACTCCCCAGATGGCTACAGGGAGGATTAAGGGTTATTATTCTTGGCATCCAGTTCTATCACAGCTCTAGCAATTGTGACCTTGTTCATTTTAAAATAAGACATTAAATATAAAAATGCAAACAGTGATCCCTGAATCTGACTCTATAGTAGGGTGAGCAATTTTTTCCCACAAGACCTCTGACACTGCCTCCTATACTCCAACCTACTGGCTGATCCCTCCTCTTACTCAGGCCTCAAGTTTTTAAGGTATTAGTCACTAATGCCACAAAGCCCTTCAAGGAGTCAGCAGCTATTACAAATAGTACACAGAGTGAACCCCAGAATTCTCAGGGTGTCACCCTAAAGAAACAAAATGGTACCCTTTTACCCCAAACCCAGGCTCCCAAGGGCAATCAGTGAGGTCTAGCAAAAAGTGTGTATTACATCACTTAGTACTCATAAACCCACTACAAGGAAGGTACTGTCACAAATCTCATTTCACATATGAGGAAACTATAGCTCAGAGAGGACACATGATTTACCCTACATTACACAGCTAAGAAGGTACAAAGGTTCAAATATCAGTCCTACTTCTAGCTGTGTCACCTAACAGGTTAGTTTTTTTTTTTTTTTTTAACTTTCTGGAACTTCAGTTTCCTCATTTGTGAAGTGGGGGTAATGAGGATGCCTGGGTGGCTCAGTTGGTTAAGTGCCTGCCTTCAGCTCAGGTCATGAGCCCAGAGTCCTGGGATCGAGTCCTGCATCAGGTTCCTTGCTCCGTGGGGAGGCTGCTGCTCCCCCTACCTACTGCCCTCCCTGCTTGTGCTCTCTCCCTGACAAATAAACTAATAAAGTGGGGATAATGATAGTTCCTTCATAGAGGATCTAAGGAGTAAATGAAATATCATAGAAAAAGTATCTAACAAGCGCCTGGCACACAGTAAGTATGAAATATGAGTTAGTTCTTTTACAGATCAATACGGCAGGAGTTTGACATCACTTCCATGCAATAACAGGGTTTAAAATACTGAATAACTAATTAGTCCAGTTACCTACGTAAGTATGAACTCCTCTACCAAATCCTTTATAAGAAGTGGAAAAGCCTCTGCTTGAATACCTACAATGACGAGTAACTCATTCCCTCCCAGGGTGGCCGATTTTGCTTTTAGAAAGCTGAATTTTCTCCTACCAAGCCAACGTCTCCTCTCTTGGAATTTCTATCCCTTGATCCTAGTGCTGCTTTCCAGAATCACACAGATAAAGTCCAGTTCTCTTTCTACATAACAGTTCTTCAAATACTTGAAGGCAGGTTTTGTGTTCCCCCAGGCTCTTAGCATTGGTCCTTTCAGACCTTCAAGCATCACAGCCTCAAAGGAGACAGGCCCTGGTTTGAATTCTAAACATTTCCTATATTTGCTGTGTGACCTTAAGAAAGTTATTTAACCTCTCTGTACCTGGATCTTCATATGTATAATAGGGAAAATGATCTTTGCCTCACAGGCAGTTATGAGGGCTAAATTAGATAAAGTAAAACACTAACTATCACACATCCCAACATATACCAGGCCCTCAATAAATGTCAGTTACTTCTTAGAATGTGTTCTAATTAGTAAATATCTCTCAAAGTTAGACACAATTAAATGTAACACCAAGGGATTGGTTTCTGATGGAAAATACCAGGGCTTGTGTTTTTGTAGCCAAGGACTTATGTGAGTCCCTCTGCAACGGCGGCCCAAAGATGCAGTGGAATCCAGAAAGGTAAGGATATAAGAAGAAAGGAATCAGGATCATTCAATCAGTGACCCCAAAAAAAGGTAAGTATCACCATATTACATGTTGTTTATGATTCCCTCTTTAAGACCCAGGACTGCACATGTGGGCCACACTCCCTAATTCAAAAAGGAGTGAAGAAACTAACAAGAAAATAATTTAAAAATTGTTGAAGTCATAGTTCTGGGTCTTTGCAGCAGCTGGCCCCTCAAAGTCCAAAGATGTTTAACAGAGGGCTTTAAAATCTTCAGTTGTATCCTTCCAGGTCCCGAAGTCTAGGTGTGTGAAAAAACCCTAATTTGATGTCCCATGAGTCACTACTGAGTTCCTTCCAGCTAGAAAATTTGTCAGCTGCATGACAACTCTAAAAATCCCCAAGTGGCAAATCGCCAATGTTAATACCATCACCATAATCACTATACATATTCTCTTCCTTTCAGTAACTCCAAGAGAAGGAGTCTTAGGCAGAAATACGGATTGTTGTTCTACTATTCTTCAGAATTGACCCAAAGCACTGCTTCTACAAATTGACAGGTGGCTTGAACATAAGTGTCCCCAAATAGGTCAAAATACCCCAGTATGAAAGCAGCAGGATCACAAACTATGGCAGAAAATGTTTCTCCGTCAGCCAATGAAATACAACAACCTGCACTGGAAATCCACTGTTAAGTCTCAACATCGTCAGCCCAATCAAGCCTTTCTAGTTACTCCCCGGTCTATGCTAGGGACCCAGTTATTATACTCAGCAGACAAGATTCAATTTAATCCAGAAACAGCCCTAAGTAGTTCCTTCACTTCGAGAAGACACTAGCCACTCAGGAGGGACTGTAAGGTACAGAAAAGCTTCGTTCAGATCACTGGGCATACCTGTACCCTAGGCAGAGATTTCATAACATCTTTGAGTCTGGAGGTGTCCTCTGAATAGTTTCTTCTGAAAACTGTTTCAGGCTTTGTTAAAAGGGAACACTTAACTGCCACTTTACCCTGATCATCTACCCCATCCTTGGGAAGAATGGGGAAGTTACAGACACCCTATCAGGTTTCTAAACTCATAAACTTCAGAAGAAAACTTTAAAGTTGCTCTACCACTACCTCAGGAAGTTCTAAAAAAAAAAAAAAAAAAACTCACAGAAGAAAAGGACTTTGAGGAAAATAGTCAAATTAGGCAGTCAGACTTTAGTCATAAGTCCTGATACCTCTTTTCTAGAGTCCCTGGTGGTACACCTACAGAGGAGAGTCAGAGGTCACTAAGCAAAGTCAATCTGGCTGGCAAGGAGTGGGGGCGTCCCACTGTAGCTTTCAGTGACAAGACTTGGTACCTGATGGTTCACAGTCTCTCTCCTATTCTACACTTCCTATTTCCCTTTTAAGTGGGTTACTGAATAGCCCGTTCCCAAGTAAAGGCCCTCTGTAAGGGCGTTACAGTCGCCTGGTGGAAACACCTTAGGAGTTCTGCTTAGTGCCAGGATGGGCCACTGAAGGCATCTGCGGCTGCACGAAGCCTGGCCACGGACGGACGGACAGAGAAAGAGAGCGGGAGAGAGAGAGACAGAGACAGAGCGCGAGAGCAAGCGAGACAGAGCGAGAGCAGGAGAGCAGGAAACTAAGAGTGCAGGTCAGGTCAACGTAGCCCTCCCGGCATTTCCACCTGCCCCCTTCTTCCTGAGACCGGCGCCAGATCAGATGTCAAACAAAAACTCCGCAAAAAAGTCCCGTGATGGGATGACTTCCACCTCTCCCTTGGCAGAGCCCCCTGGACTCCCAGAGCGTCCCCCACCACCCACGTCCCGGCCGGCCCTCCATCCCCACCCCGCCCCCGGCCCACTCTGCCCTTCGCCCCTGAGAGGCCTGCCCCCTCTCGGGACACCCCGGAGCCCCGAGGCTGGCGGCCTCAGGGCCCCCGGGCGGGCAAGGCTGCGGCCGGCCCAGAGCGGGCGGCCCGTGTGCCGGGACTGCGGGAGCCGGTTCTCGCTTCGGCGCCCGGCGAAGGCAGGGGGCGGTGGCTACCAGTACCTGTCAGGCCTCTTCCCAGGACCAGCGGCGGCGCAACTTCAGGAGCCCATGTCGGTCCGGGGGGCCCGGCCCCTCTCCCGGGAGGGGGGGGGCACGGATCCCGGGGAGGGGGCTGGGGGGCCCGGGCAGCTCTAGCCCCTTCCCATGCTCCCCGCCCGGCGCCTGGCCAGGGCCGGACAGCGCCTCCGCCCGCCCCTGCGCACCGCCTCACACCCGCGCTCACACACACTCACACTCCCTCGCGCGCTCTCACACACGCACTCCCCTCCCTCCTCCTCCTCTGTTTATCTCCTCCAGCTGTCTGGGGACCCAGGAGAAGCCCAGCACCGCGCCTGCGCCACGCAGTCTCCGCCTCCGTCCCGCGCCTCACAGCCGGCGGCTACGCTACGGAGAGAGCGTCCGGCGGTTTCCAGAATGGCTAGCCGGGCCCCTCCCCCTCCCCGCGCGCCCGGTCAACGTCTGCTGCCGGCGGTGCCTCCTAACCTGCTAGTGGGGGAGCCGCACCGCCGCGACCAATCCACTCCTGCGCTCGCCAGACCCGCAGCCAGTGGGCAGGCGGGAAAGCCGGGCTAAGCCCCAGGGCATCCTGGGAATCGTAGTTTTTCCCCGTCGAAGAGCTCCTGCCCAGTGGGCTCACCCCGCCCAGTTGCCATTAGTTACCCTGACGCACCTCCCACCCCACATCCAGGGAAAATGGTCCGTCACGTTGCTTCTGGGACACCCCTAACACTCACCCATTGCCCCTCAGAGCCAGACACAGTCTCCTGAGAGCCTCACCAAGACTTCCTCAGATCCCCTGAATTGGGAGACTTTTCAGGCTGGGGCCCCGATGCCCCCCTCCAATCCCCCAGAGCCCAGCTTCCTCTTACTCTTTCCAGCCCTGGAGGACTGCTGAGTGGCACATTCCTCACTCTTGCTCCTGGGCCTGAAGAAAGAGGATAAAACGTAATCAGTCCTACAACCGAGTGGCTTGGAGGGGAGCCAACCACACACTACGGAAACCCTCAGGCTGACCGAAAGAGACAGAGATGAGGTCCTTCTGAGACTAACTGGTGGAGGCACTACTGTTCCCCCTTCTAAGGAAGAGGCGGTTCCAGACTAGTGGAGTGCGACGTCTGCTAGAGGAGGCACCATTCTAAGAAAGTGCTCAAGGTGACAAGGGAGGCATCAGGTGTAACTTCTGAAAGCAGATACTAGGCCCCACCCATGAGGCGCCTCAGGTCAGAAAAAGGAAAAATTGTCACCATTTTCTGAGAATGGAAACTTGGCACTCACTCATAGGGTGGGTGCCATTTGTCAGATAACAGTAATTCGCTTTTATTTAGTATTTACCATGTCACCACTGTATTGAGTACAATTTCTTAGATACTCCTACTCTTATGGTGTTTTGCAGAAAAGAAAAGAAAGCTGAAGCACAAAGAGATTAAAAGCAACTTGCCCAGGGTCACAGAGCCTGGATAAAACGCCTGGATAAAAAGCCTGGGATTTGAACCTAGATCTGCCTTACTCCAGAGTCTGAGCCTTGGGACACTACCTGTCCCTCCAGTGAGAACCCGGCAGCACCTACTCTCAGGAAGGACTACGTGTATTTACCATCCACAGTGTTTGTTCCATGTTTATCACTCCATGAGTTGCTTTTTTCCTACTTCTGCTCACATCAAGTATATAAATTAGTCTGTGAGCTCCCAAAGGGTGATTTCTTCCCATTTGGAGGAGTTAGAACCTACTTGTGAATTCAGCTTTGTGAAATGCTTTTCTCCTATAAATGTGGGTCATTCTTCCTGATGTCTCCCCCACAGATGTTCCACTGAATATAAAATATCATAAATTTTGGGACTAGAATAAAACTGAAATTATCCATAGCTCCTCAGGCTCAGGCTGAAAGCCTGGCTAGGGTCACTGGCTCAATTAAAACGAAAAATAACTAACATATGTGGAGTATTTACCATGAGAAAGAAGTTCTTATCAGTGAATTAAACAATACTCACAAATTGCATAGCTAGGAAGTGTGGTAAAATTGGGATTCAAACCCAGATTATTTTAATCCAGAATTCCCATTTTAAACCTTTGCTCTATGCCGGCAATGTCACAGGGGGTCTTAGAAATACCAACAGAGGGCGCCTGGGTGGCTCAGTGGGTTAAGCCTCTGCCTTCGGCTCAGGTCATGATCTCAGGGTCCTGGAATCGAGTCCCCTGTCGGGCTCTCTGCTCAGCGGGGAGCTTGCTTCCTCCTCTCTCTCTGCCTTCCTCTATGCCTACTCATGATCTCTCTCTGTCAAATAAATAAATAAAATCTTTAAAAAGAAAGAAAGAAAGAAAGAAATACCAACAGAGAAGTGTGGGTGATGTACCTGTGGCTCCTAGCACAGTAGACAGTAAATAATGGTTGGCAGAATGAACTTTTGTTGGTAAGGAATGGGTGACAGTGTATGGTTTTGGAATATAGGCGAGGTTCGGTGGAGTGAAGTCTGGAGCCAATGATCAAGAAATAATTCTTGAGCCATCTTTGGTGCAAAATGGTGTTCTTTTTAGAGCACGGGGACAAAACCCATTGGCACAAAGAGCTATGGCACAGGGGTCTTGAGGAGTGGCTCATTATATACTTGCAAGTTGGGGGAGGTAAGGAAAAGGGAGGTTTCAAAAGAACTTTCATATGCTAAAGAAGACCCACCTAAAAGATCCTTGCAAGATACCAGAGACCAGGTGCCATTGTCAAGTTAAGGTTGTTTTCCCTTCTAGCAACGTTATTAACATTAAGACAATTGGGAGATTCCTGGAAGAAAGTCACACGTGTCCCACCCAGGAGTGGGGGCTGGCCGGGAGGTTGCAGGGTGTCCGCTTATGCTTTTGTTTTCAGCTAGCCTCCACTCCCTCATCAATAAGATGAAGAATATTAATAATAGCTGAGAGCTGCCTGGGTGGCTCAGTTGGTTAAGGATCTGACTTCGGCTCGGGTCATGATCTTGGGGTTCTGGGATTGAACCCCATGTTGAGCTCCACATCAGGCTCTGCTTGTCCTTGTCCCTCTCCTTCTGACAACCCCCCTTCTCTCTCTCTCAAATATATAATTAAAATCTTAAAAAATAATAGCTGCAGCTAAAATTAATTGATTATTTTCTTTAAAAATAATATAAAATAAAAATAATTATTTTCTACCAGGAGCTCACTTGCCCTCCCATGCACTCTCTTTTCTACAGATAGGAATATACACACGTATATGCTATATGAGTATATTTCTTATATATACATGTATATACATATGCATATGTATATGTGCATACATTTATCTATGTATACACACATTCACACACACTAATTCATTTGATTCCCATAACCCATTTGATTGAATTAGGTATTATTCTTACTCGCATTTTTACATAGAAAAAACAGGCTCACAGGAGACTTAAGTTCAGAATCAGGCACCCCTCCCAGCCAGAAATGTTTTTAGATAATTTAAGAGAAAAATTTCCTACTTCTAGAACTGAGTTTCTGTGGGAAGTTGTAAACTCTCTGTTTTTGATAGTATTCAAGAATAGGATGTATAATCACTTGTCCAGAATACTGTGGAAGCAATCGCTTTATTGGGTCCATATTTAAGTAACTAATTCCAATATTCTCTTGTTTGGCTTTTGGAAGAAGACCAATTATTATTTGAATAATAAGACTTGTGACAATTAAGGTAGCTCCTTTTTAGGGACGCCTGGGTGGCTCAGTGGGTTAAGCCGCTGCCTTCGGCTCAGGTCATGATCCCAGAGTCCTGGGATCAAGTCCCACATCGGGCTCCTTGCTCGGCGGGGAGCCTGCCTCTCTCTCTCTGCCTCTGCCTGCCTCTCTGCCTGCTTGTGTGCTTTCTCTCTCTCTCTTTCTGAGAAATAAATAAATAAAATCTTTAAAAAAAAAAAAAAAAAAAAAAAAAAAAAAAAAAAAAAAAAAAGGTAGCTCCTTTTCCTCTCCTAAGTGCACTAGATAATCCCCCAGCTGATCAGCTCTGCAGTGCTAGTCACTGATACAACCGTTTTCATCCCTGGATTGGACTCCTGGGCAAAAGGAGGCATAGGCAACCTAAAATTGAAGATGCCCTTGTTCTATAACCCAGAAGTTTTACTTCTAATATTAAAGAAACTGTTGCATGTGTATACAAGAAGACATGGGCAAGGAATATGACTTCCAGCCTTCTTGTAATAGCAAAAAAAAAAAAAAAAAAAAAAAAAAGGTCAAAACAACCTAATTGTCCTTCTGTAGGGGAAAGGATGGATTAGTTATCATTTGTTCATACAGTGAAGTATTACACAACCAATTAAATTATTTATGTGCTATCAAGACAGATACATGTTTAAAACATAATGATGAATGGAAAAAAGGAAGTTGAAAGATGATGCATTCAGTATGATATTTGTGTAAAATTTAACACAAAAAATGCCACATATTATAGATGCATGCAGTAAAAGTACACAATTGACATGGGAAAGACACACAGCAATTTTGAGAGAATAGTTGCCATTGAGAAAAAGAAAGAAAGAAGAGATGAGGGATGAGGTTTTAGCTATATTTGTAATATTTTATATCTTAAGAGATTAGAAGTAAATATAGCAAAATATTAAAATATTAAAATTTTATCTTGGGGATTATATTATTATCTGTACTTTTCTGAAGGTTTAAAATAGTTTGTAATTATTTATAAAAATTTAAAGATTAAGTAAGGGGCAAAGAAATCCATTTCAACACAGGCACCAGTCTTGTCTAAAAGTTGAAGGTCTATTAAAAAGAAAAAAGTTGGGACGCCTGGGTGGCTCAGTTGGTTGGACGACTGCCTTCGGCTCGGGTCATGATCCCGGAGTCCCGGGATAGAGTCCCACATCGGGCTCCCAGCTCCATGGGGAGTCTGCTTCTCCCTCTGACCTTCTCCTAGCTCATGCTCTCTCTCACTGTCTCTCTCTCAAATAAATAAATAAAAATCTTAAAAAAAAAAAAAAGAAAAAAGAAAAAAGTTAAAGATCTATATCTGTACACTGGTAATTATTATTATATAAGAATCTCATTGTTTAAAAAAAAACAGGTACTATCTCCATGTATTTTCTTTAGGACTTATAGTTGCAAACATTTGGCATACAATCTGGGTCACTTAAAAAAAGGTTGAGACTTGCTGGTTTCAGTTGGTCCCTTCATTTACTGAGGAGAAAATGGTGGCCTAAAACAGTACACAAATTGCCAAGGTCCCAACTTGTCCACTCCGGTCCAACTGGTCCATCCAGAGTATCCAAACTCATCTTAAAGACACTGTAGCATTGTTCAAGTTCTTCTCTTCACTTGAGGGGAACCATACTCCTACTCTCATTTACCTAACTGGTCTGTTCTTTCTCCGAAACTCTACTCAGCTAGGCTAAGAAAGAATTAGCCAATCTCACTCCCCAAACTACGGTCTGAATTTAAAGTTGAGCGTGCCCTAAAGGGTTCCCCTGCTAGGCACCCTCAGTTCTCTGATCAGCCTTTCCCATGAAAGTACGTTCTCTGTCTCACGGGGCAACATTTTTGTGTTTGAACTACACTGATCATAGCCCTTAATAATAAAGTTCTTATTTGTCTCAACTCTGTTCTCTGTTAACAACATAGATTTTTCATAATAATCCCTTTTCCTCCTAAAAAAGCTTCAGATAATGAATACAGCTCTCACGTCCCCAGTGAGTCTTTTCTTTCCTAAACAAAATATATCCATTTCCTTCTGATACACTCCAAAAAAGGGGGGCAAAGATTGACACTAGTGAGGATGTTCAAAAGAATATGTCAAGGAACCCTATGGCATTTCTAAAAGAAGCATTCCAAAAATATCGAGGCAAGGATAGCCCCACTAGAAGGGTTAGCAGGTGGAGACTGTTTTCAGTTACAGGTAATGTATAACCTGGCCAGCAGTGGCTTTAAGACATGGGGGTGAGAGTTCTCAAATTAACAAGAGGGCTTGAGGCAGGTGATTGCTGTAATTAGTTCAGCTGTTTAACATAATTCATTTCTATTTTTTCTGCTCCAGGATCTTTAGTTTTGATTTCTCACTCTAGTAATAAAATGGCTGCTGCAGCACCAAGCATCATATCTATGGTAAAGGCAAGAAGAATCAGGGGCAGGGGGCAGGCATCACCAGCTGCCTTTTATTAAGAAAGCAAAAGCTTTTTAGAAGCCCCCAACAGGAGGTTGTATCTTAGTTGCCAGACTGTCTTGTAACTGCCTAAAAGGTAGGTTTGGGAAAGTCTGGAAAACAATTATTTAGCATTTCCAGCCTCTCTATTGCAAGAGGAGGTCAAGGAAATGAGATTAATGAATAGATATTGGGCTAGCCACACCAGGAATATCTGCTATAGAAACTTTCAAGATGATAGTTTGGGTCATAATTCAGAGTGCAGGGGTCACACCCAATTCTATATGGTTAGACTCCCTGACAGTCCCAGGGTTCCTAGTATGAATCAAAGTCAGGGAGATAACTTCTGATCATCTAACTCAGAAAAAAACAGATCAAATAAAATTCCAGTGTTTTAATGTACATAGGGAAGAGTTAACCTTGCAGATGATGGACCAAGTTTCCTTCCCTCTGGACCTGTTAGTGCACCAAAGCACTAGAAAGCCAAGACTCTCCTACCTGTTGGACAAGCAGGTTATTTAGCCTCTTTATGTTCTGTAAATAGAGTACACCATATGCCACCATCTACTTGACAAGAGTTATAAATAGAAATTAGCAGTATGTATGTAGAACACATTGAAATTGTGACACTTGAATTTTAAAACACCAGTGAATTGGAGGACTAACACCGCCCAACTTCAAGACTTATTTTAAAGCTATAACAATCAAGACAGCATGGTACTGGCAAAAGAATAAACAAATACATTAACGGAACAGAATAGAGAACCCCGAAAAAGACCCACACAAGTGTAGTCAACTGTTTTTTGACAAAGAAGCAAAGACAGGGAGAAAATATATTCCTCTCAAAAAATGGTGCTGGAATAACTTGGACATCCACATACTAAAAAAAAGGGGGGGGGATCTAGATACTGCCCTTATATCTTTCACAAAAATTAACTCATAATGGATCAGAGATTTAATGTAAAACATAAAACTATAAAACTTCTTGAAGATAACAAGGGAGAAAATTTAGGTAACCCTGAGTGGGGTGATGAGTTTTTAGATCCATGAAAGAAAAACATGAAAACCTGGACATCATTAAAATTAAAAACTTCTGTTCTGCAAAAGACATTGTTAAGAGGATAAAAAGACAAGGCCCAGACTGGGGGAAAAAATTTTGCAAAACAGATACCAGCTAATGGACATGTATTCAAATTATATAAAGATCTCTAAAAACTCAACGAAAAAATAAACAACCCAGTTAAAAAATGGACAAAGATCTGGACAGCTCACAAAAGAAGATATATAAGCATATATGAAAAGATGGTTTCAAGATGCTCAACATCAGATGTCATTAAAGAATTGCAACCTGAGTGCCTGGGTGGCTTACTCAGTTAAGTGTCTTTCTTTGGTCATGATCTCATGATCGTGGGATCAAGTCCCACCTCAGGCTCTCTGCTCAATGGGGAGTCTGATTCTCTCTCTCCAGTAAATAAATATTAAAAAGAGAGAATTGCAACTTAAAACAACAAGGTATCACTACAAACCTATGAGAATGGCTAAAATCCAAAAAAACTAACAAAACCAAATGCTGGCAAGGATGTAACACAATAGTAACTTTTTTGTTTGCTTGTTAACTAGTTGGCTGATTTTTTTAAATTTATTTAAATTCAATTAGATATAATAGAATGTATTATCATTTTCAGATGTAGAGGTCAGTGATTCATCAGTCTGTTATTTTATTTCATTTACTTATTTATTTATTTGATTGTTTTTTGTTGTTTGTTGTTGTGTGTTTTTGTTTTGTTTTGTTTTTGGTGGGTAGTAAAGCAGGGTTTATTGAGCCATAGCAAAGTGATGGTACAAAGCTCTTAAGAAGGGAGGGGACCGGGGCGCCTGGCTGGCTCAGTGGTTTAAGCCGCTGCCTTCAGCTCAGGTCATGATCTCAGGGTCCTGGGATCGAGTCCCGCATCGGGCTCTCTGCTCAGCAGGGAGCCTGCTTCCCTCTTTCTCTCTCTCTGCCTGCCTCTCTGTCTACTTGTGATCTCTCTCTGTCAAATAAATAAATAAAATCTTAAAAAAAAAAAAAAAAGAAGGGAGGGGACCCAAGGGGGTTGCCACCAGAGTTTCTACCTCTAAGGGTTTTTATGGGCTTGTTGGCAGACTGTTTTAATCTGATTAACCCTCACAGTGCCCGTCATCCAATCAGGTGTTTGGGAAACCTATCATATGGGAAAGGGTGGAGGGCTCCTTCCAGAGTGTCATAAAAATCATTTTAAGGGTGGTTTCCTCTTACGGCAGTGGGAGTCCTAGTCCTTGCCTGCCTGCCTTCCAATTGTCCTTCATCATTCCCCTCTCTGAAGAGGTAGCCCTAACTACTGTTAGGGAAGAAGGGCAACAATTGATTATAGCTACTTCCTGCAGTCTTTTCTTTTCTTTCTCTTTTATTTTTTTTTAATATTTTATTTATTTGAGAGAGAGAGAAGAAGCCAGGGGAAGTGGCAGTGGGAGAGGGATAAGCAGAATCCCCGCTGTGCAGGGAGTCTGAAGCAGGGCTCATTCCCAGGACCCTGAGATCATGAACTGAGCTGAAGGCAGACGCTTAACTGACTGAGCCACTCAGGTGCCCCTAACGGTCTTATATATAATACCCAGTGCCCATTACATCACATGCCCTCTTTAATGTCCATCATCCAGTTATCACATCCCCTACTCCCCCCTCCCTCCCACAGCCCTCAATTTGTGTCCTATCATTAAGAGTCTCTTATGGTTTGTCTCCCTCTCTGACTTTGTCTTGTTTAATTTTTTCCTCTCTTCCTCTATGATCCTTTGTTTCTTAAATTCCACATATGAATAGGATCATATAATTGTCTTTCTCTGACATATTTTGCTTAGCATAATACCCTTTAGTTCTATCCACATCACTGCAAATGGCAAGATTTCTTTTTTTTTCCCCTTGATGGCTGAGTAGTATTCCAATGTATATATACACCACATCTTCTTGATCTATTCATCTGTCAATGGACATCTGGGCTCTATCCATAGATCTGCTATTGGGGACATTGCTGCTATAAACATTGGGGTACAGGAACCCCTTCGCATCACAACATTTATATCTTTGGGGTAAATACTCAGTAGTGCAATTCCTGGGTCATAGCTTAGCTCTATTTTCAACTTTTTTTTTTTAAGATTTTATTTATTTATTTGTCAGAGAGAGAGAGGGAGAGAGAGCGAGCACAGGCAGACAGAATGGCAGGCAGAGGCAGAAGCAAGCTCCCTGTTGAGCAAGGAGCCCTATGTGGGACTCAATCCCAAGACGCTGGGATCATGACCTGAGCCGAAGGCAGCTGCTTAACCAACTGAGCCACCCAGGCGTCCCTATTTTCAACTTAAAAAAAAAATATTTTATTTATTTATTTGACAGAGAAAGATCACAAGTAGGCAGAGAGAGAGAGGGAAGCATGCTCCCTGCTGAGCAGAGAGCCCGATGTGGGGCTCAATCCCAGGACCTTGAGATCATGACCTGAGCCAAAGGCAGAGGCTTAACCCATTAAGCCACCCAGGCACTCCTATTTTCAACTTTTTGAGGAACCTCCATACTGTTTCCCAGAGTGGCTACACCAACTTGCAACAGTGCAGGGTGTTCTTTCTCTGCATCCTTGCTGACATCTGTTGTTTTCTGACTTGTTAATTTTAGCCATTCTGACCAGTGTGAGGTGGTATGTCATGTGGTTTTGATTTGTATTTCCCTGATGCTGAGTGATGTTGAGCATTTTTTCATTTGGATGTCTTCTTTGGAGAAATGTCTATTTGTGTCTTCTGCCCTGTTGTGATTGGATTATGATTGGATTATTTGTTCTTTGGGTGTTGAGTTTGATAAGTTCTTTATAGATTTTTGGATACTAGCCCTTTCTCTGATATGTCATCTGCAAATATCTTCCCCCATTCTGTCAGTTGTCTTTTGGTTTTGTTGACCGTTTCCTTTGCTGTGCAAAAGCTTTTGATCTTGTTGAAGTCCCAATAGTTTGTTTTTGCTTTTGTTTCCCTTCCCCTTGGAGACATGTCTAGCAAGAAGTTGCTGCGGCTGAGGTCAGAGGTTGCTGGTTGTGTTGTCCTCTAGGATTTTGATGGATTCCTGTCTCACATTTAGGTCTTTCATTCATTTTTAGTCTATTTTTGTGTATGATTTAAGGAAATGGTCTAGTTTCATTCTTCTGCATGTGGCTATCCAATTTTCCCAGCACCATTTGTTGAAGAGACTCTCTTTATTTCATTCGATATTCTTTCCTGCTTTGTTGAAGATCAATTGACCATAGAGTTGAGGGTCTATTTCTGAGTTCTCTGTTCATTTCATTATCTTTGTGTCTGTTTTTGTGTCAGTACCATACTGTCTTGATTATTATAGCTTTGTAATAGAGCTTGAAGTCTGGAATTGTGATACCACCAGCTTTGGTTTTCTTTTTCAAGATTCCTTTGGCTATGTGGAGTCTTTTCTGGTTCCATACAAATTTTAGGATTATTTGTTCTAGCTCTATGAAAAAAGTTAATAGTATTTTATTTATTTATTTATTATTTATTTGACAGACAGAGATCACAAGTAGGCAGAAAGGCAGGCAGAGAGAGAGAAAGAAACAGGCTCCCTGCAGAGCAGAGAGGCCGATTCGGGGCTTGATCCCAGGATCCTGGGACCATGACCTGAGCCGAAGGCAGAGGCTTCAACCCACTGAGCCACCCAGGCACCCCAAAGTTAATAGTATTTTAAAAAGGATTGCCCTGAATGTATAGATTGCTTGAGGTAACATAGACATTTTATCAATATTTGTTCTTCCAATCCATGAGCATGGAATGTTTTTCCATTTCTTTGTGTCTTCCTCAATTTCTTTCATGAACACTCTATATTTTTCTCAGTATGTATCCTTTGCCTCTTTGATTAGGTTTATTCCTAGGTATCTCATGGTTTGGGGTGAAATTGTAAATAAGTCTGACTCCTTGATTTCTCTTTCTTCTGTCTCATCATTAGTGTATAGAAATGCAACTGATTTTTGTGCTTTGATTTTATATCCTGTCACTTTGCTGAATTCCTGTATTAATTCTAACAATTTTGGGGTGGAATCTTTTGGGTTTTCCACATAGAATATCATGTCTATGAAGAGTGAGAGTTTGACTTCTTCTTTGCCAATTTGGATGCCTTTTATTTCTTTTTGTTGTCTGAATGCTAGGACTTCTAGTACTATGTTTCTTTTTTTCTTCTAATACTTTTTTTTTTCTTCTAGTACTATGTCTAAGAGCAGTAGTGACAGTAGACATTCCTGCCATGTTCCTGACCTTAGGGGAAAATCTCTCAGTTTTTCCCCATTGAGAAGGATATTTGCTGTGGACTTTGCATAAATGGCTTTTATGATATTGGGTATTTTCCCTCTACCTCCACACTGTGAAAAGTTTTAATCAAGAAAGAATGCTATCTTTTGTCAAATACTGTTTTGGTATCTATTGAGAGGATCATATAGTTCTTGTCCTTTCTTTTATTTATGTAGTGTATCACATCGATTGATATGCAGATGTTGAACCACCCTTATAGCCCAGGAGTAAATCCCACTTAGTCATGGTGAATCATCCTTTTAATGTACTGTTGGATCTTCTTGGCTAGTATTTGGTGAGAATTGTATGCATCCATGTAATTCTCCCTTTTGGTAGGGTTTTTGTCTGGTTTTGGGATCAAGGCAATGCTGGCCTTGTAGAATGATTTTGGAAGTTTTCCTGCAATCTCTATTTTTTGAAATAGCTTCAGAAGAATAGGTATTAATTCTTATTTAAATGTTTGGTAGAATTCCCCCTGGCCCTGGAGTGTTTTTTTTTTTTTTTTTTTTGGCAGATTTTTATTACTGCTTCAATTTCCTTGCTGGTTGTGGGTCTGTTCAGATTTTCTATTTCTTCCTGGTTCACTTTTGGTAGTTTATATGCCTCTAGGAATGCATCTATTTCTTCAAGATTGCCTAATTTGTTGGCATATCTCATATTCTTATAATTATTTGTATTCCTTTGGTGTTGGTTGTGATCTCACCTCTTTTATTCATAATTTTATTTATTTGGGTCCTTTCTCTTTTCTTTTCTTTTTTTTTTTTTTAAAGATTTTTTATTTATTTATTTGACAGAGAGAGATCACAAGTAGACGGAGAGGCAGGCAGAGAGAGAGAGAGAGAGGGAAGCAGGCTTCCTGCTGAGCAGAGAGCCCGATGTGGGACTCGATCCCAGGACCCTGAGATCATGACCTGAGCCGAAGGCAGCGGCTTAACCCACTGAGCCACCCAGGCGCCCCTCTCTTTTCTTTTTGATAAGTCTGGCCAGGGGTTTATCAACCTTACTATTTTTTTTTTAAGAACTAGCTCTGAGTTTTGTTGATCTCTCCGACTATTATTTTGGTTTTTATTTCATTAATTTCTGCTCTTATCTTTATTAATTCTCTTCCCCTGTTGAGTTTAGGCCTTATTTGTTTTTCTTTCTCCAGCTCCTTTAGGTGTAAGGTTAGGTTGTTTATTTGAGACATTCCTTGTTTCTTGAGAAAGGCTTGTACTGGTATATATTTTCCTCTTAGGACCACCTTTCTTGCATCCCAAAGGTTTTGAACAGTAGTGTTTTCATTTTCATTTGTTTCCATGAATTTTTAAAATTCTTCTTTAATTTCTTCATTGACCCATTCACTCTTCAGTAGGATGCTCTTTAGCCTCCATGTTTTTGAGTTCTTTCCAAATTTCCTTTTGTGGTTAAGTTGCAGTTTCAAAGCTTTGTGGTCCAAAAATAAGGAGGGAATGATCCCAATCTTCTGATACCTGTTGAGACCTGATTTGTGACTCAGTATGTGATCTATTCTGGAGAATGTTCCATGTGCACTTGAGAAGAATTTGTATTCTGTTGTTTTAAGATGGAATGCTCTGAATATATCTATGAAGTCCATCTGGTCCAGTGTGTCATTCAAAGCTCTTGTTTCCTTGTTGATCTTCTGCTTAGATTATCTGTCCCCTGCAGTGAGTGGGTGTTAAAATCCCCTACTATTATTGTATTATTATTGACATGTCTCCATAATTTTATTATTAATTTGTTTAGGTAATTGCCCCTCCCCTGTTAGGGGCATAAATATTTATAATTGTTAGATCTTCTTGTTGGATAGACCCTTTAATTATGATATGGTGTCTTCCTCATCTCTTATTACAGCATTTGGTTTAAAATACAAATTGTTGGGGCACCTGGGTGGCTCAGTGGGTTAAAGCCTCTGCCTTTGGCTCAGGTCATGGTCTCATGGTCCTGAGATCGAGCCCCACATCAGGCTCTCTCTGGTCGGCAGGGAGCCTGCTTCCCACCTCTCTCTCTGCCTGCTGCTCTGCCTACTTGTGATCTCTCCCTCTCTCTGTCAAATAAATAAATAAAATCTTTTTTAAAAAATAAAATATAATATAAATTGTTGATGGGGTGCCTGGGTGGCTCAGTCATTAAGCATCTGCCTTTGGCTCAGGTTGTGAGCCCAGGGTCCCAGGATCGAGCCCAGAATCAGGCTCCTTGCTCAGCGGGAAGCCTGCTTCTCCCTCTCCCACTCCCCCTGCTTGTATTCCCTCTCTTGCTATCTCTCTCTCTCTGTTAAATAAATAAATGAAATAAAAAATATATATATACTTTGTCAGATATAAGGATTTCCACCCCAGCTTTCTTTCTTTTTTTTTTTTTTAAGATTTTATTTTATTTATGACATAGAGAGATAGCAAGAGAGGAAGCATAAGCATGGGGGATTTGGAGAGGGAGAAGCAGGCTCCCAGCTAAGCAGGGAGCTTGATGCAGGACTTAATCCTAGGGCCCTGGGACCACGACCTGAGCTGAAGGCAGACAACCAATGACTGAGCCACCCAGGAACCCATCACAGTATTCTTGTGATGTCCATTAGCATGATAAATGGTTTCCCACCCCCTAACTTTAAGTATGGAGGTGTATTTGGGTACAAAATGAGTTTCTCGCAGACAGCATTTTGATGGATCTTGCTTTTTTATCCAATCTGATACCTTGCTTTTTTTTAATTGGATCTTTGATTAGCTCATTTACATTCAGAGTAACTATTGAAAGATATGAATTTAGTGCCATTGTATTACCTGTAAAGTCACTGTTTCTATATATTGTTTCTGTTCCTTTCTGGTCTATATTACATTTGGGCTCTCTGCTTACTTAAAGGATCCCTTTTCCTATTTCCTGTAAGGCTGGTTTGATGATCACAAATGTTTTTAGTTTCTGTTTGTCCTGGAAACTTTTTATCTCTCCTATGCTGGATGACATCCTAGTTGGATAAAGTATTCTTGGATAGAGCAATAATAACTTTCATTCATTACTGGTGGGAATGTAAAGTGGCATAGCCTCTTTGGAAGACAGCCTGGCAGTTTATTAGAAAGCTAAATATAGTCTTACCATATGATCCTGTGATTGTACTCCTAGATATTCACCCAAATGAGTCGAAACTTATGTCAAAACAAAAACCTGCATATAGATATTTACAACAGCTTTATTCATAACTGCCAAAAAGTAGAAGCAACCAAAATAGCCTTCAAATAATAAGTGGATAAATAAGCCATGGTACATCCATACAATGGAATATTAATCGATGATAAAAAGAAAAGAGTTATCATAAAATATGGAAGCAACCCAAATGTCCATCTATAAATGAATGGATGAGTAAGATGTCATATATATATGATATATATATATCATATATATATAACAAAATCCTGCCACTTGCAAATGGCATATATGCCATTTGCAAATGGCAGGATTTCGTTCTTTTTTATGACTGAGTAATATTCCATTGTGCATATATAGATATATAGATACACACATATTCACATACATATCCATATCACATATATACATATATGGATACATATATATATGTATATGGATACATATATATAGATACATATATCTCTATATCCATATATATGTATGTGGGGTGTGTGAGTGTGTGTGTGTGTGCGTATATATCTATATATACAGAAAAAAGTCAAAGACAAATACCATAGGATTTCACTCTTATGCAACCAAAGATAAAAAGACACAAACAAAAAGACTCTCTCTCTCTTTCTTTTTTAGACTCTTTTTTTTTTTTTTAAGATTTTTATTTTATTTATTTGACAGAGAGAGAGAGAGAGAGATCACAAGTAGGCAGAGAGGCAGGCAGAGAGAGGGGGAAGCAGGCTCACCGCTGAGCAGAGAGCCCGATGCGGGGCTCAATCCCAGGACCCTGAGATCATGACCTGAGCCGAAGGCAGAGGCTTAACCCACTGAGCCACCCAGGCGCCCCTCTTTTTTAGACTCTTAAATATGGAAAACAAACTGGTGGTTACCAGAGGGAGGGTGCATGGGGGGATGGGTGAAATAGGTGAAGGGGATTAAGAGTGCACTCATCATGATGAGCACTGAGTAATGTATAAAATGGTTGAATCACTATATTGTACACCTGGAACTAATATACCACTGTATGTTAACTACACCAGAATTTAAAATAAATACAAAAATTAAAAATGTGTGACTTAAAAAAAAAAAAGACAAAACAAGATGAGCTATCAAGCCATAAAAGACATGGTGGAAACTTAAATGCATATCACTTAGTGAAAGAAACCAATCTGAAAAGGCTACATATTATATGATTCCAACTCTATGATATTCTGGAAAAGGCAAAATTATAGAGATAATAAAAAGATCAGTGTTTTTCAGGGGTTTGGGGAGGAGTTAGAAAGGGAGGGATGGGGTGCCTGGGTGGTTCAGTGGGTTAAGCCACTGCCTTTGGCTCAGGTCATGACCTCAGCATCCTGGGATCAAGTCCCGCATCGGGCTCTCTGCTCAGTGGGGAGCCTGCTTCCATCTCTCTCTCCGCCTGCCTCTCTTCCTACTTGTGATCTCTCTCTGTCAAATAAATAAATAAAATAAAATTTTTTAAAAATCTTAAAAAAAAAAGAAAGGGAGGGATGAAAAGATTTTAGGGGCAGTGAAACTATTCTATATAATCCTGTAATGATGGATATTATATTATGTATTTATCAAAACCCATTTGCTGGGCACCTGGGTGGTTCAGTGGGTTAAAGCCTCTGCCTTCGGCTCAGGTCATGATCTCAGGATCCTGAGATCAAGCCCCACATCAGGCTCTCTGCTCAGCAATGAACCTGCTTCCTCCTCTCTCCCTCTCTGCCTGCCTCTCTGCCTACTTGTGATCTCTGTCTGTCAAATAAATGAAAATAAATAAAATCTTTTTAAAAAAATGGGAAATAATAAAAAAAAAAAAGCCATTTGCTATACACAACCAAACAGTGAATCCTAATTAATCTATGGACTTTAGTTAATATAGCAATATTGGCTCTACTGTAATAAATGTACCATATGAATGCAAAATATTAATAATAGGAGAAACTGTTGGGGAGGATAGAAAAGGGATATATGGGCCTCTCTGTACTATCTACCCAGTTTTATATAGAGCTTAAACTGTACTAAAAAATAAAATCTGTTAATTAAAAAAGAGAGAGGTGCTTTTAGACATATTTTTTAAAAATTCCATTTTGATGCTGACAAAGATGGAGAAGGATGGGCAACCTTACATACTGCTTAAATAAAACAGGAAGCGAACACCTGGGTGGCTTGGTTGTTAAGCATGTGCCTTTGGCTCAGGTCATGATCCCAGGGTCCTGGGATTGAGCCACATATCAGGCTGCCTGCTCAGCGGGAGGCCTGCTTTCTCCTTCTCCCACTCCCCTTGCTTGTGTTCCCTCTCTCACTAAGTCTCTCTCTGTCAAATAAATAAATAAAATCTTAAAAAAATATAATAATTTTTAAAAACAAGGAGAAAAAGTTGCAACATATATAAATGTAAAGAGCTCATATTCAGAACATATAAAGAATTACTACAAGTCATACACACACAAAAATATTACTACAAATCAATTAGGACAGATGTCCTTAAAAATAAAGGGCGAGATAGGGTGTCTGGCTGGCTCTCTTGGAAGAGCATAAGACTCCTGATCCTGGGATCATGAGTTCGAGCCCCACATTGGATGTAGATTACTTAAAAATAAATAAATAAACTCAATAAAATAAAGGGCAAGATAAAAATAGACAAGATGCTTGGATAGGCATATACAGGAAGAGGAAATTCATATGGCCATTAAACATGTGAAAAATTGGTCAACCTCAGTCATGAGGTTGCAAATTAAAACTGCATGAGATCTCTTGGGGTGCCTGGGTGGCTCAGTCGGTTAAGCATCTGCCTTCAGCTCAGGTCATGATCCCAGAGTCATGGGATCAGTGTCTTTGGCTATTTTAAACAATGTTGCAATGGGATTGATTTCATGTAACTTTCCAAACCAATTTCTTATGAGACAAAAAGTATTTACGTATTGAATAAATATGGAATGTACATGATGTATTTGATTTCAGAATTTTAGCTGATGGGCAACAATATAAGCGAAGGCCTGGCAGTATGAGCAGTTTGGCAGACAGGCCTAATGAGGAGACTATCTTGGCTACATTTAGAGTTCCCAGAGGACCAGTTTGGATAGGGAAATTGAGGGTGATTTTTGTTGTTGTTGTTGTTTTCTTTTTGATATTTATTTATTTATTTGAGAGGGACAGAGAGACAGTGGGGTGGGGAGGCACAGAGGGAGAGGGAGAGAGATAATCCCAAACTGACTTCCCGCTGAGCGCAGAGCCTGATTTAGGGCTCAATCTCAGGATACTGGTATCAGGACCTAAGCTGAAATCAAGAGCCAGAAGCTTAACCGACTGAGCCACACAGGTACCCTTAGGAAAGCTGAGTTTGTTGGTTTGTTTGTTTGTTTAAAGATTTTATTTATTTGAGGGCACCTGGGTGCCTCAGCTGTTAAGCATCTGCCTTCAGCTCAGGTCATGATCCCAGGGACCTGGGATTGAGCCCCGCAACAGGCTTCCTGCTTGGTGAGGAGTCTGTTTCTCCTTCTTCCTCTGCCTGCTTCTCCCCCTGCTGTGCAGAAAAATGTGGGAAAATTAAATGCATTGAAGCAGTTCAAAGCAGTACATTTGCTAAGTTTTGTAGAAGTTTATGTAGAGTTTGCCAACAGGAAGGAGCAACACATTCTGTTTTGTTGGGGAGAGCCAGGAAGGGGTTCAAGGTGAACTGGAGTTTGACAGACAGAAAAGGTAAGGGATGACAAGAAATCAGAAACTCAGAGAGCTCATATTCAAGAAGTGGCTACCCCATAGGTAAGGAACAGTGTGGGACCGGGACCTGGGAAGAAAGGAGGTTTACCTTTTATTCTATCTTTAAGTGCTTTTGAATTTTGCACATGCACTAGTAAATTGTCCAAAGTTCTACAGAAGTTCTGTACACCTATGCTCTTAATCATCACACTAGGCTGCCTCCCAATAATTCCAAGCCTTGTCTACTTGGAAGAGAGAAGAGAGGTAGAGGAGATTTCGTGGCATTGACTCTGAGGGATAAAAGAAACAGATCTCAAACAGAATCCTTATTTTGAATGCTGGGTCACTGAAGGAGAGAAGGCTTAATGACCAAAACAGGGACCCTGGGAAGGTCTATTGATATGGGGAGGAAGACGAAGAGTTTGTATTGGAAAGGGTGAATTTGAAATTGGCAGAACCATTTAAACAGAAATATCCTGTGGACCGATCCCCAAGACCATTTCAGGGAGTCTGCACATTCAAACCAATGTCCATAATAGTGCTAAAAAGTTATTTGCTGGGGCCCTGGGTGGCTGAGTCACTTAAGCATCAACCTTCAGCTCAGGTCATGATCCCAGAGTCTTGGGATCGAGTCCCACATCGGGATACTTGCTCAGCAGGGCTCCTGCTTCTTCCTCTCCCTCTGCCTTCCATTCCCCCTGCTTGTGCTCTCTTGGTATCTCTTGGTATCTCTCTCTCTCTGTCAAAAAATAAATAAAATCTTAAAAAAAAAGTTATTTTCTTTCTCCACTGTCATAGTGTACAGTATACACAGTGTACAGAGGTCACAAAACGTGGTAATGAGATCGATCTGATGGCTAATGGTATGCATGCTTGTGTACATCCGTGATTTAAAATTTTCTGTTTAATTTCTCATGGCAAATAGCAATAGCTATAACCAGCCAAAGCAAAGTTTTTGAGGTTCTCAATATTTCTTAAAATTGTGAAGTAGTCCTGAAACCAAAAAGTTTGAGATCCTCCATTGGTCAGTGGCTTTCAAACTTCCTAAGTTCTCACAGAGGGAACCCATTTTACATCCTGACCCAGGATCCACCCATATACACAGAAGTACAATCGGAGGAGTTCCACAAACCAGTATTCTGGCTCCCTTTTTGGGATATACATGGTGTTTTCTTTTCTTTTTTTAAGATTTTATTTATTAGAGAGAGAACAAGAGAGAGCACAAGCAGGGGGGAGGGAGAGAGGGAGAGGGAGAAGCAGGCTCCCCACTGAGCAGGGAGACCAACACGAATCTTGAACTCAGGACCCTGGGATCATGACCTGAGTCAAAGGCAGACACTTAACTGACTGAGCCACCCAGAGGCCCATACATGGTGTTCTCTATTTCATTTTAAAAATTAAAATGCTGATAATATCTCACTAAATTGATTTCATGACTCACTAATGGGTAAGGACCTGCAACCTGAAAAACACTGCTCTAGAGCCTAGATGATTGGAATATGGAAGGAAGTTGGAACATTTGCAGAGGCCACACTCAGTAGAACATAGTGTATATTTAATATTTGTTGAGGACGTCCATGGAGGAAATGTCTTATTCTTCAAACTTCCAGTTCTCCAACTATGCAACATTTGCATAAAGCAAATAAGTAGGTTATTGTGAAGATCAAGTAAGAAAAATGTAGATGAAGTCTTTTTGTATACTGCAAAATACTACAGAGACAGGAGGGTTTGCTGTTATAAAAAGCTGATGGAAGGGCACCTGGGTGGCTCAGTGGGTTAGAGCCTCTGCCTTCGGCTCAGGTCATGATCCCAGGGTCTTGAGATCGAGCCCCGAATCAGGTTCTCTGCTCAGCGGGGAGCCTGCTTCCCCCTCTTTCTCTGCCTGCCTCTCTGCCTACTTGTGATCTCTGTCTGTCAAATAAATAAATAAAATCTAAAAAAAAAAAAAAAAAGCTGATGGAAATGTGTGAAGATTACTGGCCTTAGAATCGGAAAGCTTAGGTTTGAATCTTAGCTCCTCCATGATTAATTCTGTGACTTAGGTATCACTACTAATAACAACTAACATTTATTGAGTGCTTACTGTATAACTGACACATTGCTAAGCTTTAGTAAATGTTTATCTTCTTTAATCCTTGCCACGACTTTATTCTTTGGGAATTGTCTTGGATTGTACTCATTCACATACATGGAAAACACAGTTTGGAGAGCTCAGATCGTTACAGGTACTTAGTTTAGAAAACTTTTTTTCTCTGTTTGCCTCTTTGCCTATCCAGTATCCAGTCTCTTTTCTTCTTTGAAAAATACCTGGATTTTCCCCCAGGGAACCCCCTCACCTACACACCTAGTCCACATGGCTCAGGGACATTGGCTCTATCTTGTCTTCAGGGCTGCTTGTGTGACTGTCAGTCCAGCCAAGTGACATCGTCCTCCAGTTGGCCACAGCAGTTGGCTGAGGGATGGTCATTTGACTCAGGTGGGACCAATCAGAGCGAGTTCAGGGGCTTTTCCTTCAACACTGGAGGGGAGGTGTCTCTTTCTCCGGGACTGGTGGCAGTATTCCTCTAAAGCTGGAGCTGCCATGACCAAGGCTGAGTGAAGAGGTCAGTCCCCCGGGGATGGGTCAACATGGAGCAGAGTAGAACAGAGATGTGGGGAGCGAGAGGGAAGAGAAAGAGAGCGAAAGAACTAATGATACACTTTGAGCTGCTGGATCCAGCCTGCAGACAAACAGATACCCATGAACTTTTCGGTTGCAAGAGCCAAAACATTCCCCCCCTCTTTTTTTTTTTTTGAAGATTTTATTTATTTATTTATTTGACAGACAGAGATCACAAGTAGGCAGAGAGGCAGGCAGAGAGAAAGGAAGGGAAGCAGGCTCCCTGCCGAGTGGAGAGCCGGATGTGGGTCTCGATCCCAGGACCCTGGGATCATGACCTGAGCTGAAGTCAGGGGCTTTAACCCACTGAGTCACCCAGGCACCACCCAAAACATTCCCTTTTGTTCTTGAGTCAGTTAATTTTTTAAAAAAGAGTTTTATTTATTTATTTATCAGAGAGAGAGAGCGAGAGAGAGCACAAGCAAGCAGGTGGCAGGCAGAGGCAGAGAGACAGAAGCAGGCTCCCCATTGAGCAAGGAGCCTTACGCGGGCCTCGATTCCAGGACCCTGGAATCATGACCTGAGCTGAAGGCAGCAGTTTAATTGACTTAGCCACCCAGGCATCCCAAGCCAGTTAACTTTTTTAAAAAAGATTTTATTTATTTATTTGTGAGGGAAATTGAGAAACAGCATGAATGGAGGTGGGGGGGCAAAGGTAGAGGGAAAAACAGACTTCCTGCTCAGCAGGGAGCCCAATCATGACCTGAGCCAAAGGCAGACACTTAACTGACTGAGACACCCAGCCCCCTCCCCTTTTTAAAAAAGATTTTATTTCTTTATTTGTCAGAGAGAGCACAAGCAGAGGGAACAGCAGGCAGAGCAGGCAAAGGGAGAAGCAGGCTCCCCACCGAGCAAGGAGCCGGGTGTGGGACTCGATTCCAGGACTCTGGGATCATGACCTGAGCTGAAGGCTGACGCTTAACCAACTGAGCCACCCAGCCATCCCTCCAGGCACCCCTTAAATCAGTTAATTTAATTTAGTTGCTTAACATGCACTTATGTAGCTGTTACTAAGTGCCAGGAACTATTCTGAGTAGTTTACAAATATTAACTAGTTTATTCTTCATGACAACCCTATGAAAGGAGGTGATAGAGTTATTTTCATTTTAAAATGAGAAAACCAAGGCATAGGATAGCTGAACAGCGTGTCCGGCTTTCTGTTGGGATGTTTGCCTTTAGAACCTAGCCAAGATTCGATCTGAGTCCAGAGGGATCCCACAGGCTTACTCCTTTGCCAGGATTTCTCCAACTCTCCTCACTTAACCTTCCATCTTTGTCATTATTACCAAAGTCATGGACCTTCTACACTATTATTAATCTAACAGTTTCCCTTAAATCCACTTTAAATCAAGTCACTTCTTTGATTTGTCCCAAGCTATAATATCAGTGACATCACAAGCTGGATGTTTTCTAGGAGAAAACATGCTAACTATTTTTTTTTTAAAGATTTTATTTATTTATTTGTCAGAGAGAGAGAGGGAGAGAGAGCGAGCACAGGCAGACAGAATGGCAGGCAGAGGCAGAGGGAGAAGCAGGCTCCCTGATGAGCAAGGAGTCCGATGTGGGACTCGATCCCAGGACGCCGGGATCATGACCTGAGCCGAAGGCAGCTGCCCAACCAACTGAGCCACCCAGGCGTCCCAAAACATGCTAACTATTAACATGTAAAATATTTATCCATGTGTCAGCTAAAATCATCGAGTCCCCCCACACCCCCTGCCCCTTCTGCTCTGCCTTCCACTTCCCTCACTGATGCGCTGTGTCTTCATCTGTAAATAGGGCTCATGATACGGGACTGTTGTTTAAAATAAATGAGGAGCCCCAGTGAAGAACCCCATATAGAACTCCCCACGTAGCAGGGAGTCTGCTTCTCCCTCTGTCCCTCCGCCCGCTTGTCCTCATGCTCTCTCTCAAATAGATAAATAAAATCTTGAAAAAATAAATAAAATAGGGGTGCCTGGGTGGCTCAGCGGGTTAAGCCTCTGCCTTCAACTCAGGTCATGGTCTTGGGGTCCTGGGATGGAGCCCCGCATGGGCGCTCTGCTCAGCGGTGAGCCTGCTTCCCTCTCTCTCTCTGCCTGCCTCTCTGCCTACTTGTGATCTCTCTCTCTGTCAAATAAATAAATAAAATCTTTTAAATAAATAAATTAATAAATTAATTAATTGAATGAGGAAATAACTCAGGCACTACTTTGTTGATTTTATGAAACACAAGGCAGGTACAACAGCTGTTAAGAGGACAAACTCCTCAAGGGCAAGGATGAGGATGTGGGGGTTTTGACCTCTTAATTCTCATTTTACACCAGTCTCTTTCTCTTGGCTATGTGCCAGTCTTCCTAAGGTTGTGTTTATATCCTCAGGTGGGCTCTGCCTTCTCCCCTTAGAAGATTGTTGCTCAAGCATTCTCTACACTGTTACACTCCTCCCACTGGGGCAGAGTGTGTTTTCAACGCTGGCCACAGTGATATTTTTTGTCCCATGGTTATTCTATGCTAATAAGGTTTTGGGGGAATTTGATATGTGTCCATAGTAACTAGGATACCTCCTCTTTTTGCCTGGCTAACTCCTACTTCTTCTTCAGCTCTCAGATGAAAGGCCCCTTCTAGAAGGCCTTCCCTTGAGCGAAACAGGGTGGCTCCCTGGTCATAATCTCCCATGGCATCTTCTGCTTCCCCTTTTGTGACACTTACCCCAGCTGCCATGATTTTTTTTTTTTTTTCACTGTCAGCTTTTGCTCTCCTGTGAGCCCTCTGAAGGCGGGGACCAGCTGCGGGCGGGATCTCCAGCAGCTAGCCTAATGGATGCCTGCACACAGGAGACTCTTAGTACTTACTGAGGGAATTAATGGGTATAGAACTGAATGAGACTGACAACAAGTTGCAGCTTCATGAGGGAGGCTGAGACAAAGATTTTTCTTTTTCTTTTTTTTTTAAGATTTCTTTATTTATTTTAGAGAGAGGGAATGCAGGAGCAGGAGGGAGAGAGAGAGAGAATCTCAAGCAGACTCCATGCTGAGCACAGAGCCTGATGTGGGACTCTATCTCAAAACTCAGAGACCATGATCTGAGCTGAAACCAAGAGACAGATGCTTAACCGACTGTGCCACCCAGGTGCCCCTGAGACAAAGATTTTAAAGGAAAGACAAGGTAGCATGAACAATGCCAGGCTATGGAAGTGTGAGGAAGGATAGAGGCCCAGGAGAGCCTTTCTAAGTGAGTTTTGAGGACCAGGGAATATAGGCGACCCTGGAGTGAGATCTGAACCCAGGCTCCTCAGGAAGATCCACAATACAAACACAGTATTATTTTAGTTGAATCACACATACCCATTTTGTCTTGCCACAAAATTCTCCAAATCCTTGCTACTTAAAATGTGCTCTGGGACCATGAACATGACATCACCGAGAAGCTTGTCAAAAATACAAGTTTAGGGATGCCTGGGTGGCTCAGTGGGTTAAGCCTCTGCCTTTGGCTCAGGTCATGATCTCAGGGTCCTGGGATCGAGCCCCACATCAGGCTCTCTGCTTGGCAGGGAGCCTTCTTCCTCCTCTCTCTCTGCCTGCCTCTCTGCCTACTTGTGATCTCTCTCTCTGTCAAATAAATAAATAAAATCTTTAAAAAACAAAGCAAAGGGGCACCTGGGTGACTCAGTGCGTTAAAGCCTCTGCCTTCTGCTCAGGTCATGATCTCAGGGTCCTGGGATCGAGCGCTGCATCGGGCTCTCTGCTCTGCGAGGAGCCTGCTTCCCTCTCTCTCTGCCTGCCTCTCTGCCTACGTTGATCTCTCTCTGTCAAATAAATAAATAAAATCTTTAAAAAAAAAAAAACAGAAATGCAAGTTTACAGGTTACACCCCAGACCTACTGAACCAGAAACTGTATTCTAACTAGATAAATTAGACACCTTCGAGTTTAAGGCAGGGTACCTTCATTGCAGGAGCTATGGTTTTTGGACTCAGTACCAGAGGCACATTAGAATGTCAGCTCCACGAAGGCAGAATTTTTACCCATCTTATTCTCTTCTGTATTTCCCAGTGCTTTTGTGTGGTTCAAAACTCAGGACGAGAGCTGGGAAACCTTATGCATTTAGTCTTATACTCTCCAATGCTCTTGCAGAGGATCCATTGGATACTGAACCTGGGAGGACCTCAGCTACCAGTCAATGCTGTCTGTTAGAACTATCCACAACAAGGAAGATGTTCCTTATCTGTGCTGTCAAATACCATAGCCCCCACACTTAACTGTCTACCGAGAACATGAAATGTTGGCTAGTGTAACTAAGATTGGAACTCTAAATTGTAATTCGCTTTTTTTAAGGCCTTTTTTTAAAAAAAAAGATTTATTTATTTTAGAGAGAGAGAGAGCGTAGTGGAGGAGGGGTACAGAGAGAGAGGGAGAGAGAATATCAAGCAGACTCCCTACTGAGTGTGGAGCTGGACGCGGGGTTCAATCTCATGACCCTGAGATCATGACCTGAGCCAAAATCAAGAGTTGTATGATCAACAGACTGAGCCACCAGGGCGCTCAAAATTGTAGTTAGTTTTAATTAATTTAAATTTAAATAGCCACATGGGGCTAGTGGCTACCACACTGACATCACAGGCCTAGACACATTTTTTTTTTTTATTCAATGGACAGGAAGTCTAGGCTCGAAAAAATGTCAGTGACTTGAGTAAGATCACATTGTGAGTAGATGGGCACCTAGATGTGATTTGATGAGCATTGAAGGTGAAGTGCACAGAACTGAGAAAGAGACAGATGTAGGTCTCTAGTAGTGGTTTCTGGCCCAAGAAACTGGGCAACTTGGATAATTTCTGTGGGCCTCACATCTCTTCTGTAAAAGGAGGCTTTTACTTTATGTTTGTTTGCTCTAAAATGCCTTCTAATTATTCATGTGTTGAAAGGCTCTAGGGGCATCTGGGTGGCTCAGTGGGTTAAGCATCTGACTTGGGCTCAGGTCATAACCTTGAGGTCCACATTGAGTCCCCACTCAGCGGGGAGTCTGGTTCTCTCCCACTGCCCCTCCCCCCCACTCATGTGTACTCTCTCTCTCAAATAAATAAAATCTTTAAATAAGGGGTGGGGGTTCTTGGTGGGAATGCAAGGTGGTACAACCACTCTGGAAAACAGCGTGGAGGTTCCTCAAAAAGTTGAAAATAGAGCTACCCTATGACCCAGCAATTGCACTACTGGGTACCTTTACCCTAAAGATGCAAACATAGTGATCCGAAGGGGCACGTGCACCTGAATGTTTATAGTAGCAATGTCCACAATAGCCAAACTATGGAAAGAACCTAGATGACCATCAACAGATGAGTGGATAAAGAAGATGTGGTATATATATACACACACACACACACACACACACACACACACACACAATGGAATACTATGCAGCCATCAAAAGAAATGAAATCTTGCCATTTGCGATGACGTGGATGGAACTAGAGGGTATTATGCTTAGTGAAATAAGTCAATCGGAGAAAGACAACTATCATATGATCTCCCTGATATAAGGAAGTTGAGAAGCAACGTGGGGGCGGTTTGGAGAGTAGGAAAAGAATAAATGAAACAAGATGGGATCGGGAGGGAGACAAACCAAAAGAGACTCTGAATCTCACAAAACAAACTGAGGGTTGCTAGGGGAAGAGGGCTAGGGAGAAGGTGGCGGGGTTATGAACACTGGGGAAGGTTTGTGCTATGGTGAGTGCTGTGAAGTGTGTAAACCTGGTGATTCACAGACCTGTACCCCTGGGGCTAATAATACATTATATGTTAACAAAAAAATAAAAAATTATTTTTAAAAGGGGGGGGCTTCTAATTGGGTAATTTTTTTTCTTTCTTGCACAGTGCCACCTAGTGGTGCACTATGAACCCTGCATCTCCTTCTTCTGGGTGAATCTCTTGGCCAAAGAGGACGGAAACTACTGTGAGGGGACCACTTTCTTCCTCTGCCTAATTTGGCCATGAGATCCCACTTCAGTCTGCTTTCCTCACAGACTTGGACAAGCAGTTCTGTGCTGACACTGCTAGGTGTCCCTGGGCTTTTCCCGATCACATTCCACAGCCTCCATCCACAGGAACAAGCTTTGTGACCCTGCTCTTGGTGGAGCCATACCCAACTTACAGGTCAAAAGACTCTCCCTGTGTCTGGTCCATGGCATGGCAGCCACCTCCTCTGCCAGGCCCCCAGTTTGATTTTTTTTTTCTTTCTCTAGACACAGCTCAACTGATGACCAAGCGAAGAGTCAGCAGGTGGAAATCTATAAGCCCCTCAACATCGAGCTGGGGACAGTGCAATAAAGATTCTCAAGGTTCTTACCCATAAGATCATAACAGTTCTGTGAACTTGAGCAGATTATTTAATTTTTCCAAGCCTTAGTTTGCACAGTGGAGATAGAAAATACCTATCTCATGGGTAGTTTTGAGCCTCTGAATTAATACATAAAGTACTTAGTGCATAACAGGTGATCAATAAATGATAGTTGGCTATAATTACAGTAATAACATACACCTTCTATTTGCTTGGGACTGATATCGAACTCTAGGGGTTGCAGAAGGGGTGTAGAAGATGTGATCCCAGCAGGCTGCCACACAGAAGCAAGAACAGATCATTGGAGACAGGGTATAATTAAGTGCAAAATGGTGGGTCATGGCCCGAGAGTACTGTGGGAGCACAGAACCAGGGAAGATAATAATCATCCTCATGTCTACATAACACTTCAGTGTTTACACTGTCCTTTAACATCTATAATTTTACTTATAACAACTGTGAGGTGGAAATTAATGTTGTCATCTCCTTTTTTACAGAGGGAACTGAGGCTCTTGGAGGCAACGTAACTACCCAAGGTTGCACTAGGAAGTAGCAAAAGTGGGACTTGAGTTAGGGGCACCCTGACTCAGTGACATGCTTCTTTTCACTCCCCAGAAGGTTTTCTGGGTAAGTCTGAACTTGAGATGGGTCTTGAAAGGGGAGAAGCATTGGAGAATCAGTGGAGGTTCTTCAAGCAGGGACACCCGTTAAGAATGCAGGGGGAGGGGCGCCTGGGTGGCTCAGTGGGTTAAAGCCTCTGCCTTCAGCTCAGGTCATGATCCAGGGTCATGGGATCAAGCCCCGCATCAGGCTTCTCGGGGAGCCTGCTTCCCCCTCTCTGCCTGCCTCTCTGCCTACTTGTGATCTCTGTCTGTCAAATAAATAAATAAAATCTTTTTTTTTTAAAGATTTTATTTATTTATTTATTTTTTAAAGATTTTATTTATTTATTTGACAGACAGAGATCACAAGTAGGCAGAGAGAGAGGAGGAAGCAGGCTCCCCGAAGAGCAGAGAACCCGATGCGGGACTCGATCCCAGGACCCTGAGATCATGACCTGAGCCGAAGGCAGCGGCTTAACCCACTGAGCCACCCAGGTGCCCCAAAGATTTTATTTATTTATTTGTCAGAGAGAGAGAGAGAGAGCGAGCACAGGCAGACAGAGTGGCAGGCAGAGGCAGAGGGAGAAGCAGGCTCCCCACAGAACAAGGAGCCCGATGTGGGACTCGATCCCAGGACGCTGGGATCATGACCTGAGCCAAAGGCAGCGGCTTAACCAACTGAGCCACCCAGGCGTCCCTAAATAAATAAAATCTTAAAAAAAAAAAAAAAAAGGATGCAGGGGGAGTGGGTATGAAATTGAACCAGATAACCACTGGGATCCCTATGGGTGGGGAGAAAGCCCTGATTCTATATACCAATGATTGCTGAACCAGCCTGATGGGGCAAAAGAGGTTGGGGAGGGCTTCCTGCAGAAAGCGGCATTTAGGCTGAGATGTGTAGGATGATCAGGAGTTGGCCAGAGGTCCCAGGCTAAAAGAAATATGAGCACATTTAGGGAACTGGAAGTAGTTCAACCAGGCAGAAGCGGAGTGCATTAGAAGTGAGGCTATGGGCAGGGCCTTGTAAGCCACATTAAAATCTTAGACTTTATTTCGGGCCACTGAGAAATCAATGGGGTGTTTACCCTGGGAATTTGAGCTTTAGACCAATCACTTTAATTGCAAAGTGGAAACTGAATGGCAGGGGCCAAACTGGTGGCAAAGGCTGGTGAGGAGGCTGATGGAGCATTCAGGCAAGAACGGAGGACTGCCTGGTGGAGGGAGCATTGCAGGGATTGGGAGACATGGCAGATCTGGGAAACAATTTAAGAGGAAGAATGGATTGGAGTTGGTGATTGATTGGAAACTGAGGGTGTGTAGGGGGGAGTCAGGCAGAAACAAAGAAGGAGTTGAGGATGACTTCTGGTTTCTGGCTTGGAGCAGCTGCGTGGGTGGCTGTGTCTATCCCTGGGCTGGAGAAGAGGGAGTAGTCCCTGAAGGGAGACCAGAGGGAGGGGCTTCAAAGGGCAAAGGGATTTAGCAACTGATGGGGAGTTAGGGAGCGGGGTCAAGTACTCTTTGTGGAAGGAAGCAGAATTTCCTCTTTTTATTCATTCAATATATTAGGGACCTACTGTGTGTCAGACACTAGGAATACAGGAAGGAACCTCCTCATGGAGTTTCCATTCTAGAGGGTGGAGACAGACAAGAAGCAAAAAAATAAGTACATTAAGGTGCCATGATGACACAGAGCAAGAGGATGTAAGTGATGGAGGCTGCCGTTTCGAAGGGGTAATAAAGAAATGCTTCTCTGACTTTTAGGCAGACATGAAAGAAGAGAGGGAGTGATATGGGGAGCAGGGGTCACCCTACTGGGCAGAAAGAAGGGCAAGGCTTAGAGGTGGGAGATTCCCTGTATGCAGGGGCCACTCTAGCCACAGCATGGATTGAGGTCAGAAATTGGTTTTGCTTCCTCCCAGTGATGCTGCTCACCAGCTACATGACCTTAGGCATGTCACTTAACCTTCACCGAGCCTCAGCTTTCTCATCTATAAAACGGGTATACTAATACAGAGGGCTAAATGAAGTTAGGCATAGTGCCTGGCAAAGAACAGATTCTTCAATAATTTAACCTTTTGTTTTCTTTTTCCGTGGAGGTACTAAAAGATATGGGATGGGGAAAACTGGTCTAACTAAGGCAAGGTGAGAATCTAATAAATTCTAGAATTGAACTCTCATGGCTATGATGGGAGGAGGGAAAAGTGTACACCAATATATATGTTCCTTCACCACATTTTCCTCTCCTCTCTTTTCCTCCCCCAGCTTCTGACCTGGACTTACTTACTTGTGTTTCCAAGCAAGCCTGTTGAAGCGAGACTGTAACAGACATTTCTGATGGCACAGTCTCCTAGGTTCAGTCTTCAGGTCCTGCCTCTGTCCCCGAGTCCCCAATTTCACTCTGGGAGGCAGGAATGAGCAGAGGGGAGGTGGTGGAAAAAATGACTCAACCTAGAGTTTGGTGATTGGTGCAATAAAGCTCCACCCTGCCAGGGGGTCTCCATGCTGGGTGGGAGGCTCCAGCCTTTATCAGGTGTGGCATGTTGAGATTCTAACTGCCGAGCCTCTAAGGACCACTGAACCAGCCCAGAGTGGGGGCGGCAGCGTGTGCTGTGGAGGCAATCACTCCTGTGCTAATGACTTAGATTCTTGTCAGAGCTTGGCCTCTGTGGGCAAAGAAGGAAAAGCACGTGGAAGGAAGGGGGATCAGGAGGGGAGTGCTGTAGGGGGACCTCCAGAAGCTGAACTGTGTGAACTTGGCTGAGTCATTATGTAATTAGCTACACCCTTGCATAATAGCCTTCTGTGGTTCCCCACAGCCACAGGATAAAGTCCTAAAGGCTTAACCAGAACCCAGCCTATCCCCTCCCATGCTTCCTACAGTGCTCTCTGCTTGGAAAAAGCAAGACCTTTTTTTTCTGATGCCTTTCCCTCATTTCTGATGCCATTCCCATTCATTTCATTTCACACATCATATACAGGATAGATAAAAACAACCTTTTCTTTGAGAGTACTTTTAGATTTAAAGAAAAGGTACAGAGATGGTCAAGCGAGTTTCCCTGTGCGCCTCACCCAGCTTCCCCTACTAATGTCTGACATTGCCAAGGTGCATTCCTCAAAAGAACTCAGCACTGATATGTTTCATTAGCTAAACTCCAGATGTATTCAGATTTCACTGGTTTTCCCACAAATGCCTTTTTTTTGGGTTCAGGCTCCCACCTAGGACACTCCGTTGCACTTCTCAGGTCTCCATAGTCTGATCAGGTCTGGGAAAGCTTCTGTCTTTCTCGTCCCTGTGACTTGGATAGTCTTCAGGAGCGCTGATCAGATCTTTGGCAGAATGTCCTTAACATGGGTTTATCTGGGGCGCCTGGGTGGCTCAGTTGGTTAATGCCTCTGCCTTCGGCTCAGGTCGTGGTCTCAGGGTCCTGGGATCGGGCCCCGCGTCGGGCTCTCTGCTCGGCGGGGAGCCTGCTTCCCACCTCTCTCTCTGCCTGCCTCCCCCCTCTCTCTCTGCCTGCCTCTGCCTACTTATGATTTCTGTCTGTCAAATAAATAAAAGTAAATCTTAAAAAAAAAAACAAAAAAACATGGGTTTATCTGATGCTTTCCTCATGGCTAGACAGAATTACGGGTTTACAGAAAGAATAGGACGGAGGTGAAGTGCCTTCTCACATCCAATCTGGGGCACGTGTGACCCACATCACTTATTACTGGTAACATAAACAGTGGATCACTCCGTGATATTTTCCAGGTTTCTCTACTGTGAAAATACTTCCATCCACTCCCACGCCCTACTCCCTGGCCCCCCTCTGCTATTTGCATACTCTATTCTTAAGCAAGTCACCAAGTCCAGCCCACACTCAAGAGGTAGAGAGTGGGATTAAGCTCTACCTTCCGGAAGGGGGAACGACTGCATAATTTGGAATTCTTTTTTTAAGTTTAAAAACTCATCTTCCCTATTCATTTATTCAATTATTTATTCATATCAATATGGACTCAACTCCTATATATTTGTTTCATGCTTTGGGCTATAATCCAATACTATGTTATTTATTTTGTTTCTCCAGTTGTCCCAGCTTTGGTCATTGGGCGATCTTTCAGGTTGACTACTATGTCCCTTTGCCATGCCCCCATCCTTTTGTTTTTTGAGTGCTTCCTTCTTTCCTGGTACTACAAGATGCTCTGGGCTCATCTTGCCTTTTTTCTGCCCCAGCCCTTCAATGGTCCCCCACTGCCACAGGATAAAATCCTAAAGTCTAGAATCAGTTTCTCCAAAGATCCTTGGTTCTATCTATCTATCTATTAAAGATTTCATTTATTTGACAGAGACAGTGAGAGAGGGAACGCAAGCAGGGGTGGTGGGAGAGGGAGGCTTCCCACCGAGCAGGGAGCCCGATGTGGGGCTCGATGCGGGGCTCGATCCCAGGACCCTGGGATCATGACCTGAGCCGAAGGCAGACACTTAATGACTGAGCCAACCAGGTGCCCCCTTGGTTCTTTTTATTGGAGAATATTTTTTAGAACCCAAAATCTAGATGTTGGATCCTTGCTTGTTGCTACTGGGGAGTAGACTTTTTTTTTTTTTTTAATGAAAAGTATTAGACCTATGTTTTGAAATTGTGTACTATATATACACAGAAGAGTACATCAAGCAGATAAGTACAGTTTAAAGAATAATTATAAACTGAAGATAATCAAATCTGTTTTTACCATTGTGTTCATTGCTTTGTCTCTTCTTCCTGAAACCTTCCCTTGACCTGCAAGGCCAGGATTGGGTGCCCCTCATATGAGCAATTTTTTTTAAAGAATTTATTCATTTATTTGACAGAGAGAGATCACAAGTAGGCAGAGAGGCAGGCAGAGAGAGAGAGAGGTGGAAGTAGGCTCCCTGCCAAGCAGAGAGCCTGATGCGGAACTTGATCCCAGAACCCTGAGATCATGACCTAAGCCGAAGGCAGAGGCTTAACCCACTGAGCCACCCAGGCACCCCCTCATATGAGCATTTGTACCACCTGATGCTTATTCCTATGCCGATTCTGTATTAATGCATGTTCACGGTAAACAAGTTGGGAGACGCAGATGTTTAAGGAAGAAATCAAGCCAGCATTTCTGTTGTCCAGGGGAAAACTTTCTAACCAGAGCCATCTGAGGATGTAATGGGCTCGCTTTAGATCTGTGCTTCATTCATTAGCCACATGGGGCCAGTGAGTACAAGAACCATGGCTGGGTCTGAGTTGGGATGATTTGATACAAGAAAAGAATGTAGGGGGGCACCTGGGTGGCTCAGTGGGTTAAAGCCTCTGCCTTCAGCTCAGGTCATGGTCCCAGGGTCCTGGGATCGAGCCCCACATTGGGCTCTCTATTCAGCAGGGAGCCGCTTCCCCCTCTCTCTGTCTGCCTCTCTGCCTACTTGTGATCTCTCTCTGTCAAATAAATAAATAAAATCTTAAAAAAAAAAAAAGAATGTAGGGGCACCTGGGTGGCTCAGTGGGTTGAGGCCTCTGCCTTCGGCTCGGGTTGTGCTCTCGGGGTCTTGGGATCGAATCCCGCATCGGGCTCTCTGCCTGGCAGGGAGCCTGCTTCCCCCCATCCCGCCACCTCTCTCTGTCTGCCTCTCTGTGTATTTGTAATCTGTCTGTCAAATAAATAAATGAAATCTTAAAAAAAAAAGAGAATGGGCGCCTGGGTGGCTCAGTGGGTTAAGGCCTCTGACTTCGCCTCAGGTCATGATCCTGGAGTCCTGGGATTGAGCCCAGCGTCGGGCTCTCTGCTCAGCAGGAAGCCTGCTTCCTCCTCTCTCTCTGCCTGCCTCTCTGCCTACTTGTGATCTCTGTCAAATAAATAAATAAAATCTTAAAAAAAAAAAGAGAGAGAATGTAAAATATCTATTTAACAGCTTCTTATATTGATTACTTGCTAAAAGGGTGATACTTTTGATATGTGGAATTAACTAAAACATTGTGAAAATTAATTTCAACTGTTTGACTTTTTTGGTTATTTTTTTAAAAGATTTTATTTATTTATTTGACAGAGAGAGAAATCACAAGTAGGCAGAGCAGCAGGCAGAGAGAGAGCGGGAAGCAGGCTCCCCGCCGAGCAGAGAGCCTGATGTGGGGCTCGATCCCAGGACCCTGGGATCATGACCTGAGCCAAAGGCAGAGGCTTAACCCACTGAGCCACATAGGCACCACTTTTTTTTGGTATTTAACAGAAAAATTTAAATTATATACATGGCCTCCATTATATTTCTATCAGACAGTGGTGTCCCCATGACCAGATATATTTGAGCACTGATTGGATTTTGGTAGAGTGGTGATGGCTTCATTGGAGATGGGATTAGGTGGTATTTATTTATTTACTTATTTAAGTATAATAATATATAATGTTCTATTAGTTTCAGGTGTACAATATAATAATTCAACAATTCTGTAAATTACTCAGTGCCCTTGATCCCCTTTACCTATTTCTCCCTTCCCCCTACCCACCTCCCCTCTGGCAACCATCAATTTGTTCCTCTGTATTTAAGAGTCTGCTTTTTTTGTTGTTGTTTGTCCCTTTTTTCTTTGTTTGTTTCTTAAACTCCACATCTGAATGATATTATATGGTATTGTCTTTCTCTGATTTATTTCACTTAGCAGTATACCCTCTGGAGATATAAATATATATATATATATATATACATATATATATACACACATATATATATATATACACACACACATATGTATATATATATATGTATCTCACATCTTCTTTATCCATTCATCAGTGGGTGGACACTTGGGCTGCTCCCATGTCTTGGCTATTGCAAATACTGCTGCAATGAACATAGACATGGATATCTCCTTTCAAATTCATGTTTTTATATTCTTCGGGTAAATACCCACTAGTGAAATTATTGGATCATATGGTGATTCCATTTATAATTTTTTGAGGAACCTGTTTTCTACAATGTTTTCCACAGTAGCTGCACCAATTTACATCCCCAAAAACAGGACACAAGAGTTCCTTTTTCTCCACATCCTCATCAACACTTGTTATTTCTCGTCTTTTTTATTTTAGCCATCCCAACAGGTGTAAGGTGCTAAGTCATTGTGATTGTGGTTTACATTTCCCCGAGGAGTGATGTCGAGCATCTTCTCAAGTGCCTGTTGGCCATCTGTGTGTCTTCTTTGGAAAAATATCTATTCAGTCCTTGACCATTTTTAATTGGATTATTTATTTATTTTTTTGGTATTAGGTTGTATAAGTTCTTTTTTTTTTTTTTTAAAGATTTTATTTATTTATTTGACAGAGAGAGATCACAAGTAGACGGAGAGGCAGGCAGAGAGAGAGAGGGAAGCAGGCTTCTTGCTGAGCAGAGAGCCCGATGTGGGACTCGATCCCAGGACCCTGAGATCATGACCTGAGCCGAAGGCAGCGGCTTAACCCACTGAGCCACCCAGGCGCCCCAAGGTTGTATAAGTTCTTTATATATTTTGGATATTAGCCCCTTGTCAGATACATTTGCAAATATCTTCTCCCATTCAGCAGGTTGCCTTTTGTTTTGTTGATGGTTTTTTTCACTCTGCAGAAGCTTTTTATTTTGGTGTAGTCCCAATAGTTTAATTTTGCTTTTGTTTCCCTTGCCTCAGAAGACATATGTATCTAGAAAAATGTTTCTATGGCTGATGGTAAAAGAAATTACTGTCTATGTTTTCTTCTAGGAGTTTTATGGTTTCAGGTCTTACATTTAAGTCCTTAATCTATTTTAAGTTTATTTTTGTGATTAGTGTAAGAAAGTGGTCCGGTTTCATTCTTGTGCATGGAGCTGTCCAATTTTCCCAGCACCACTTGTTAAAGAGACTCTCTTTTCCCCATTGTATATTCTTGCCTCCATTGTCATAGATTAATTGACCATATAAGTGTGGGTTTATTTCTGGGCTCGTTACTCTGTCCTTATTGATCTGTGTCTATTTTTTGTGCGAGTACCATACTGTTTGGATTATTGCAGCTTTGTCGTACATGTTGGGATTGTGATACCTCCAGCTTGTTCTTCTTTCTCAAGATTGCTTTGCTTATTCAGCGTCTTCTGCGATTCCATACAATTTTTCGTACTATTTGTTCTAGTTCTAGTGAAAAATGTTGTTGGTATTTTAATTAGGATTGCACTAAATCTGTAGATTGCTGTGGGCAGTATGGACATTTTAACAATATTGGTTCTTCCAATCTACGAATGTGGAATAACTTTTCATCTCTTTGTGTCATCTTCAATGGATGTTATCAGAATTATATGATTTTTTAAAAAGTTTTATATTTATTTTTATGTAATCTCCATACCCAACATGGGGCTCAAACTCATGACCCCAAGATCAAGAGTTGCATGCTTTTCTGCCCCAGCCAGGCAGACGCCCCAGGATTAGGTGATCTTTAATGTAGATTTCATCCTGGAGAGTTTATAATTCTAGGTCTTCAGCCTTTCTCCCGCACTTTACCTATGCCTACATTCTGCTTCTACTACATTGTTCTTATCCTCCTAACATGCCCTTTGGTTATTTGTTTCTGAGCCTCTGTTTATCCAGTATGCGCAATCTAGAATGCCTTCTCTCCTATCTCTCCTGAACCCTACCGAACCTGAAAAGCAGCTCACATGCCGCCTCAGTCATGAAGCCTTTCCTGGCCGCTCACAGCCAGAATGAACTCTGTAACACCTCCAGAACTACTACTCACCAACCCCTCCATATATTCTGTACTTTGGCAATTTGCTGACTTCCGTCGCCTACTAGATTGGGAGCGCCTTGAGGGCAGAGATAAATGATACAGATAATTCCAAGGACTGATATCAGATCCTCAAACTTGGGCTGTTTCCGAAAATCCATAGAGAATACATGGAGTCCAGGGCCCTCTTCTTTCCCGTCTCCCCTCCTTATGCTTTACAGAAGTCACTCAACCCAGGTCTTTAGGGGGACCTGGGTGGCTCAGCTAGTTAAGCGTTTGCCTTCAGCTCAGGTCAGGATCTCAGGGTCCTAGGATTGAGTACCACATCAGGCACCCTGCTCAGCGGGGAGTTTGCTTCTCCATCTCCCTGCTCTTGAATCCCTGCTCTTATGCTCTTGCTTGAGTGCCCACTCTCTTTTCCTCTCATATAAACAAACAAACAAACAAAAACAAACAAATAAAGTGTTTTAAAAAACCCAAACAACCCAAATTTTTGCCCACAGCATTGGGGGTGGGGGTGTTATGACTTCAGGGCACCAACCAAAGGTGAAGGATTCTGATGACTGAATAATAAGGCATTTTGCAAATCAGGCAGTTGCTAGTTCCTTGCTTTTAATACAGTTTAAGGAAGTTCTCATTTTGTTGTCGTTAAAAATAACTTTTGAGGGACGCCTGGGTGGCTCAGTCGGTTAAGCCGCTGCCTTTGGCTGAGGTCGTGATCCTAGGATCCTGGGATCGAGTCCTGCATCGGGCTCCTTGTTCAGTGGGGAGCCCGCTTCTCTCTCTGCCTCTGCCTGCCACTCTGCCTGCTTGTGCTTGCTCTCTCTCTGACAAATAAATAATTTAAAAATCTTAAAAAAATAAAAAATAATAAGATTATAATAACTTTTGATGATAGATCACTATGTGATTTTTGGCTTGTAACTCAGAAGGAATTCAAATAATTAAGTGACATTATTATAACAAAACTCTGTCCATTCTCATCTTACCTATGGTAACATGGTTTCTCAGTGATTCTACTTACAGAAATAAAAAACTGATATAAAATTGTGGCAGAACCCAGCCTTATTCCAACAATAAGTAATATTTATCCAGAAATATGTAAACACATTGCAAAAAGTCTATCTCTTCTTTTTTTAAAGATTTTATATATTTAGGGGTGCCTGGGTGGCCCAGTGGTTTAAAGCCTCTGCCTTTGGCTCAGGTCATGATCCCAGGGTCCTGGGATCGAGCTCCGAATGGGGCTCTCTGCTCGGCAGGGAGCCTGCTTCCCTTCCTCTCTCTCTGCCTACTTCTCTGCGTACTTGTGATCTCTGTCTGTCAAATAAATAAATAAAATCTTTTAAAAAAGAAAAAAAAAGATTTTTAAATTTATTTATTTGACACAGGAAGAGAGAGCACAAGCAGGGGGAGCAGCAGAGGAAGTGGGAGAAGCAGGCTCTTCACTGAGTAGGGAGCCAGATGTGGGACTTGATCCCAGGACCCTGGGATCATGACCTGAGCCGAAGACAGATGCTTAACCAACTGAGCCACCCAGGCACCCAACAGTCTATTTCAATGAGATGCATTTCCAACATTATTTTGCTCTTGCCTTAATAATTACTTATGTTAAAAAACAAAATTCAACTGAGTAATTCCATCATCAATCAGGTAGCACCCCATCAAGCAAGTAAAGGGGTGCTCGGAGGAGTTGTACAAAATGTAAGGTTTTTATATAGGAAGGAGGGTGGGGCAAGAAAGTTCTGAACAAAAGAAAAGAAAGGCATGATTGTCTTCCCTTAGAGAGAAAGACAGGGGTCTTATGTGGACTGCCTTCTCTTTGGGAGACTGAGAAGGCCTATGCATGGATTACCTCATTGGTGCTTCTGACTGACTGATTAGGATTTACATTTCTCAAGGAGGTTGAAGAGCAATTGGATAACCCTGGTTTGGTAACTCGCCTGGCCCAAGTAGTACCTTTTGGGGCCTGTGATTTTCTTTTTCACATGTATCAAAAGATATGTGTCATGGGGACACCTGGTTGGCTTAGTTGGTAGACCAGACTCTTGATCTTGGGGTCATGAGTTCAAGCCCCAGGTTGGGTGTAGAGATTACTTAAAAATAAAATGTTGGGGTGCCTGGGTGGCTCAGTCAGTTAAGCATTTGCCTTTGGCTCAGGTCATAACCCAGGGTCCTGGGGTTGCAGGATTTTTCCTCCGTTGGTGCCTGCAGTTCTTGGTTAGGCCACTTGGAAAAATGAAGAGGGAGACCTGGACAGAGTGGTGGGCAGCAAAGCAAGGATTATTGAGTGATAGCAGAGTGACGGTACAAAGCTCCCAAGGAGGGACGGGGACTGGCGGGGGTTGCCACTGGAGTTTTGTCACCTATCTATCATATGGGAAAGGGTGGAGGGCTCCTTCCAGGGTTGTGTAAAATCCTTTTAAGGCAGATTTCCTCTTAGGGCAGGGGCACTTGTCCCGGCCTACCTGCCTTCCAACTTCATCCCTGGGATTGAGCCCCACACTGGGCTCCCTGCTGGTGGGGAGACTGCTTCTCCCTCTCCTCTCTGCTCATGCTCTCTCTTGTTCGCTTCATCTCAAGTAAATAAATAAAAATCTTAAATAAAATAAAATAAAATCTTTAAAAAAGATACATTGCTTTGATCAGTTGTGTACTACTACCTATAATAATATTGGTGCTATGTAAATTTCAAAAAAAAAAAAAATTTTTTTTTAAGATTTTATTTATTTATTTGACAGACAGAGATCACAAGTAGGCAGAGAGGCAAGCAGAGAGACAGAGGGGGAAGCAGGCTCCCTGCTGAGCAGACCAAGACCCTGGGATCGATCCCAAGACCCTGGGATCATGACCTGAGCTGAAGGCACAGGCTTTAACCCACTGAGCCACCCAGGTGCCCCTAAATTTCAAAAATTTTTAAACTGTAACTTTACGTATAAATTTCTGTTGAAGTATGAATTAGGTAATCAATAACAGACTTCCGAGCATAGAATACATCAGCCTAAGATAACATTGCATGAGAGGAAGCAAAATGTTTAACTAGCTATATATTCAAGAAGAAAAAGAAAATGGAACACCATTTCTGTCTGTTAAAGTAGAGCTTTTGTTCCAGTATTTTCTTGGAATGAATGATAGTATGTTGATGGTGGAACAGTTTTATTTAAAATACTGACATTTACAATATGCTAGGAAGGATATCCTTTGCAACAATTTACATTTATGATGAACATTTTATTTATTTATTTTAAAAGATTTTATTTATTTATTTGACAGAGCGAGATCCTAAGTAGGCAGGAGGCAGGCAGAGAGAGAGAGGAGGAAGCAGGCTCCCCGCCAAGCAGAGAGCCTGATGCGGGGCTCGATCCCAGGACCCTGAGATCATGACCTGAGCCAAAGGCAGAGGCTTTAAACCACTGAGCCACCCAGGCGCCCTATGATGAACATTTTAGTTGTCAATCAAAAATATGTCAGAGGGGCACCAGGGTAGCTCAGTCAGTCCAGCTTCTGCCTTCCGCTCAGGTCCTGATCTCCTGGTCCTGTGATCGGATCCCACCTCCCTGCTCAGCGGGAGTCCTGCTTCTCTCTCTCCCCTCTTCCCCAGCTTGTGTTCCCTCTCTTGCTGTCTCTCTGTCAAAATGAAATCTTCAAAAAAAAAACACAAAAACTTAAAACTATGCCAGATATCTTACCTGTGGACCTGCAGACCCCTTCTTCACCCTCCTCCCCCCTTCTTCTGCCCTAGTTGGCTCACTTGAGATCAAGGATAGATAGTTGGAAGCGCCCCCCCCAAGCGGAAACCATGCTTAAAAGGATTTTACCCCACCCTGGAAGGAGCCCTCCACCCTTTCCCACGTGATAGATAGATGACAAAAACCTGATTGGATGACAGGCACAGGGAGGGTTGCTCAGATTAAAACAGCCTGGCAGCAAGCCCATAAAAGCCCCTAGACTTAGAAGCTCCAGTGGCGGCCCTCTCAGGTCCCTTCTCTCTTTGGGAGCTTCCTACTCTATCACTCAGTAAAGGTAACTATCGCTCAATAAATTTTGCTGCTTGTCTGCTCTACCTCTTTATTCTTCAAAGTGGTGGGACCAAGAACTGCAGGCATTAAAAATCTTACAACACTTGGGTGGAGAACATCAACAGCTCTGTGACTTTTATTTTTTCTTTTTTTGGTGGGCAGCAAAGCAGAGTTTATTGAGAGATAGCAAAGTGATAGTACAAAGTCCCAAGGAGGGGGCGACCCGAGAGGGTTGCCCAGCTCTGTGACTTCTGGCCATGGCTTGGGTTTGGTAAATGGGGAGTCTTAGCAGGAGGGTAAGAAAGTGAAGTCAAGGTCTCTATTGCCTTGGTTCCTACCTCTGCAAGTCTAGTTGGTCTGACCTTGTCCTTGGACAGGGAGTTATGCTGCTTTTCAGCAGAGGGACTGCCCCTCTAGGTCTCTGGTGGTAACAGCCTTGTGGCTGCCTGTCCCAGCTTCCTGCATGATCCCTGGTGATTTTCTCTACCTTGACCACGCCTTCTAAATTACCACTTTGTATATAGTATAACTGTCTTGAATTGCCTTAATTTGAGTGTGCCACTTGTTTCCTGGATATTAATTTGAGTGTGCCACTTGTTTCCTGTTGGTATCCTCACAAATACGGAAGGGATACAGAATTTTTTAAAGTCCCTGAAGGGGCCACAAAAGTAAAAAATCTGAAGACCACTGATCCAGACTACAGCCTCATCCATTCATTCAATAAATACTGTATTGTGCCCAGGGCTCCACTACAGAAGTGAATTACATGGGGTCCCTCATCAAGGGGTCCCCTTATTATTAAGTAATAATAACTCATTGGAACAGAAGATACACAAATAATTAAGCAAAGGGCAACAGAATGGACTGTGATAAGTGCTTTACTAAAGATTTGGGCAATAAGTTGTGGGAGCATGTGGAGAGAGCAACCATCTAATTTTACTTGGGTGAATTGGGGATAACCACAGCGGAGGTTTCATTGGTTTTATGGCAGCAAAGATAAGTAGCTTACCTGAGAGGGAAAGGGAGAAAGGGCATTCAAGGCCAAGGGGCAACATGAATAGAGAACCAATGGTTAGCAGAGGATTGCTGAGTCACGGCTGGGTTTCCAAAGGTGATTCGACAAGCACAAAGAATAAAGGAGATAATGTGTAAATATGATTAGGTTAAAATAAGGAACTTATACGTGGCAAAAGGCATTGTAAACAGAGTGAAAACATTAAAGGGCTCCCTGGAAGAAGATAATTTCAATTCATATATAAAGAACACCTAGGAATCAGTAAGAACTAAAGATAAGCAAGCAAGTAGAAAGATCGGCAAAGCACAGGAACAGGCAATCCTGTGAGAGGAAGTCCTAAGAGAAATGCAAATTAACATAATTAGGGACTGCTTCCGAAGAGCAGAGTGTGGCAAGGGGGAAAATAACTGCACAGTGGAGAAACCTGGAAACACCACATTAATCAGGTGCTCAAGGGTCATAACGTCACCAGTAACAAGTCACAACAAGTCACATGGGCAGCTCATGCCCTGGGGTTGGATGTGCCAAGAAGAGCACTTCACCTCTGTGCTATTCTTCTCATAAACCCATAACCTCATCTAGTCATGAGGAAAACATCAGATAAGCCCATATTAAGGACATTCTGCCAAAGATGTGATCAGCGCTCCTGAAGACTCTCCAGGTCATAGGGATGGGAAAGACTGAGAAGCTGTCCCAGACCTGAGGAGACTAAATGCTGTGTAGTTACCCAGATGGGAGCTTGGGCCAGGAAAAGGACACTAGTGAAATCTGAATTAATCTCGAATTTAATTAAGAGTAATAAACCAGGGCCCCTGGCTGGCTCAGTAGATAGAGCTTGCGACTCTTGATCTCAGGGTTGTGAGTTTGAACCCCAACTGGGTATAAAGATTGCTTTAAAAAAATAATAAATAAATAAATAAAAATAGTCATATGCCAATGTTGGTGTCTTAGTTTTGGCAAATCTGTCATGGTAATGTAAGATGTTAAATTAAGGGAAACTGAGGAGTATTTTGGAACTCTCTTGACTATGTTTGCAACTTTTCTGTTGATCTAAAGATACACCAATAATAAATACTCCAAATAAAAAGTTTATTTAAAAAAATGTGGAGGCACACCTGGGTGGTGCAGTTGGTTAAGCCTCCAGCTCTTGGTTTTGGCTCAGGTTCTGATCTCAAATGAAGCCCCGTGTTGGGCTCTGTGCTCAGTGCAGTCTGCTTGAGATTCTCTCTCTCTCTCACCCCATGCTCATCCTGCTCATGCTCTCGCTCTCTCTCTCTCTGATAAATAAATAAATCTTTAAAAAAAATGCTGGGACACTATTTTTCTACCCATCAAATTAACAAAGAATAAAAAGTTTGATTCAAGCAAGTATTGAGAAGATATGGGTAAAGTAGCTCTTTCATACTTGCAGAGGGGAGGGCAAAAGATACCTTAGGAAGGGGTACCTGGCTGGCTCATCTGGTAGAGCACATGACTCTTGATCTTGGGGTTGTGAGTTCGAGTCCCACATAGGGCATAGAGATTTTTTTAAAAAGATATTTTAGGAAAACACTTTAGGAAATCAGAGAATATACAAACCTTGCAATCTGGAAATAATTTTCAAGTATAGAGGGAGAATTCTTAAGCACTTATGTGCATTAAGAGATAAGTATAAGGGCAGTTGATATGACATTGTTCACAAAAACAATTAGAGCATCTTGAATGTGCATCAGTAGGGAAACAGATTTAAACATTGAGATATGTTGGAGTGCCCAGGTGATATAGTTGGTTAGGTGTCTGACTCTTGGTTTTGGCCCAGGTTGTGATCTCAGGGTCATGAGATCAAGCCCCACATTGGGCTCTACAGACGTTCAATGTGGAGTCTGTTTGTGATTCTCATTCCCTCTGCCCCCTCACTCATGCTCACTCACTCACTCTCTCTCTCTCTCTGAAATAAATAAATCTTTACTTAGAAATTGAGATAGATTGGAGCACGGGTGGCTCAGTAGCTTAAGCCTCTGTATTCGACTTGGGTCATGATCTCAGGGTCCTGTGATCGAGCCCTGTGTCGGGCTCTCTGCTCAGCGGGGAGCCTACTTCCCCCCTCTCTCTACCTGCCTCTCTGCCTACTTGTGATCTCTCTCTGTCAAATGAATAAATAAAATCTTAAAAAAAATAAAAAAAATAAAAATTGAGATATATTAATATGATGAAATATTTACTATAGAGCAGTTCAAAGGAAAGAACAAGATCTATACATATTAACATGGCTAGATGTTAAAAATATAATATTGAATGAAAAAGTAATGAGGAAGAAGGATAAATATGATGCCATGGATATAAATTTAACAGACACACAAACATATCATATTGGTTTTTTAAAAATTTTATTTATTTAATTGTGAGAGAGAGAGAGAGAGAGAGAGAGAACGCAGGCGCACTGGCACACATGAGCAGGGGGAAGGGGCAGAGGGAAGAGCAGAATCCCTGCTGAGCAGGGATTTCCCCTGCGGGGCTCGATCCCAGGACTCCAGGTTCATGACCTGAGCTGAAGGCAGACACTTTAACCGTCTAAGCCACCTGGGCGCCCCACCATATATTGTTTATGTTTACACGTATCCTAATTCATTCATCTAATAGAACTTTCATGAGTGCCTTAGTACGAGCCAAGTGCAATTTTCAGTTCTGAGCATACAGCAGTGAATAGTAATAGCTGACAATTATATAGGACTTGCTGTGAGCCAAGCACTCCGTAATAATAATAATTAGTAATAATAATAACAGCAAACACTTATGTAGCATTTACTACAGAGCAGGTATAATTCTAACAACTTCACATGCATTAGCTCATTGAATCCTCATAGTAACCTTATGACACAGGTGCTCCTATTACTCCCATCTCATAGTGCAGCACCGTGAAGTGAACGTGCCTAGGGTCACATGTCTAGACCGCGATAGTGAGGGCATTCAGATCCAGCCAGCCTGGCTCCGAGGCTGTCTTACCAATCATTACGCTCTCTGCCTTGAATCTGTGATGGCGAGACAGGCCACACAAATGTGTAGGGTATGTAGTGTGTAGACAGTGGAAGAGCTGTGGAGAAAAATAATGAAGGGGAGGAAAGAGGGAGAAGGGAGTGGGGGTATTACATTTAAGGAGGGGATGTGGCATTCAGGAACAGCCTCACTGAGAGACAACATCTGAGCAAAGATTCCCAAGGAAGGAGAGAACCGTGCAGCTCTCTGGGGGTGACTGCATTCCTGACAGAGGGAACAGCAAAGTCGAAGGCTCTGAGGAAGTTCTGAACCTGGAGTATTTGAAAAATAAGTGGCAAGGAAGCCTGGGTGGCTAAAGCAGAGAGAAGAAGGGGAAAAGGTCAGAGGTGAGGCCCAGGAGATGTGGAGGTTACAGTGGGGGGGGGGTGCTTAGAAGTCACAATGAAGACCTTGGAGGGGTCTGAACAGGGGTAGCAGCACCTGACTGAGGCTTTAGAGGGCTTCCTCTGGCTGCTTTGTTGAGATGAGACCGCTCAGAGGCTTTTGTAGTAACCTGGCAAGAAATGGCGGTGGCTTGGACCAGAATGGTTGCAGTGGGGGTGCGAAGAAGTGGTTGGGTCCTGGACATATTTTGCAGATCCAGTTGGTAGTATTTGCTGAGGATGGACATGAAAGAAAGGAAGGAGTCTAGGGTGACCCGGGTTTTTGGCCTGAGTAAGTGGGAAGATGGAAGGACTGTTTCCTGGATGGAGAAACAGTGTGGAAAGCGGTTATGGGGATGGTGAGGTGGGCTAAGGCCTAGAGCTCCCTTTTGGACGTCCTGAGTTTGAGGTTTCTGTTGGACAAGCAGGTAATCATGTATTCAGCTGGACACAGTAGTCTGGACTGTAAGCAGAAGGGATTAAAAAAAAAATCTGTGTATGGTCTGCAGATAGATGTTATTTGAAACCACAAGAAAAGGTGAGATCACCAGAGACGTGAGTATAGATACAGAGCGGTGCAAAGGTGAGAACCAAGCCTTGGGCCCTCAACATGTAGAGATCGTGCAGGAAGCTGAGGAGAAGGGAGCCAAGAAGGGGAGGGTTCAGCAACAGGAGACTGAGAAGGAATAGCCAGAAGAGCAGAGGAAGACTTGTGGGGGGTGGGGAGAACTGGGAGGGAGCAGTTTCATCAGCTGATGGAAGAAAGGGGTTTGAGGAGCAAGTGATCAAATGTATGGAAGGCTCTGGTAGGTAAACAAAGACAAGGACTCAGGAATGGCTGATTGAGCAACATGGAAGTGTAGAGGGCAGAGTACAATACCCCAAAATATGCCGCTTTGGCGTAAGGACCGTTTTGAGCTGGAAGTGACTGATAGAAGGGAGGCTCTCTGTCCTCCCCCTCTTCAGATGAAAGGAGGACACAGATTTACAAAGGTGTCCCTGCTCCTTCTCCACCAAGAAGGACAAGAGTTAATCCCTGAGACAGCTTTAGACCCTTAGCTGGAACTAGTACCCCAAGAGTCTATACAACAAACTTCACTAATGAGCCATTCTCTGTCATTAGTTTCCTCTGTTTGCCTTCCCACAATTTGCTGTCCCTGGAGACAGGTTCTTTTCCTTTGTCTTGTCGCTTCCCTAAAAATGTATTGTTCCTGTGCTAAGATGATATATAAGCCCAAGATCTAACTAGACCTTTGAGTCACTCATCTGTGGGTACATGATATGTGTCCACAAACTTCTCTTCTCTTTTTTTTTTAAAATACATTTTTAAGGATTTTATTTATTTATTTGACAGAGATCACAGGTAGGCAGAGAGGCAGGCGGGGTGGGTGGCGCCGGGAAGCAGGCTCCCTGCTGAGCAGAGAGCCTGATGTGGGGCTCAATCGTAGGCCCCTAAGATCCTGACCTGAGCCAAAGGCAGTGGCTTAACCCACTGAGCCACCCAGGTGCCCCTTCTCTTTGCTTTTTCCTTGTTAATCGGTCTTTGGCTAGTCTAACTGACAGGACCCCAGCAGGAGACCCTATGATGCGTAGAAGAAGAGACTTCTCCTCTCCAGTAGAGGCCATTAGTGACATTGACAAGAGGGTTTAGATACAGCATTTGGGGGTGAAAACCTAACTGGGCTGGATTTTGGAGAATGGGAGGAGAGATGATGTGGACAGTCCAGAAAGTTCTCCCAGGTTTTGGCCGTAGCTGGAGGCAGTGCAGAGTGAAGAGATATGTATTGAAGTGTCCAAATAATACTTTACACTCATGACAGAAGTTGCCTGTCATTGCTAGAAGTTGATGTACATTACATTCATATAGAGGTTGATGCCAAAACAGGTTCTAAGAGACTTTTTAAGATTTACAGTACATATATCTGTAAAAAAAAAAACAAAACATCACAAATAATTGTATGTTGAAAGCAAATACAAGAAACTGTAATAGCTGATAATTCAGAAGCAAAAATTTTGTTTGTTATGTTATCTTTGTACTTTCAAATTGTCTTATAAATAATTAGGGGGGAAAGTTGTGGGCCTGAATGTATGAAGTTGTGTGCTATGCGGAGAATGGGGATGGGGTATGCAGCTGTCTAAACAGAGGCTCAGAAAGTTCTCCCTGAAAGCTGTGTGTGTGTGTCCCACTTGCCTACAGCCAACTGGAGGTGGGAGTGATACAGTCTTTACGTTTTGGGTGTGGGGGAAGGAGAGAAGGGGTGGGGGGAGGGACAGGGATGGGGAGAGAGGCAGAGCCCAACTCAGGGCTTGATCTCACAACCCTGAGATCATGACCTGAACCAAAATCAAGAGCCAGACATCAAACCAACTGAGCCACCAGTCACCTCCAAAGGTTAATAGATCAGGCCAGAGTTTTCCAAAATGAAGACAGGACCAACTGCTTCAAAACCTTCCAAAGGGGGGCGCCTGGGTGGCTCAGTGGGTTAAGCCTCTGCTTTCGGCTCAGGTCATGATCCCAGGGTCCTGGGATCGAGTCCCGCATCAGCCTCTCTGCTCACAGGGAGCCTGCTTTCCCCCTTCTCTCTCTGCCTGCCTCTCTGTCTACTTGTGATCTCTGTCAACTAAATAAATAAAATCTTTAAACAAACAAACAAACAAACAAAACCTTCCAAAGGCACTTAATAAAAATTCCAACCCTGGGCCCTTCCCCTCCAGCCTGCTAAATTTTAACCTCTCCAGCAGGCCCAAGAAATCTGGATCTGGAACATGGAGTGGCAGCGAGTTTGGGGGCGGGGGGGAGCTCCGTTTTCTACCTGGAGATGGAAGTGCCCATGGGGTTTCCAGGCAGTGAGTGGATGTGAGTTCAAGTTCACTGGTGGGTGTTTATCAGATTCATCATCAAGCTCCCATCGCAGAAGCACAGCAACTTGTGCACAGTAGGGACTAAATGTTTATTGAGGGAATTACAATTTCAGTTTAAAAGTCCCCTTGCCGAATCCCAAATTCTAACTCGTGACCATCTTCCTAACTCTCTTCTAGTTGCCCAGGGTGTGGACAACTTAAAAAAAAAAAAAAAAAAAAAAAAGATTTAAATTCTGGCTATCAGCCTAGAAATGTGAGAAAAGCTTAGGTTTCAGATTCAGACAGACTTGGATCCGGATCTAACCCTTCTTCTCCCCAGTTTGGTGGATGCAAGCAGCTCTCCTCTCAGAGCCCTGATTTTCTCACGCACAAATTATATATCCTCTCACGCATTCATTCATTCACTCACTCATAAGGGCTCTTCTGCCCTCCTGGAACTTACTTACATCCTACGTGCAAGTGGGTGTAAACAATTAGTATAGTAGATAGGTCAATTATACCATATGTGAGAAAGTAAGAAGTGCTATGGGGAAGAGAAGAGGAGCAGAGAAAGGGCTGGGACTGGCTTGTAGTGGTGGCGGTTGGGCAGGGGAAACATCACTACTAACTAGGGTTATCAGGCAGTAGAGGAGGGAGAATTGTGGGAAGGCTCCACGGATGTGGGGCAGGGGAGATGAGAGGATATCTGGGGAAGAGTGTTCCAGGAGGAAGGAAGAGAGAAATGCTTAAGGTAGAAGTGTCTGGGAAAGAGCACAGAGACCAAGTATGGTTGGAATTGACTAAGTATGGTCAAGTGAAGGGGAAATTGGAAAAAAGAGCTTTGCAGGGCAGTGATACTACAACAAAGGAGAGAAAGAAATGAACAGTTAATTGTGTGCTAACTATGTGCCAGGAATTGGGATTGACATACACCAGCCATTTGCTCCTTCAAATAACCTTACCAGGCAGGTGCAGGTTGACCTCATTTTGTGATGTTTTACAGATGTTGCATTTGTACAAATTGAAGGTTTGTGGCAGTCTGGCACTGAGCAAATTTACTGGCGCCATTTTCCCAATAGCATTTGCTCGCTTCTTGTCTCTGTGCCATATTTTTTTAAGGATTTTATTTATTTATTTGAAAGAGAGAGCGAGCATAAGCGGGGGTGAGGAGCAAGGGGAGAGGGAGAGGGAGAAGCAGACTCCCTGCTGAGCAGGGAGCCTGATGCAGGGCTCTATCATAAGACCCTGAGATCACGATCTGAGCTGAAGGCAGATGCTTAACCGACAGCCACCCAGACGCCCCTCTGTGCCACACTTTGGTAATTCTCACATTTCAAACTTTTCATTATTCTTGCATTTTTTGTCTTTTATTTTATTTATTATCTTTTATTAATAACAATTTTTTATTGGTGATTATTGATAATTATTGTAATTATTTAACCATCACATGATATTTATAATATATTATATGATATTTAATAATTTATTGTTAAAATTATTAATAATTCATCAATTTATTGCTATTTTATTATTTTATTTTATTTAACATTATTTTTTAAATTTTAAATTTTATTTATTTATTTGACAGAGAGAGACCCAGTGAGAGAAGAAACACAAGCGGGGGAGTGGGAGAAGGAGAAAAAGCAAGCTTCCCACTGAGCAGGATGACCGATGTGGGGCTTGATTGCCCGACCTTTGGTTCATGACCTCAGCCGAAGGCAGACACCCAACAACTGAGCCACCCAGGTGCCCCATTCTTGTATTTGTTACAGTGGTCTGTGATCAGTGATCTTTGATGTTACTATTGTAATTGTTTTGGGGTGACATGAACTGCACCCACATAAGACAACAAACTTAATCAGTGTATGAGTGTTCTGACTGGTCCACCGACCAGTTGTCCTCCCATCTCCCTCCCTCTCCTCAGACGCCCTAGTCCCTAAGATACAACAATATTGAAATCAGGCCAATTAATAACCCTACAATGTCCTCTAAGTGTTAAAATGAAAGGGAGTCGCACTTCTTTCACCTTAAATAAAAAGCTAGAAATGATTAAGCTTAATGAAGAAGTCACATCGAAAGCCAAGCTAGGCCTCTCGTGTCAGTTAGCCAGATTGTGAACACAAAGGAAAAGTTCTAGAAGGAAATTAAAAGTGTATTCCAGTGGGGATACCTGGGTGGCTCAGCTGCCTTCAGCTCAGGTCATGATCCCAGGGTCCTGGGATTGAGTCCCGCATGGGGCTCCCTGCTCATCAAGGAGCCTGCCTCTCCCTCTTCTTCTGCCTGCTGCTCCCCCTCCTCGTGTTCTCTCTCTCTCTCTCTCTCTGGCAAATAAATAAATAAAATCTTAAAAAAAAAAAGTGTATTCCTGTGAGCACACAAATGATAAGAAAGTGAAACAACCTTATTGCTGATGTAGAGAAAGTTTGAGTGATCTGGGTAAGCAATCAAACCAGCGGCAAATCTACTCCTGGTGAAGGCAAAACCTAATTCAGAGCAAGGCCCTCACTCTCTTCAATTCTGTGAAGGCTGAGAGAGGGGAGGAAGCTGCAGAAGGAAAGTCTGAAGCTAGCAGAGGCTGGTTCATGAGGTTTAAGGAAAGAAGCCATCTCCATAAAATAAAAATGTGAGGGGAAGCTGAAGCAGCAGGTGCTGATGTAGAAACTGCAGAAATTTCTCTAGAAGATCTGGCTCAGATCAGTGATCAGTGATCAGGTGACTACACTAAACAACAGATTTTCAACATAGATGAAATAGCTTTCTACTGGAAGAAGATGCCATCCAGGACTTCCATAGCTGGAGAGGAGAAGTCAATGCCTGGCTTCAAAACTTTAAAGGACAGACTGACTCTCTCATTAGGGGCTAGAGCAGCTGGTGATTTTAAGTTAAAACCAATGCTCATTTCCATTCCCAAACTCCTTTAAAACAATGCCAAATCTATTCTGCCTGTGCCCTATCAATGGAACCACAAAGCCTGGATGTCGGCACATCTCTTTACAACCTGGTTTACTGAATATTTTAAGTCCACTGTTGAGACCTACCGCTCAGAAAAAACATTCATTTCAAAAACATTACCACTCACTGACAATGCACTGGTCACCCGTAAGCCCTGATGGAGATGTATATCAGGATTAATGTTGTTCTCATGCCTGCTAATACAACATCCATTCTACAGCCAATGAATCTGGGGACGATTTGACTTTCAAGCCTTATTATTTAAGAAATACATTTAAAAATTAGATTTCATATGGCTATAGTTGCTTTAGATAGTAATTCCTCTGATGGACCAGGCAAAGTAAACCTCTAGAAAGTATTGAAAACCCTCTAGAAAGTATTCATCATTCTAAATGTCATTAAGAACATTCACGATCCATGGGAGGGGGTCCAAATATCAACATTAATGGGAATTTGGAAGAAGTTGATTCACACCCTCATGTATGACTGTGAGGCTTCAAGACTTTAGTGGGGGAAGTAGCTGCAGATGTGGTGTTAACAGCAAGAGAACTAGAAGTGGAGCCTGAAGACAGGATGGAATGCTGTGAGCTCATGAGAAAACTTTAATGGATGAGGAGCTGCTTCTTATGGATGAGTAAAAAAGTGGTTTCTTGGGATGGAATCTACTGGTGAAGATGCTGTGAAGACTGTCAAAATGACAACAAATGATGTAGAATACTACTTAAACTGAGTTGATGAAGCAGTGGCAGAGTTTGAAAAGACTGACTCCAAATTTAGAAGAAGTTCTACTGTGGGTAACATGCTATCAAACAGCCTTGTATGCTCCAGAGAAGTCATCATGAAAGGAAGAGTCAACCAATGCAGCAAACTTCATGGTTGTCTTATTTTGAGAAATTGCCCCAGCCACCGCAGCCTTCAGCACCCACCACTCGGATCAGTCAATAGCTATTAACATGGAAGCAAGACCCTCTACCAACAAAAAGAGTATAACTTGCTGAAAACTCAGAGCATGGTTAGCATAAAGGTTTTTTCCTGCGGGGGAGGGTGGAGTTGTCAAGTGATCCTCTTTAAAAAAATATATGTTATTAAACTTACTTAAAAAAAACAAACAAACCATGAAGTTTGCTGCATTAATTGATTCTTCCTTTCATGATGATTTCTCTGGAACCAACCTGGGGCTCAAACTCACAACCCTGAGATCAAGAGTCACATGTTCTACTGATTGAGCCAGCCAGGTGCCCCAAATGATCCTTTATTAAAATATTTTCCTCTGTAGTTCTTAACTAGCTGGGCATTCCACTGTACCTCTATTGATTTCATCTATGATGTCATGAGGGTGGTGGCCATGAACATTGCAACCCACAGACTGGGCTGTCCCAGGATCTCTTTAATGGTTCTGGAGAGCTCTGTGGCTAAAGATCCATGCAGCATCTGTTGAGCAATTTTGACAATCTCATCAAAAGTGATATTTCCAGGGGCGCCTGAGTGGCTCAGTGGGTTGAGTCTCTGCCTTCGGCTCGGGTCATGATCTCAGGGTCCTGGGTTCGAGCCCCACATTGGGCTCTCTGCTCATCGGGGAGCCTGCTTCCCTCTCTCTTTCTGCCTGCCTCTCTGCCTCTTGTGATCTCTCTCTGTCAAATAAATAAATAAAATCTTAAAAAAAAAAGTGATATTTCCATTGTGCTTAATGTTTTTCTTCTTTCTGTCTCTTGACAATTCCTTGAGGGCTTTGATAATTAGGGCCAAGGCTGAAGGTATCTTTTCAGTCTGGGTCTGTCTGTTTTGAGTGGTCAGTATCCCTGTAATTCTCAGACCTTTCCAGTCACAGGTTGCCTTAGTGATGTCATCAGCAACATTTTCTGGATATAGACCCGGGGAAGATGGATCAGGGCCAGGACAGATGTGGCATTGATTTCCCCAGCGGTGGACCTCAGGTATACAACTTTGATCTCGTTGGGGTCAAACTGACATGGCATTGGCAGGGGGTGGGTGGTTGGTGTCAGGTTCGGGACCGTGGAAGACAACTGCACCTTCACCTCCTCTAAGCTGAAAGCCAAAAAAGCCATAAAGTATTTTTTTTAATTAAGACATTTATTTATTTGAGAGAGAGCATATGCATGAGCAGAGGGAAGGGAAGAGGGAGGGGGAGAGGGACAGAAGCAGACTCCCTGTTCTGGGACCATGGAGCCCAACACGGGGCTCAATCTCAGAACCCTGAGATCATGACCTAAGAGAAATCAATCAGATGCTTAACTGACTGAGCCAACCAGGCATCCCCACAAAGTGTTTTTTAATAAAGGTATGCACAGGGGGGCCTGGCTGGTTCAGTTGGTAGAGCATGTGACTCTTGATCTCAGGGTTGTGAGTTCAAGCCCTACATTGGGCATAGAGCTTACTTAAAAAAAAAAAAAAAGGTATGGACAGTGTTTTGTTTTTATTGAACAATGTTTTTTTAGACATCATGCTATTGCACACTTAACAGACTACACTCTAGTATAAACATAAATTTTACATGCACTGGGAAATAAAAAAATTGATCTAATTTGGTTTATTGTGATATTCACTTCATTGCAGTGGTCTAGAACTGAATCCGCAATATTTCTCAGGCATGTCTATATTATGACCCTACTCACTTTCTCTTTTTTTTTTTTAATAAAATTTTTTGTTTATTTGACAGAACACAGCAAGAGAGGGAACACAAGCAGGGGGAGTGGGAAAGGGAGAAGCAGGCTCTCCACCGCTGAACGGGGGGCCTGATGTGGGGCTCGATCCCAGGACCCTGGGATCATGACCTGAGCCGAAGGCAGAAGCTTAATGACTGAGCCACCCAGACACCCCTCTTTTTTTTTTTTTTTTTTTAATGTAAACTCTATGCCCAGTGTGGGGCTTGAACTCACAAACAGAGTGACAAAAACAAAATGTGACTTGGTTATGACATACAACTAGTAAGTGGCCCAGCATATTCTTTCCTAGTACCATACATTATTTGCCACAGATATCTATTGATATCATAACTATAGCAATTTCATAAAATTCCCATTACTTTTAGTGAAAGGATTCAATGAGGGGACAGGGGAGCAGACATGGCCTACGCAGGGGGAGATGCCACCCAGGATCCAAGCATCCCGAGACGGCCCTAGATCTGAGGGGGAAGGGTCTGCCTAAACATGGCTTCTCTGAGTCAAGAAATAAAGGCCTGGAATGGTTAAAAAATGAGGACTTGCTAAAATAGGCTGACGAATATTGCAGTATGTTTTTACTGATTCCTTTTCATAAGATCATACTTTTAACATGAACAATACACAGTGATAGAGTTTACCTGAAATTATTAAATTCATAGCATACTCTAGGTGGTGTGGTCTCACGATGGAACCAATTTCACAGATGTGAGGGCATCCTTCTAGTCTGTCAGTGGGCCCCTGTGACTGAATGTGTAACTTCATGTAGTTCTAACACTAAAAGTCTACATTTGAGGCCCTTAAGACATATAAATGATGATAATAATATATATCATGGTGTTTTCTGAGTGCTGCTCCAAGCTTCCCAATGATTCCTGTTTGAATCTTCCAATTCCGACAAACATGATAATTCAAATCTCAGTTCCACCTCTGCTGTGGGTTAAATTGTACCTTCCCAAAAGATGTTGCAGTTCTAACTCCCAGGACTGTGAATGCAGCCTTATTTGGAAATTGGGTTATTGAAGGTAATCAAGTTAAGGTAAGATCATGAAGGTAGGCCCCCACCCATCTGACTGGTGATCTTGTAAAAAGGGGAAATTTTGACCCAGAGACAGAGACCCAGGGAGATCACCAGGTGAAGACTGGTTATATTGCCATGATCAAGCAACACCAAACATTGTAGGCAAACCACCAGAAACTAGGAGAGAAGCATGGAAGGGATTCTCTCTCACAGCCCTCAGAAGGACCCAGTTCTGCTCACACCTTGATTTTGGACCTCTAACCTCGAGTGTGAGACAAAAACGTCTTGGTCTTTTTTTTTTTTTTTTTAAGATTTTATTTATTTATTTGACAGACAGAGATCACAAGTTAGGCAGAGAGGCAGTCGGGGGCGGGGGCGGGGAGCAGGCTCCCTGCTGAGCAGAGAACCCGATGCGGGGCTTGATTCCAGGACCCTGGGATCATGACCCGAGCCGAAGGCAGAGGCTTTAACTCACTGAGCCACCCAGGTGCCCCTGTCTTGTTCTTTAAACCACCCAGTTCGTGGTATTTTGTTATGGCAGCTCTAGCAAACTAATATAACTATACACTAGTTAAGAAATTCTCCTATTTTCTTATCTGCAAAACTGGAACCATAATAATGGTTTTATTGGCCAGGCTCTATTCTAAACCCTTTAGGTAGATTATCTCATTTGGTCATCATAGCATCGCTCCGAAATAGGTACAGCTACTATGTCCCCTGTTCAGATAAGAAAACTAGGGAACAGAGAAGTTAAGTAACTCGCTCAAGGTCATATAGTAACTAAATACATAAGATAAAATACATCCTTCACAAGACAGTTGAGAGCTCTTCATGAGACTGCTGGTGTCTAGTGGAAGCGCTTTGTAAATAGTAAAGCATTCCATCCCTGTTAGTTCGAATCTCTGGGGATTCAATCCTCCTCCCCGCCCCCCGCCCCGCCTTTTTTTTTTTTTTTTTTTTTTTTTGGGTCAACTTCTGACTCGTCCTCTTCCTACCCGTAGTTCCTTCCCTTGGAGACAGTGGTCGCTGCGGTGCGCGGGCGCTGAGAGGTCCCTCTAGCCCGCTGCGCTGGCTGCTCGCTGGTGTCTATAAATAGCAGTGCCGGGCTCAAGCCAGGCATCAGTCCGCCGCCGCTGCCGGTTTAGGGCTTAGGGCTGGGGCTGCAGTTGTCGCTGGAGCTGGACGCGGCGGAGCTGAAGCTGGGCCGGGGCGGAGCGCAGCGCCGCGCCGGGGCCGCAAGGAGGGGTGTGTTGCTGCCGGCCCACCGCGAGCCGCCCCTAGCCCGCGCCGAGGCACCCTCCCGCCAGGCCGCCTACCTCCGCCTTCCGCCTCCCTCCATTTCCCCGGAATTTAAGCCCGGCGCGCCTGCACCCCGGCCCTTCTCTGGGTGGGGAAACTCCCGGCCCCTTTCCGGCTTCACTCCTTCCTCGCAGGCTGGGCTCCCAGCCCCCTCTCTTCTTTTCCTGGACTGGCTCCTACCCCCCACCCCTCCTTTGGTCCCCTTCCTTTAGGTCAGGCTCCCTGCCGCTTCCCTTAGCTGAGTCCTGGCTCCTCAGTTACTTTCCTCAGCCAAGGGTCCCAGCCTTCCCCTTCCCTTTTCTTTGCCTGGGGTCCAACCTCTTCTGTCCCTTCCTCTGTCCCTAGGGTGCAGTCCCTCTCTTCCCCCCTCACCCCCCACGCATACCCCCAGGCCTGGAGTTCCAGACCTATTGGACTCCTGTGGTCCTTTCTGGGTCCTTGGCCCCTTTCCCCAGTTTGGAGTTCTCCATTGCAAACCCAGCCTCCTTCTACCCCCCAGAGATCTGCTTCTACACAAACACCTCTCTAAAACATGAACTTTTTCTAGAGACGGCCCTAGTCTGTCTTCCACCTGCTGACCCCTTGCTACCTATGTCTCAGGTCTTACTCTCACTTTGCTAAGGGTCAAGGCCTGCTGAACCAGGGGATCAGCATGATGCTTCTGTGGTCTGGCATCTGCGGCCGCGCTCCCCCGCGAATCTTCCCTTCGTTGCTGGTTGTAGTAGCCTTGGTGGGGCTGCTGCCTGTTCTCAGGAGCCATGGCCTCCAGCCCAGCCCTACGGCCAGCACCATCCGAGGCTCAGAGCCCCCACGGGAACGCTCTATTGGGGATGTCACCACCGCCCCACCGGAGATCGCCCCCGAGAGCCGCCCTGTTAACCATTCCGTCACTGAACACGGCATGAAGACTCGAAAGGCCTTTCCGGTCCTGGGCATCGACTACACCCATGTGCGCACACCCTTTGAGATCTCCCTCTGGATCCTGCTGGCCTGCCTCATGAAGATAGGTAAGTCCAGTTACCTGGACACTTCTGCGGCCCAAACTGGTGAGCTTCTTGCCCCATCCTTACCACTTGAGACTACCCAGGAATAAAGGGCTGGACCACTCCAGTAAAGTAGGCAGCCTCTGTCCTGCCATCTTGGTCTTTCTCAAACTTGGGCTCTGTGGTCTGAGGGCTCCCAAGATTGGAGCCAGCTTATGTGCAAGGGGGAAAGCAAGATTAGAGCATGGGATGCTTCTTATACGAGGTACGTCCGGCAAGGGTTCCAGGCCTGCAGGTCTCCTCTGGCTGAGCCAGACCCCAAGGGGAGCCAGGCACCCAACTGTGTACGAGACAGACAAGTGTCTTCCAGCAAGTGGCACGGTCGACTCTGTGAGCAGCAGCCGGGGCAATTACATGCTTCATGGGAGGGCATTCCAGAATGGAGTGTTTATCTACTTGGCCTGTCTGAGGAGTTTAAGTATAGCAGGGGACCTGTGTGCTGGAACCTGCGGGATCCCCACAGTATCACCTTCCTTTATTCCCAGAATGTTATCTGTCAGCTTTGCCTGCCCAGGCTGGCCGGGAGCCCCTGAGTCAGTTTCCGGCCCGGGAATGCCGTCCTTTACACAGTGTATGGGACTGGGGCCCTGGAAGTTTCTGAAGTCTGTTTTGGAGGTTGGGGGGGGAGTGGAGGAGGTTGAAGCTTGGTCTGGCCCCCCCAACCACCTGCACATTGGCACCTTGCTGTGTCTCAAGGTGCTGCATGGGCTGTCCAGTCACGTTGGCTGGCCACTCAACCAAGTGGGAGAGGGACAGGTGGATGGGTTCAGGATATTCTGGTCCAAAGAGACTTTGAAATGTTTTTGGGGAGAAGGAACCAGAAAAGTTGTTCCCTCCCCTCCCTGGTCTTCCTCCATGCTAGGCATGGACACTCTGTCCTGCTGGGTGATTGATGGAGTTCCCCGGAGCCTGCATAGCCCAGAAGTCCCTGGAAGTGTGTCCGGGGGGGGGGGGGAGCTTTGAAAGCTGCCTTTGCTTTGTTAGCCTCACCTATCTGTGGAAGACATGAGGATCTGGGATTCTTCTGGTTTGGGTTTGGGGAGTTTGTGACTCTTGGTAGGAAGCCTTGCAGCTTTCCCAAGGACATGCAGGAGCTGAGTGGTGATGCTGGGCTGGTGTGAGGCAGGCTCTGGGACATGCCGCAGCAGGACACTCTGTTTTGACAGATCCAGTTGCTGGCGTGGAGCTTTGGTGCTGTGACAGTAGGAGGGCCTGTGCATGGAGCTGGACCACCAGCTCCACGTACCTGTACCCTGATGGCAGCCAGCTTCCTGGTAAAAATCAAGGACTGGGCGAGGGGAGCTCTGTGTACGGATTTGGACAGCAACATGACCTTGAACCAGCTGGGCCTTTTTCTGCAGGTCTTGCCCAGCTGTGAGACTGGCAAGAATCTCTAAATTGACCATTATCAATTGAATCATGAAAACTGTGTCTTGTTTTTGTTTTGTTTTTGTAAGAAACGAGTGACCGTGATGTGTCATTTGCCTGTATGAGACCTGGAAGAGACCTCACAATCACTGTCTAGAAATTGCCCTTCTCTCTGCAACTCCCTCACCTTCCAGCGATACCCGGCATTGTGTTAGGGCACTGGGGGCTAGTACACACACAGCATGCCTCAGTGTCTTCTCTTGGTGTGACCACAGAGATCCTACTCCAGGGAGAAAGGAGTTTGTCCCTGAAGGCCTGATATCTGTGTCTAATGGGGTCAGGCTTGGCCTGCTTTGTCCCCATCAGAACCCGTACCAGGGACCCTGAGCAGCTGGAGAACAGAGAGGGTGGCATGTCCAGGCCATCAGTCTAGAAGTTAGGAAACTTGGCTTCTCATCCCACCTCCCTCTGTGACCTTGGCCCAGTCACGCCTCCCCACCTGTCAGCTGATCTTCGGCCCCTTCCAGGTCTGACATTTCTGCCATTCGTTCCACTGACTCCGGTAACCCTGGCAAGTCACTCAGCCTTGGGCCTTAGTTTTCCCATTGTAAAATAAGGAGACTGGGTATGATGTCTGAGAACGTTTGCAGTTCCAAAAGCTGGTGTCTCTGGCTTGGAAGGGCATTCGGAAAACAGAGGAGCCCTAGCATCTGGCTCTTCTGGGGAAGAGAATTACGACCAAAAGATCCCAAGGTCCCTGTTCAGGTGGCAAAAGTGAATGACCATTTCTTCCTTTCCCTTTGCAGTGGAGAACTGAGGTTAGATGCAGGCACCTCTGCTCTGCCACTGAGCCTTTCTGAGCCTCTGCTTCATCAGGTATAAAATGGGGGGAATAATAGTACTTAGAGAGTGGTGACCCCAGTTAACACATATGAAGCTGCTTTTATACCTACAGGAAGTACTCAGTGAGTGACAGCTGCCTCTGTTGGGATTTATTTCATTTAATAGAGAGCGCCTGCACGCATGTAGGCTCCCCACTGAGCAGGGAGCCTGATGCGGGGGCTCATCCCAGCACCCTGTGATAATGACCTTAGCCGAAGGCTTAACCGACTGAGCCTCCCCGGCATCCGCACCTGTTGGGATTTGAAACACCAAAGGCAAATGCATATCCCGTCTTAGGTCTTAGCCTCCCACAGACAGTCTTCCTCTGAAGCTGGAAGATTACGAATCTCTCAACCCTAGGCTGCCACAGGGCGTCCTTCCTTAAGGTTTCGGTGTGTTGGGTGTGTCCTACCGATTTTGTTCTTTCACTTTAGCTGCCTCCAGGGCAGGTTCTGAAGTGGGGTGGGGAGAGAGCACCAACTGACTTTGGGGACAGGTGTTGGGGCTGAGGCCATGCTCCCTGTGCACGCTCAGATATCCAGGAATCTAGGAGTTCATTCTGGGGTCTTGCCTACTCCCTCAGCGCCTCAGTGTGGGTAGGAACCAAGTTGGAGCCCTCATTCTGTCACGTCTGGCAGCTGCTTCCCTTGCAAGGTGCCCCTCTGTTAAGAATAGAAAGTGCTGTGTGCAGTTTGCCTTCCTGTCCTGTCAGTGAGCGGAGCCTTAGGTTGGCCCCGTCAGAGATGGCTGTGGGAGGGTGGGGTTGGTTAGAGCTGAAGTTCTAGAGGAATGCTTCTGGGTTCTCTCCTGACTGGCTCCATGGGTGACATGAGGCCCTGCTGTGGGCCTTTTTGCTTGCTCTGATGGTCAGGGGTTCTTGCCTTATCTTTGATGGGGAGGGGCTGGTGGGAGGAGGGGGGTTTAGGCTGTTGGGAGACCTGTGAGCGTGACCCCAAGCCTTAGGTTAGGTTCGCTTCCCCGCCCCCCCACCTTGTGATTTGGGCCCTGTATGAATTCCGCTTTGTCCCCAGTTCACCCGACTGCCAGTCTAGTGCTTGTTCCAAGGGAGAGCCCAGCTGTAACCTGGCTTTCCACTGGCACCCCCTGTGTTTGTTTGCCCATATCCCTGATCTGGAACTCCTGGCAGAGGCTCTAGAGCCCATAAAGCAGGTATTCTTCTTGTCTCCTGACCAGAGACAAAAAAGCCTTCCTTTGTCTCTTCACGTCTTATAGCTTTTGTTTTGTTTTGTTTTGGTCTTTGCAAAGGCATATCCTGTCATTTCCTCCTTAAACAGGTCTGTGAGTAGGGGAGGTAGGGGTGGGGGTCACTGCTGCCCACTTCACATGCATGGCTATCAGCCCCAGCAACTGGCTTCCTGTAAAATAAGACAAGAACTCACCTCTTCCACTTCTGAGGAGAGAGGAACAACTTCAAAGGTCCTGTTGAAATTATCTCAAGAAGCCCAGATGGCCTTCTCTAAAAAGAAAGGAGTGCCTTTTTCCTCTTTGGGCAGATAGCTGACTGACTGCAGGACGGTGGGAAGAGAGGGTCAGCCAGGGGCTGGGAGGAGCCCTTTAGGTAGGACATGTGTCTCCAGAAGCATCCGGGCACTTGGAGGGCTCCTGACTGGTCACGTTGCTGGACTTCATTCCGCGGAGCTCCCACGAGGCATGCCTCTCTTCTCATTCCTACCCTGCTCCTCCAGCTCTGGGAAAGCAAAGACATGGTCAGAACTCCTGGGCTTCTGCCCCTGCCCTGCAGTACCAGTGTCTGTGCCAGGTGCCTTGTTTCTCTGGACCCGATTTGCCTCATTGGTAGTGATGATGCCATCTCTACCTTCCTTCTAAGACGGGTGTAGAGGACACACTTGGGAGTGCCCAGCACTGTGCCCCACTGTTCAGGCCGCTTCTAGGGCCTATTCAGACTCCACCCCTCTGGGCCGTCTTCCCAGCCCACTCCAGCCCACAGCAGTTGCTCTGGCTTCTCCCCCTGAACCCGTTTCCCTTATTGTTTATCCACAACTTTGGCACGAGGCCTAGCCTGCCCTGTGACATCTCTTCTGTTGGGTGTGTTTGTGTTTTAATCGGAATTACCATTTATTGAGTATCTACAGAGTAGTGTCAGGCACTTTATAAAAGTGATCTCATTTAATTCCTACTAAAATCATATGAAATAAAGGCTATCTCTGTTTTTCAGATGAGGAAACAGCTCATAGAAGTTATCCTCCATGATTCTGAATTGCTGTTTCTTTTCTGTTTGAGTCTTGGCATAACGTCCTAGAGGAGTGCGCCTGTCTCTCCTGCCCCTCACAGACCCAGGGGCAGAGGCACACATGGCCTTCCGCGGAGTTCAAGCCCAGCCTCCTGCACTTGGACTCCCTCTTGGGATGTGGCGGATGTCAATGGTGGGAGCCCTCTTTTTGTCCTGAGAAAGGGGTTCAGTGCCTAGCTTTGGGCCTATCCCCTGTCTCCATGAGTTGCATAGATACAAGGCTGGGCCTGTGCCTGGTCCTCTGGTAGTGACCTCCCTGTCCTCTCTTTGGAGGTGCCCTCTCTGTGGTCTGACTAGAGCTCCTTGGGCAGGGGAGTGCCAGTGAAAGGGGGGTTAGTCAGGAGGGGCTCTTCTGCCTCTTGGCAGAGAGGGTGCTCAGGGCTCAGCAGGATCCCCTGAGAGGCATCCTCTGTGTTGGGAGCAGATGGCACAAATTTCTTCAGCCCTCGAAGGCAGGCAGAATCTAGTAGTAACTATCATTACTACTGTAACTTGTTTCCAAAGCACTTCCGTATGTAGTAGTTAATTCTGATCGTCTCAGTGGGTTAGCAGGTGGTTGGTGTGCCCATTGTACATCTAAGGAACCCAAGGTCATGTAGCAAGTAAGTGCCAAAGGACGCATCTCTGGACTTCTAACCCAGGACCCCATCTTCTTTCCTTCCTGGCTGACATGCTATGTCCTTATAAAGATCAAGGGAGACCAGAGGTCCAAAGGGGTTTTGATGAGAATAAGTGACTAGGCACATCCACATTGGTAACTCGAGTGGGTGTCAGAAGGGACACCAGCTCCCCCAGTAGGAAGGGAGAGCTGAAGGAGCAGGGCAGTCTGGGGTGGTCTGGAGCCCAGGCCAGATCAGCTCCTAGAGCTAACTGAAGAGTGTGAGGGCTGAATTCAGCTGTGGGGCCTGTCATTCTCAGGGCCTGTCATTCGCTTAATGGAACAGCAAACCTTTGCAATAGAGGGCTTTTCCTTTTCCTTAAAGTGTTGTAGGCCCTCCCGGAGGAGAAAGGAGAGGCAGAGAAGTGAACTACAACCAAAAACATGCTGAATGGGCAGGAATGAGGAAGTCAAGCAACTTGAGATCTGGTCTTAGTTCTTTGCTGAGCTGTGTGCCCTTAGGAAAGGCACAACCTCTCTGAGCTCCTGTTAGGAATTACCTGTAGTAGTTTTGTCCAATTTTGCGAATTACCTTAGCTGCTACTTATTGAGCTCCTATTTCAGAAGCTTTGTCAGGTACTTGCACAGCTAGATTGGGATTTAAGCCCAGATCTTTCTGACTCCAGAGCCTCTGTTCCTCATTATGCCCCAGCTCCCTTTCAATTCAGAAGTTTTATTTTTCCCATAATCATTTTGAATAAGAAAGTTTTACGGTTTTAGTATTTCAAGTCTTAATGGCTCTGTATGGATCATTTCTTGGGTTTAGGAAAAAACTGTGACCTCCCCCCCGCCCCGCCAAGTCCCACTGTGAATTAAATCATCCTTCTCTGAGGTGTTGGCATTGAGAAACACAGGAGAGGCCGGGAACTGGAGTGGAGGGACCCCGGACTCCCTTTGGGAATGCCAGCCTGGACGGAGCTGGCTGGCCTGCCTCCTTCCGTCCTCTCCTCCCCTGCCCCCTTTCTTTCTTTCAGTGGTGGAGAGAGAAGGCTCACTCAGCAAACCCAGGACCTGGATTATTCCTGAGTCATTCATCGCCTGTGTGGGCCTCATTTTGCAGCATTCACACCCCCTGCAAACATCTGAGTCAGACATGTCTCCCCAAGGTTGTCTGCACACACCGCCCTGGGCCAGGCCATGTCTTTAGATGTCGATAAACATCAACTCATACTTTTAGGCAGCCGGTGATTATGTGTGGTTGTTTTTAATCTTATAGGCTAATCTAATTTTAACTGAACTAAGTTTTGAGTCGGGCCCGGAGCAGTGGGCTCTCTCCCTTCTTTGGGATTCTGCTGACTTCATTTTCTTCCCCCAAAGCTCGTCATACTTATGGGGCCAGTTTGGGGCTCTGTTAGGGCCGACCTGACACCTGACTTCTAATACTGATTTGCTGAGAATTTGGAGTTCCCCACATCACCCCCAGCAAGTTATTTTCTGAAAAGATATGTCCTTAAGCAGCTTGGAGCGAGGTTCAGGATGAGAAATTCTGTTCCTCCCCAGGCCCCCTTTCCAGTCCCTTGGGGGGACACTTAACTCAGTCTGGCCCTTCCTCAGTACTCAGACTGTTGGTGACCAGGCCACTGCAGGCAGAGAGGTGACATCACAGCTGTGTGTCCACAATCTCACCAAAATAAATAGCTAACAACACTTAACACACTCGCCGTGTGGCAGGCAAAGCTTACAAGCGCTGTCTCTGTATTGGTCAGCCAGGACTGAGAGCAGCTAATTAATTTGTCTCATCAACTGGGATCCAAGAGGCAAGTCAGTCGAAATCAGCCACCAGGCATTTAGCTTGTGGCCCATCAGGGAACCAAGAAGAGTGAAACCCCTAGCCCTGCTGGTTAGGAGCTTGGAGTGTGCTTTGGAGAAAATGGTGTGTTCGCACGGAAGGGATGGGCAGACTCCCGGCAGGCAGAGTTCAGGGAACGGCAGTCCCTGAGGGCAGGGGTGAGTAGGGGAGGCTTCTCAGGGGAAGTGGAACTTGAGCCAGTCTTGAAGGATGGAGAGGAATGAGATAAGCATGCAGGACCGAGAGAGTTATTCTTAGCACACAATTCCCACAAGCATGTCAGCCCTTGAGGACAGGGCCTTTGTTTGCTTCCTTCTGTGTGCCTGGTGCAGAGTAAGGTCTCCTGAGTATCCAGGGACTGAAGGAGTGCGGGACTGCCTTCCATGTGGAGATGGGGTCCATGTGAAGGTCCTGGGGGCAGATAGGAAATGAGTTTGACGGCTCTGAGAGGGAGGAGAGCAAGCGTTGGAGAGGCTAGTCACCAGACCGAAGGCCCGGCCAGGAGTTTAGGTGAGCTCCAAAAGTCAACACTCAGAGCGCTGGGATCAGCCGGTATATGAGCCGTGCTCCCCAGGCCACCTCCCTCTCTGGCCACCTCCCTGGGCGTGGCTCTAAAGGGCATCCTCTCTGGGCTGGGTGGGATCTCCCTGGGAAAGTCTGGGTCTGTTTGGTCTGCCCTCAATTTGTGTAAGTAAAAGCAAGATACCAGCGCTTCCTCTGGGAGCTGCCAAGAGCCCTAATTGAATTAAACTTTCCCCGGGAAGATTCTTCAAGCCATCACTGCACCGTGACTGTGAATGAATGAGACTAGTGGCCATAAACCACACCAAGAAGGCAGCCTCACTAATTTATGGTTGTGCCCGGACAGGTTGACGTGTGGCTTCTCTTTGTTTTTATGTGTGTTGGGAGTGGGCCGGGGCCAGAATCTCCTTTCTGTGGCAGATTTATTTGAAAATATGGATAAATAAAACGTGTTTCTGGTCCAAACAAAACAAAAAGAAATAAAACAGTACGGAAGGGTATTAAGGTAAACAGTAAAAGTTCCCCTTCTCACTTCTCTGATAACCCAGCTGGTCATACTCCCCAGAGTTAACGCTCTCAGTGCTGCTTTTCATAAATTCTCTCTGTGTATATGAGCGTGGGAGTAGGAGGAAAGATTTGGTTTTCATAAAACCATTTGTGTAAAGGAAAAGAGATCTAGGCTGGGACCTGGGTTCTAATCCAAGCTCTGCCTCTTTCTTGCATATCGACCTAGAGTAAGTCATTTTGCCTCTCTGGGCCTTAATTTTCCTATCGGTCGATTTCAGTTGGTGAAGGGCCTCTCTGGGACTTTCCAGCAGGAAAGGCAGTCATCCCAGAGGAGCCCCTACTCTGCTGAGGCCCAGGGCTGACTGAGGCCCTTTGGTAGATGGGCCACTCCTGTCGTTAGCCCTGGCTTCAGAGCACAGAATTTTCAAACACAGGATCATGGTCCACTCCAGCTCCAGCTCAGGGTTATGGGATTAAACGAACAGGTTCGCAGAGGGCCAGCTCTGTCAAAGGGGAAGTAAGACAACGGACAGAAAGGAGGAAGCACAGGTGGGAAAGTGTGTGGCTCGGGCTGGGATGATGGGCGTTGGATTGGAGCAGGAGAGATGAGGGAAGGTTTCCTAAAGGAGTAGTCCTGAGGAGTGGGCCAGGTGGAGAAGAGGAAGATTGTCTGATAAGACTTTTTTTTTTTTTTAAAGAGTTTATTTATTTGTCAGAGAGAGAAAGGGAGAGAGGGAGAGAACACACAAGCAGGGAGAGGCAGGCAGAGGGAGAAGCAGCCTCCTAGCTGAGGAAGGATATGGATGTGGGATTCAATCCCAGGACCTTGGGATTCATGACCTGGGCCAAAGGCAGATGCTTAATGGACTGAGCCGCCCACCAGTAAGGCTTGCTTTTGGAAGGGAATCTGGCTTGGGTGGGAGACGGGACTGGATGACCTGCTTTTCTTCTAGGATCTAGAGTCTTTTTATTTTTTTTTTTATTTTATTTTTTTAAAGTGAGCTCTACACCCAGTGTGGGGCTCGAACTCACAACAAGAGTCGCAGGCTTCACCAGCTGAGCCAGCTAGGTGCCCCTCAGGGTCTTTCTGAGTCCATGATGGAGTTCAGGGGGCTTGCGGACCCCCCAAAATAGTCTGCAGACGTTGTATGTGTGTGTTTTTATCAGAGAGAGCAATGTTAGCCACAGATTTTCTGAGGGGTCTGTGGCCCCAAAGAGTTGAAGAGCTTTGGCACTTTGTGCTATGAAAATCTGAAGGAAGGTAAAGGACTCGAAGTGGTGAAGTATAATACTGAAGCCTGGGATGAGTGGGTTTTGCCTATGGGACTGCAGAACTCATTCTGGGTGAGGAAAACGAACCCAGTCAGAATGAGTAAGCTGTGTCCTGGGAAAAGGAAAAGGAGATTGACCCTGTAGAGTAGAGAAAAGCTTTTCTGGATTGGGAATCAAAGTAGACGCAGCCGACTCCTCCTGCCGTGCCCTCCTTTCAGGCAGGGAAGGTGCTGGGCTCTTTCTGCCCCCAGGGTCTGCTGGGTTTCTGTGGTGAGTCCACACCCCAGAAGGTAATTCAGGCCTCTCCCCCTTTTTCCTAAAGTGGATAGGGCCCGGACACACCTCTGAGTCTCTGCTATGGGAGGCAGCTATCTTTGAGGCAGCAGAAACAAGGGATTGCCTCTGGAGGGGACAGGCTTTGAGGGCACAGTGCTGGGCAGCCCTGATTGGCCTCTGCTGTTCTCTGGACTGAGGATGCTTTGCTCTCACCCTGTTTTGGGGTGTGAGAGTAAAGAATATTTTTCTACCTGCAGAATACTAGTGGTAGAAAGAACCTTATGGTAACTTGGGGCCCCAGGGCCCAGAGGGGAGATGGAGATGTTTTGATCCCATCCCCTCATTTCCCATCTGAGGCCCGGAGCAGATGTCCCCAGAGCCACACAGGAGTTTAGTGGCAGAGGAAGGGGTTCCCTTGCTCTCGTAACTAATAACCCAGGGGTCTCTGGGCAGTAAGAGCTGGATCAATAGGAGGAGGGGTTGTGGCCTTTGTCCTGGATGCTGGTTTCTAAGCATTGGTAACTCTGATGGGCCCTTGAAGCCTAAGAAGGGCAGCCTCCTGCTGGAGTATCTGTCTGAGAACTGTTCCTGGCAGGGAAGCCATTTGGCCTTTGGCTGTACAGCCCCTTGTGGAGGAACCAAGTGCAAGGCTTTGGACTCTGTCACAAGCCAGTGTTGAGCCTGGGTGCTGTGCTTTTTATAGCATCTTTGCCATCAAATTAGGCAGGGCATCGAGATCTTATCTGTTGGGTCCTGGGCCAGGGCCTGTGGGACTCTGGATGCTGTACCAAGCAGGCGGGATGCCTGCTTGAGGCGAAGCCAGATCACCTCACCGAGCACAGCCCCAAGACTCCTGTTACAACTCCTGGGAGGAGGGGGACCGGCGGTCCAGTGGGCGGACCAAGCAAAGGTGCACTGAGAACCACATCTTTTGAGGAACTCAGGGGCCGGGTCTGAGGAATGCCAGATGGACGAAGCCCCGTTAGGCTGTAGCAGGTGGGAGTGATTTGAGGTGCAGGTGGATTTCTACGAGGGTTTAGAAGAGGCAGAAAGACCTCACCACCTGTGATGGTCGGGGGAGGGGGTTTGTGGGAGTGACCATTGGACTAACCTACTTGAAGAATAAGTAGGAATTAGATGAGACGCTTGAGTGAAACGGGTCTCACTGGGCACAGTCAGAAGGTTCTACTTGGGGCAGGATCTTTGAATTACAGAGGAGTGTCCCAGAGCAGCTCCCTTTGGAAATGTGGTGGTTAGGAACACAGGCCGGGCCACAGACTTGGGTTCAAATCTCTGCTCTACCACCCTGTGGCACTGTGACTTTGGGCAAGTCACTTTCCCTCTTTTCGAGTCTCAGTTTGATCCCCTGCAACATGGAGTAACACCTGGCAGCGATGTCGGAAGGATTTGGGGAGAGTACCCTCCTAAGAGGTTTGTCACAGAATTTGACATGTTCCAGACGCATGATAAATGGAGGCACTCAGGAGTCCCTCTAGGATCGGGGGGAGAGAAATACTGGCTTGTTATCTCCGACTCCTGAATCTCCCAGCAACTGAATAATCACTTAGCAAGACTTACTGATGCCCTGCTGTGTGTCTAGCTCTGCGCTCAGCACAGGGGTGAGATGGCTCTGGGTAAATCATATTTATACTTTTTTAATGAGGACGCTCCTAAAGTGGCTAGAGCAAGCACTTTCCAGCATGCGTCAGGAAACCTTCTGGGGAGTTGCTGTTCTCCTTTTTACAGGTGCGGAAACTGAGGTCCCCAGAGGTCAGGCGACTCCACCTAGGAGCCTAAAGCCCGACTGTGACACAGCTGGAGCCCGACCCAGGGCTTCTCATTCCGAGTCCGTGTGGTTTCTCCTATATGACAGTCATTTCACCATCTAGCTGTAGTAGCAAGACTTATCACTTGAAACATTTAATGAGCAAAGCACGATTCTGTATGACAACTTGATGTGTAGCTCTAAAAGCACGAAATTTTGCAGAGCAGATGACGGTGTTTAAAATAGGCTCCGCTGTGATGCCAGGTGAACTGTGCCAGTATGAAGGACAGAAGGTTTTGCCGCTTTGTAACTCCACCACCCTGTCTGAGCCTCAGTTTCTCCACTGCAGCGGGGAACGTGTGTTAAGCTCCAGGCGCATCATAAGCACTCGGAAATGGGAGTTGCCGCTGTGCCTGTAGCCTCAAAGGAAGAGGAAACACAAATGACTGGAAGACGGTTTTAGGCATGAGAGCCAGAGGCCATTGGTGACTGTCACCAAGACTGGCATGGGCACGCAGACGAGGCCCTGCACTGAGTGTCTGAGTGTGGTCTCAGCTGGGACGGGGAGACACATCCAACAAATACCGATCTGTGCCTCGTGAGTGCTGTGCTGGAGATGGGAAGGCGGATGAAGATAATCCCTGCCTCCCAGGAGAGACTGACACGTAAAGAGGCACGTGTGACATGCTGTGAGAAACCGCCTCAGGGCCCTGCAGGCTATGGGTGCACAGGAGGGGATGGGTGTGGGTGGCTCAGATGGCTTCCCAGTGCTTGCTGCTGAGCCATAAAAGTTAAGCAGGAGTTGGCTGGCAGGGTGGGTGGGGCACAGACGGGATTAACGCAGAACCATAGGTAATGCAGAGCCATTGACCTTTGCTTGTAAAACCCACTGGGGCATTTTTCACCGCTTAACCCGCAGCCCCAGACATAGTCACCCACCTGTGTGGCGGGGCAGAGAAGCCAAGCCTCCCTGCAGGGCTGTGGGCACCAGGTGCTGGAGGTTGCAGGGGCTGGGTGTGGCTGGTGTGGCTGGGTGTGGTGGCAACGAGGGAGCTGTGTTGTCTGGGAACTCCCCAGTGCCTGGCCTTGTGCTCAGGGCTTTGCGGGGTACATTGCTGTCCGAGTGTCATGGCTGCCCTCAAGAGTACGAGTCCTGGGATGTGCCTTTAGCTGGCTTTAGAGCCACCTCAGGGAATAAAAGTGCCCAGCGATTGCTGTGCCACTGCCTCAAAGCCTGGAAGGACTTCAGGGAGAGGAGGGATGTGTCCGGAATGAGGACAGAGCAAAGGCCTTTGTCCAGGTGTCTTCACAAGACCTAGACAAGGGTTGGGCGGGGGAGGGTGAATCAGGTGACAGTCGCAACACCAGCTGAAGCTCTGAGCAGTGGGTGCAAGTGGGTGGGCGGCCAAAGGAGGCGGAGATGAGAGTCTAGCCAGTGTCTGAGCTGGGGGGTTAGTGAGAAAGAAGTCTGGGTAGGTGGGCTAGGACTCCAGCCAGAGAGCTCCTCAGGCTGCTGGAGAGCATGGCCGCTCAGATCCCAGCCTTGCCCTTCACTCCATTTCCCCGTCTGCTCCTCCTGTCCAAGCACTGAGGTCTCTAACCAGGTGACTCCAGTGGCCTCCTGGGTGGGCTTCTGGCTGCAACTCCCCCCTACCTGTATTAGGCTCTCCAGGAAACAGCCAGAAGGGTTGTTTAGAAGTGTAAACCGGAGCTCAGCCTTCCCCTGCTTCAAACCTTTCAAGTGCTTCCTGATGATTTGGGGATGAAATAAAATCCCAGAGAGGCGTGGCTACACCTGTCTCGACTTTACTGCCTGCTGTCCCTCCCCTTCCTCGATCACACCAGCCAGCCTGGGTTTCTCAGGTACACAGGGCTTGCTAGGCCTGTCCCCCACTCAGGACCCCTGCACTTGCTCTCCCCTTCCTGGAACACTGCTGCAGCCCTGCTCCCTGTCCAGGCCCTGGATCAGAGGTTATCTCTTGAGAGAGGCCTCCTGGGGCACGGAGTCTGATGTGTAGTGCCCCCCTCCTCCCACATCAGACACTCTTCTGGGTGCTGAGGACACAGCCGGGAGCAAGACAAGAAGGCTCCTGGAGTCAGGGGGCTCGCAGGCCAGTGTGAGGTGTTGGGCAGTGGACACAACAGTGTCAGGCAGTGATAAGTATCCTGAAGAAAATAAATATGAGAGAGATGTGCTCCTTTGGATAGTCAGCGTAGGCCTCTGTAAGGAGGAGTCTTCTGAGCTGAGCAAATGACAAGAAGGAGCTTGTCTTTTAAAGACTGGGGGCCCTGGGAAGGGCATGTTTGAGGAACCTGGAGTAGAGAGAGAGGGAGGGGGAGGAAGGGAGGTGTGGTGTGAGAGTGGAAAGGAGGGCAGGGGTCAGATATGCTTGGGTTGGCCTTGGGTTGGATTCTAGGTGCTATGTGGTGCCATTGAAGGCTTTTGATTAGGGTGATGTGGTCTGACCCGGGGAGGGATGTGCAGAGGAGCCTGGGAGTCAGAGATGGGGAGTTGGCTCTGGCTTGGCACTGGCTTCAGTGAGCTGAGCAGAGCTGGTCCCTGGCCCACAGCCACTCGGCCCAGGTCTGTGAGAGCAACAGGTGCAAAGCTTCCAAGCAGGCACCTGTGGCTGGGCCGGCAGTGGGACAGAAGCTCCAGCCTGGGAGAGCTGTTCCCACGGAGGGGTACCAGGGAGCAGGGCAGGAGGGGATGAGGGCATAGGTGGAAGGGAGGGGCTGAGTGGACGCCAGGCTCTGCTGGGACTCCTGCCTCCCCCTCCCCCGCCCCACCCTAGTGCCTGCGGCCGGCCGTCACCAGACCTGTCTTGTGCACGCCTTGCTGTGGCCAAGTACCAGGGCTCTGACATGCCTGTTCCCTGCTGAATCTTGGGCTCCCACGTGACCTGGGGGGCTGCCAGGCCTCGAATCAGAGAATCAGACTTTATTATTGGGAAGGATGCTAGGGACCAAGGAAGGGATCCAGGTGGTTAAGATGGAGAAGGGAGAAGGGTTTTGGGGATCAAGAGGCTTGGCTCTTACAGCAGTGGGGTCTGGCGTGCTGACCTGGGGAGGGTCACAGACAGTGCCATGGAGAGCACCCAGCAGTAAGGCTGGCCAGGGCTTGCTGAGCGGTGATAGAGCCGGCCCAACCCCCTCATCGCACAGAGGAGGAAGCAAAAGGCCAGAGAGGAAATGACTTGTCCACAGGCCACGTGGCGACAGAGCTGGGGTTGGTTCAGGGACCAGCCCCCCGTCATTCCCTCTGCAGGTGAGGGCTGCCCATGGGCACCCGACTTACCTTCAGCTAGTCTCTGAGCACCTGCTGTGTGCCAGCACAGCTGTGCTGGCAGGAGCTCCCCCACCCCTCCAGCCCCATGGTGCAGACAGTTGTGTGCCAGAGATAGACGTGTGAACAGCCACAGTGCAGGCTGAAGTGGCTCAGGGAGGCGGCACAGTGTGGCGTGGGCCCTGGTGGCAGACGGGTCTTGGTTCTGGCACTGCCACTTAAACTGTAGTGGTGACGAGCCCTGAACCTAAATTGGGAAAGATCAGGAAGGCCTGTGACTCAACGTAGAGTGTGGACTCTGTCTTGTAGTGACAGGAGCCGGAGAGGTTTTGTGGTGGGGCCTGGTCACAGCTGGCCTGTGTTGAGGGTGCAGGCTCTCCTAGCAGGTGGCAAATGGACTAGATGAAGTTTCTCCCAGTGTTCTTGGCTCTGGGAATTTTCCGCCTCCTCCCTCCATAGATAATTATCCTTCCTAAGAAACTGATCAGATGGGAAACTGCAGGAAATGGTTTGGGACAGGGATTGTGTAGGAGTCGGGGGTGGGGGAATGAAAAGGATGTAGCAGGAGGGGGAACTGAGCCTAGCAGCAGGAGATGGCTGCCTTGGGAGGAGGAGGGAGGGAGCCTGGGCAGACGAGGAATTTAAAGCAGAGTGGGTGGCTCCGGAGAAGCCAAGTTCCTCAAAGTTCCTCTGCTTGCCTGGTGAGGAAGAGCGGGGAGACTGACTGGCAGGCTCAGCTCTGCTGCTCAGCGGTCCTTCCACATTAGAAATTCATCGCCGCAGGCTGGGGCTGATGATGGCACGTGGGCACACACCGGGGTACCCCCTCTTGGCACAGAGCGCACCTCCTGTCTCTGTTCCAGGCAGGCCCAAAGCTTTAGTGGTGGGTCCGGCCTCTGCTCCCCATGGGCCTTACTGGTGAAACAGCAGCTCTCGATGTGCTGAGGCTTCCATGGAGCAAGGCTGCTGTCCATGTGAGCAGGTGACAGAACCACAGCCACCGTGATCGGCAGGAGGAGAAGCAGAGGCAGGGCTGCCTGGGCAGGGCCTAGATGGGATAGAGGGCATCCTTTCGTACAGTCCGTACAGGGTCAGGAGAGCCTGGGGGCTTAAGGTCGTCACGGTCCAGCAGACCTGGCTTTGAACTCCAGCTGCACCACCTTGCGAGCTCTCGGACGTAGGCTGAGACATGAACATCATTCGTCTGGACGTGATCCTCCCTTGCATGTTTTCTTTTTTACTTTTTTTTTTTTTTTAAGATTTTATTTGACAGAGAGAGATCACAAGTGGGCAGAGAGGCAAGCAGAGAGAGAGAGAGAGGAGGAAGCAGGCTCCCCGTGGAGCAGAGAGCCCAATGCGGGACTCGATCCCAGGACCCTGAGATCATGACCTGAGCCGAAGGCAGAGGCTTAACCCACTGAGCCACCCAGGTGCCCCCCTTGCATGTTTTCTTGAACCCTTACCCCCTCTAACTGAGGGATAACATGCGTAAGTACATACAATAGACCATGCTTATCTTAAAGTGAACAACTCAGTGATTATGTACAAATGTTTGCGACCATGTTAACAAATTGGTCAAGATAGAGGATATCTATGTACCCCCACCCCGGGATCCCTTCTTGCCCTTCCTGGTCTGTACCCCCGCATGCCTCTGAGGTAACCAGGATTCTGAGTTCTGTTGGCATCAGTTGGTTGAACCTGTTCTTAACCTTGGCACAACTGGAGTTCAGACCACGGGTACTCTGTTGCGTCTGGCGTCTTTGGCTTGGCTTATCCAGGAGGCTCCTCTCTGTCGTCAGATGCCCAAGAACATGTCCCTTCCATTGCTGTGCAGCATTGCCTGGTATGAAGAAGCCACAGCGGCTCCCTCCCCTGCCATTCGGCATCCGGGTTCGTTCCCATTGTTGACAGTTAATGAATGAAGCTGCTCTGGTCATTCTTAGACTCCACAGGGTTTTGTGAAAAATTGAATGAAATAATCTGTTACAGTAAAGTGTTTAATACTGAGTTTAGACTTAGAGCAGGTGCTCAAAAAATTTTTCTCCCAGGTTTTTGTTGTTGTTGATGTTCATAAAAAGGAAACAAAAATTCAAACACTACCTAAGTGTGTAAAGAAAACATACAAGCCCTATCCCTCATACTCACCAGCTTGTTAGAGCCTATCACCTCACAGTTCAGTGTGTTTGCCTGGACTTTGCTGTTGTGTGAAGTTCTTCTTTTTCTTTTCCTTTTTTTTTTTTTTCTTTAAAGATTTTATTTATTTATTTGACACAGAGAGAGAGAGAGATCACAAGTAGGCAGAGCAGCAGGCAGAGAGAGAGGGGTAAGCAGGCTCCCAGCTGAGCAGAGAGCCCAATGTGGGGCTCGATCCCAGGACCCTGAGATCATGACCTGAGCCGAAGGCAGAGGCTTAACCCACTGAGCCACTCAGGCTCCCCTTCTTTTTTTTTTTTTTTTTTTTAAGATTTATTCATTTATTTTTAGAGAGAGTGTGTGTTCATGGTGGGGGGCAGGGTGCGGAGGGAAAGAGAAACTTAAGCAGACTCAGAGCTGAGTGTGGAGCCTGATGTGGGGCTTGAGCTCACCACTGTAAATCATGACCTGAGCCAAAACCAAGAATCGGACGCTTGACCAGCTGAGCCACCCAGGCGCCCCTGAAGTTCTTTTTAATAAGAATAGTTTCATAGTAGTAATGATGCTGTTCCTACTCTTTTGCAACTTACTTTCTTTTATTAAGTCTGACTTTTTAAGCGTCTCTTTATCTGCACTGAAGGAGCAGCTTCAAAAGGAACAGGCTGGGATGAGCTCCCGAACCAGTCCATCGGGGGCCTTCCACTCTGGCCTGGCAGGGCTGCTTTCAGGCTTTCCTGCATGTGGAACCCTGGGTGCAAGTTCCTGGCTCTCTTGTGCCTGTTTGGGTGTGTTCTTGGGCTTCAGTGCGCTGAGCTTTGGTTTTCTCATCTTTAATGCAGGAGAACCCACACTTGGCCCGGTACGGATGCCGTGAAGTCCAAATCTAAATGCGATAACGTACAGGAAAGATCAATGTTAGGGTAGGAGATAATATATAGCAAAGTACAAAGTGGAAAGTTACAAGGTGGAAAGTGACGCATGTGTGCTGCTTAGTATGTAAAATCATGGGCTGTCAGACCTAGAGGTCTCTGAGAGGCGAGCCCAGCCTGCCCTCTTACCTGGGAGGGAACCACAGCCCAGGGAAGACTGCAAAGCCAGCAGACATCAGCCTCACAGCTTCCAAGCAGCACCCCCACCCTCCCAGTGGAGGAGGTGCCCACCATCCTCTGGTCCTAGAGGGTGGGGAAGCAGGAAGGTAGGGCAGAGGCACGGGAGCTTGGGTGGGGAAGGAGATGCTGCCCCCATCTGGGCTACAGCACCTTCTCCATCCTAACTGTGCCCCCAAACCCAGACTTCTGTCCATTCCTCGGCCCCACAGAGTTCACTTCCTCCCCCTAAGGAGCCAAACCAGCACCCCGGCTCCCTGCCCACCTCCTGCAGGTAACAGCCCGGAGTGCTGTAGTCTCTGAGGCTTTTTACAGCTCGGTGTTCGGATCTCCTGAGCCTTCACCCCCCACCCCCCAGCTTTTATAAGGATAGAGCGGGCTCCCCCAGGCCTGTGAGCTGATGGCCTAGACTGAGGTCAGGAATCCAGAAGCAAAACCCTGACCAGCCTGGGCTAGGGCCTGTGCCTCATTCACCCTACACCTCCCCAGGAAGAATAGGCACGATAAGATTTGCACAGAACCGGCCCAGGCGGGCTCCCCCTCCCCTGTATTTGGCCAGCGCACTCAGTACCAGGCGCACGGAGGCAGAAGCGGCTCCTTGTGCCTGGGCTCCCCCCTCCTTGGGAGCTGTCGCTCATTAGAAAAGCACCCGTGGTGGCGATATCAGGTTGCTGGGCAGGGCTGCCGGGAGTGTTCTGTTGGTCCAGGGTGGGGTGGGAGACCTCGGGTCCCCTTTCAGGGCGAGGCTATGCAGTGACGCCTGTTCTAGTGGCAGAGAATGGTGACGTCGCAGGAGTCCCACACAAAGACTAGAAGGTCCTGCCCCCTCATGCTGGAGCTCTCACCTTGTGTGGCCCTGCTTTGGGCTCTCTGCCTTCAGCATCTTGGTTGAGAGGTGCCCCGAGGATAAGCCCCGGCAGCTCAGGAGTCTGCTTCCTGGGCTTGAACCCTGCTTTGCCCTTCCCCCTGCCAGCAACACGGCCTTGGGCAGGTGGCCTAGCCCCTCTGAGCTGCGGGTTCCTCGTTGGTGATGTGAGTGTGCTAGTGCCCCCCTCACCGGATGGCTTAAGGGTTAAGGAGTCCTCAGTGAGTGCCGTGATCACCCACGTCCCCATCTCAGGGAGACAGAGCTCATCTCATGACTGAGCTGATCGGAACCAGGGCTCCAGCCTGAGTTCCGGGCCTTCTTGTTGCTTCCTGGTTCCTACCGCCACAGGCGTCCCCACCTCTGCACCGTGTGCACAATCGTCCAATGGGGCCTGCTCAGGTGGAAGCAGATGCTGCTGGTAGTTTTCTTCGCTTCTTCCCAGGCGTGGGACTGTGACTTCTGTGGGGCACACTAGCAGCAGGCAGGTAGGCAGGCCGGCAGCCTCTCTCCTTGCCTGGGACCTTGCCCCATGTGCTCGGCTCATCACAGATGGGCTCCCAGCCTCCAGCCGGGCCCTCACTGCACAGCCCTGTGTGGGCTGGACTCTAGAACCTGTGGCCTACAGAAGAGAGCAACGGCAGGAAGCAGTGACAGGTCATTTCCTATTGAGCAGCCTGGCATGAGGGCAGAGCTCAGCCTCTGGGGTCAGGCGGTCCTGGGATCAAGTATCCGCTTTGTTGCTTCCTGTCTGGGTGCCACGTGGGCAAGTTCTTTAAGCCGTAAGCCTCAGTTTCTCCTCTGGAAAACGGAAATAGCGCCTAGCTTATGGTGTTGCTGAGGCCAAACGAGTAAACAGAGGGCTTGGTGACAATTCTCCCTTCTCATGTTGCCAGCCAGGCTCGGCCTGGAACAAATGATAACAGGGACAGGATAGCAAGCCCTGTTTCGGAGAGGCCACGCTGTGTCCCCCAAGGCAGTGCCTGCAGGTGGTATGCAGGGGCCTTGCGGGCAGCCCTCCCGCAGGGGTACCGGATAGCTCGTGGTCTCCCCGGCAGATCACACACGGAACCAGGCCCTGTTGGTCCTGCTGGGGATCTTAGAGGGACACAGGAGTTTAGAGTGGGTGGGTGTCTCACTTGCAAGGTCACACGGCAAGCAAGTGACAGCCTGAAGTGAGCCGGGCCTCCTGTTCCCAGCCCAGCAGGATAGAAAGCCAGGGCTCAGGGCCGGAGGAAGCATGCTGGGCTGTGGCTCTGGAGTCAGAAAGACCCAACTGCACAGCCTTGGTTAAGTCTCTTCACTGCTTCCTGCCTCAGTTTCCCCAGCTGGAGAAAGATACTGAGGTTGGAGAACCTTTAGGGGTCTCACGCACTGAAGGTATACGGCACATCCAGCAACGTGCTCAGTAAAAGGTAGTTGTAAGAAGAAAAGGTGGGAGTAATGAGGGGTGCAGTGTCCATGTGAGGACTGGCTTTGGAGTATGAGGCCTCACCTTGCTGTGTGACCTTGGCTGAGGCCCTGCCCTCTCTGGGCTTTATTCTTGCATCTGTGGAATGGAGGGGTTTGACTGGAATGGCCTCAGGAGGCCCTGTCTCCTCGGACCTCCTATGGCTTCTTACTGAGGTTCTTTCTGAACCCTAGTAGAGGCCTGACCTCCCTTTGCTGTTCCCATAGCCCTGGGCCCTCCTGGCACCAGGACCAAGGCCTGCAGCCAGCCGTGTCCTCCTCTTTTCTCTGCAGTGTCCTCTGAAGGGCACCCTCCTCTGAGCATGCTCAGCTCCCCCATCTACTCAGTATGTCTCCTGGCTCGTAGAGGCCTGAGGTGACAGACTGTCCCAGTGGGCAGGGATAGCCCCTCCAAGCGTGCCCTCACTGTCTCCCTCCTCATGATGCTCAGCCAGCTGGGCTGTTGTCAAAGTGTGTAGGAGACTTTCAGGGCATCCCCAGGAGATGGTTGCCTTGGGCACCTGCTTGGGGGAAGCTCTGGCCTCCCACCCTGCCATAATGCCCTGGAATCTGGCACCAAAGTTTCAGGGACCCTGCCTCTGCCCAGCCCGGCTCCATCCACAGCTCCTGTGACCTGTCCTCGGGTACCCTAGAAGGCAGTTTCACAGATTTCAAAGGGGACAAGAAACAGATTCCATGGGGATCCAGAAGACTTCTGCCTCCTCTCAGCCTCCCTCCACCCTCCCTTTCTGTCTCTCCTCTGCCTGGACCCAACCTCCCCCTGGCCTCTGCTCAGCCTCACCCCAGCTTCCCCCTCCACCTCTCCTCCTGCCTCCCCCTCCACCTCTCCTCCTGCCTCCCCCTCCACCTCTCCTCCTGCCTCCCCTCTCCTCCTTTACCCTTCCCCTCAGCCTCCTTGAGCACCTTTGTCGGCTTCTGCCAGCCAGGCTCGGCCTGGAACGAATGATAACAGGGACAGGATAGCAAGCCCTGTTTCGGAGAGGCTGCCTTGGAGGGTGGGCCCATCTCCTGACTGTGGCTGCTTCCCGGGCATCTGTGCCCTGGTGCCAGCAGACCCTCTGTGGGCCTGGGGACGTGGGGTACAGAGGTGAGACTGTGCCCTTTGCTGAGCATTTGCTCTGGCGGTTCTTTGCTCCAGATACATAATCTCATTGGATCCTCGGAACAGCCCTTGAGATAGAAATTATTATGAGCCCGCTTTTCAGATGAAGAAACTGAGAGTCACCTGAGACTCAGAGCTCCTGCCAAGGAGGGACTCAGCTCCTAGGTCGCAGAACCAGGAGACCACCATCAGTTCTCAGGACCGTGCTTGCTCTTAACCACAGGGCTCCCTGATGGCTGAGTTTGGGTTGAAACCTTGGACAGATCCCCAAGGCAACTGGAGCCCTGCTTGCTTTTCCGGAGGTCGCCTTTCCCAGCGGTGTCACTGTGGATCTTCCAGCCTGCACGTGGGACGGCCTCCCCTGGCTCAGGCCCCATTGCTCTGCCTCAGACCTCCAGAGCTCTAGATGGGTCCTCCTCTTGCTACAACCTGGCTCCAGTGGAGGGCCCAGCCCCTCTGATGGTGTGATCTTCCCACTGCGCTCCTGCGGGACCCCCGTCAGGGGCAGCCATGCTGGGCTGCAGAGTAGGCCAATCCTGGAGAGCAGACACGCTCTGCTCCCCGGGAACAGGGGGGCCCCTTGCCGTCCTACCCCTCCATCTAAGACTAGCCTTACTCTTTGCCACGGCCACCTGGCATCATGAACTTTGCTTATCGCCATGCTGGAGGGGGAAGGAAATGGGGCTCAGGGCAGTCCTGTGATTTGCCAGAGATCCCAGCAAAGTTCAGGTTCAGAGCTGGGACAGCAGCCAGCTCCTGGGTTGGCAGACCAGAGCTCTTGACACCAGCCCGTGCTTCGGGCTATCTTACTCCGCATGAAGACTGTCCTGGGCCCCGATACTGTGCTTGTTGGCGTAGACGGGGTTGGTGAGTGTGGAGTACTTTGTACAGCAACAGAGCTCATTGGTTGGATGTCAGAGCTGGAAAGGCTCTCAACATGCCGCTGAGAATGGGGAAGGCCACGGAAAGGCATGGGCTGGTTCAAAGCACCTAGTAAGGTGGTAGCAAGGTCTCGATTGGAACCCAGGTCTACAGATCCCCAGTCTGGGCTTGGCTTGGCCTCTTCCTCTCCCCGGATATAGCTTCCTGGTCTCCCAAGGCATGTGGCGGTGGACCAGGGGTGGGCTTGCCCATCCTGCTGGAAGCTGCAGGAGGCAGTGCGGGCTGTCCCCAGAGCCTAGACTTAACAACTCTGTGGCTGGACCACTCTGCCCACTCCAGCCTTCACAGTCAGCTGTGCCCAGGAGAAACCCACTACCTACACCATGCTTATTCCGCACACCTCCTACCTTTTCACATGCTGCTGCTTTGCCCAGAAGCCCTCCCAGTGCCCTCCTAACCCCAGCTCTGCCTGCACGTTCGTGGCAGATCATCTAGTGCACTGAGCCTATTGCCACATGCTGGAGACGAGGTTCAATCAGACTGGAATTCTGCCTTTGGATAGTCATGCAGGCTCAACAAAGAAGTCTTGGTCTTTGCCACATCCCAGGCTCTGTGCCAAGTGCCCGAGCGTCAAAGAGGACTAGGACAGGGTCCCTGCCCTTGAGAGCCGTCTGGAAGGGGGAGACAGCCCGCCAGCCACACAGTGTGAGCAGACTCTCAGTGCAGGGCTGCAGGATTCCACACACAAGTGTGACAAGTTTCTGCTCTGGAGGCCATTGAGGGAAGGCTGCTGGAGTGACTAGAGTGCTTTGCTTCTCCAGTAACCCACCAAACAAAGCCTCTGGTTTGCTCAGTGCTCTCCTGTCTGTGGTCCCATGTGGTCCTCACAGCAGCCTTGCTAGGTCTTCAAGACAGAAGACGATCAGATGAGCAAGTAGTGGTAGTGAGCCTGCTGTGTGGGCACAGCTCTGGGTGCTGGGAGTACAGTGGCAGTGGCGACAGTCCGCCCTCAGGTGGAGGATGGGGGACCCGTCCACAAACACATACCTCAGGTAGTGCTGAGCGCTTCAGAGAAAGATAAAGCAGGGTGAGTGGATAGAGGCTGGGGGAAGACCTCCCTGAGGAGGTGGCATTTGAGCAGGGACCTGAAAGATGGAGGAAATCTGTCGTTCAGCTCTGTGGTACAGAGTGTTTCAGGTAGAAGGAAGAGTAAATGCAAAGGCCCTGGGGTGGAATTGTTCTGTTCAAGGAAAAGCAAGGAGGCCGTAGAGTCAGAGGGAAGTTTGCTATTCAGTTTGGGGACCGGGGAGGTATAAGAGAAAGGATGATTACAGGGCTTGGGATCTGAGCAACTGAATGATACTGGGGCAGCGGGGACCACTGTAGGAGGAACGGTCCAGTGGTGGGGAAATGAGAGTTTTCAGCTCCTGTGCCCTTGCACTGTGAGTTCACCCCATGCGCACTCAGACACACCAGCCTACGGGTCAGCCCTGCCCACCCCTCTGGGCAGCCTCATCTTCTCAGGCCTTATTCCAATCATCGATGTCTTTCTGGCCCTTCTGAGAGGTCACCAAAAAGCCCAAGTTGAGGTGTAGCTGACACCTCTTCTCTTTTGCTGCCCCCAGATGCTGTGAAGCGCTGATGGAGCTGGGAGGGGCAGAAGGGGCTCCCCCGATGCTTCCCTAGGCGCTATCCTCTCTCTCCCACCCAGCCAGCACCTCTGAAGTCTTACCTTGTTCTCCCTTCGAAGCGTGCCCCCTCCCTCCCCTGGAGCAGCTGAAAATGGGACGCTGGGCCTCGCTTTCCACAGGGCTGTTGTCCTGGAAATGGTAGAATTTCTCTTTGTGTTGCTTTGATGGTATTGTGAGCAAGTTCAAGTTATATATAATGGATCTAATTCATTGTTAAGCTTCAAAGCTAAGTGACTTTCCCCTGGAAGGGACACTAAGGACTACAGGTATTTGGTATACTGGATTTCAGTTTTCTCCCAAATTTGCATTTTGCAAACTCTACCCCACCCCCACTAAAGAAAAAGAAAAGAGAAATCCAGCTTTCCCAAGGTCTAAAGTTTCTGGAAATGGAACATCTTTTACGGAGCATCTGGTTTCTTCCCTTACCCTGGTGTGAGCAGCTGTGCTAGGAGCTCCTGCTGCAGCCTGCAGGTCCGGAGACCACTCTGGCAGGAGGAGGGCTCCGGACAGGGATGGAAGGGAGAGGGGAAAGCCTTGCACCTGGGGAGCGACCCACAGGGCACTTGGAGAGGAAGGGGGATGGCTTGAATCCAGACTAAGTCCAGGTTCTTTTCCACCTCAAGCCAGCTGCAGGGGCAGGGACTGCCTGGGGCTCTTCATGGAGGATCTCAGTATGAGAAACCAGCCTTCATCCTGATGCCGTCCTGGAGGGACTGTTAAGTATACTATGGCCTGGGCAAGGCAGGGATAGGGTGAGGGCGCTCCACGGGGCGCTGGGGAGGCTGTGGGAGGGGAGGTAATCTTGGGTCTGAAATGCTGCCCTGGACCTTGGGGCACGTAGGTGGTCATCCCTCCGATGCTCTCTTTCCTTATCTTAAAATGGGGGTTAATAATGATACCTGTTGCATTTGAGTTGTTGAGAAAATTAAATGAGATGCTTCAGTAAAGGGTTTGGGGCAACCTCTGCCCCAGAGAGCATAGCCCAGGATGTAGAATACGCCCCTTATCCCAAATTTTAAAACTATAGATACAGAAAAGTTTGGAATTTTCTATACCAGACTGGTCACGGTGTGGATTTGAGGGCCGGAGGGTGTCTTATGTAGCGGGTAACGGGAAAGGAGGAGAATCATGAGGAGAGCCCCCTCCTCCTCTGTCTGTACTTAGATCCTGTTGGGAAAAGTTTTAAAGGACCATGCATTCTGTTTACAGTCATCAAAGCACTGTGTTTCCATTTTGAAAACAATCAAAAGAAACCAGTATGTATATCAAGAAAACCTGCCAGGGACCCAAACCAGCCGTGATTGGAACCTGAGGTCCTCCCCGCCCCCCTGAGCTGCCATCCTTACTGGCTGCCTAGAAACCTCTGGCTTGCCAAGCCCTACTGTGGCCTCCTGGAGCTCTGTATCTTGTCAACACACGCGGGCTGTTTACTGCCAGTCCCTGGTCCCTGTCCCTACCCGCCCTCCCTCGTGTGACTCATCCTCCACCTCCCAACACAGGGAGCCTTTCCTGTGGGGGGTGGGGAGAATCTGCTAGAGTGAAGTTCTTCCAGCCAATGTTTGTGGGGCGCTTAGGTGATCAGGGGGCTGGGCTGGGTACCAAGAAGAGCCGCCCCAGTGGGGTGAGATGGGGTCGGGGCTGCTGAGATGCGTCCTTGAGACCCAGGGAAAAGACTAGTGAGAGTGGAAGGCAGGGTGGGAGTAGAGCCTGGCTCAAGGCCGGGTCAGGGGCTTTGGGGGTCAGATCTCAAGGTCAGGGGACCCTCCAAGGCCTGCAGCACCAGCTGGGGCCCTGACTCGGTTCCTTGCATGGCCTGCCAGCTCCAGCTGTGAGCCAGGCTCTCCCTCCCCGTACGGTCTCACTCCCACACTGGCTGGAGGTTTCAGGGTCCTCAGAAGACTACAGAGATCCCCTCTCGGCTCATTTGTTCACACTCTTCCCCTTCCAGTCTCCTGCTCATATGGCCCAGCTTCAACCCCACATCCTTAAAGAAGCTTCCATCATTCCCCAAACCTGCTTTTCCTGAGCATCACCCGTGGGCCCCAAGGCCGTGTGCTGGGATGCCAAGCGGACTAGAAGACCCAACTACAGAGCTCCTGGGTCCATGGTTAGGAGCAGCACCTGACTCAGCTTGGGGAGCTCGGGAAAGACTTCTCAGAGGAGGTGACACCGCCACCGTTAGAGCAATTAGGTTTCAAAAGGTGGGTGGAAGTTCAAGGTGAAAAATAGTTTTCCTCTGTGTGCACAGAGTTGGGATTTGAGGACTTCAGGCAAGTGGAATTCAGGGATTGGGGATGGTAGGTTAAGTGCTGAAGCTTAACCCTGAACTCAGCCAGCTCCCCAACCCTGGAAACCTGATCGCAGCACCCCCTCTGGTGCACCTCTCTTGTGAGGTCCCTGAGAGGGCGCAGCTGTCGCTGTGTCACTCTGCTGATTGCTTTCAAGTCTCCGCGGCTACCAGGTCCCTTCCAGCCCAGGTGGCATCTCTAGTCTTCCCTCTTCTTCATCTCTGATGTTAGGCTATTGCTTCACAAAGTATGTGTTGCTTTTGTGTCCAAGCCCTTGATTATCACTTGTCTACACACGAGGCATCCGAGGCTGGTCTGTGGGGCGATGAATTGCCCAGAGCATGGTGGTTACTAGAGGGCAGAGCTGGGCCTCGAATCCAGGTGTCGGCCTCCTGGCCCCGTCTTCTTTTCTCCACGCCTCAGGCAGCCTAATACATGCTGTTTGTGTTCTCAGAGAGCTTTTTTAGCTCATTTTCTACCCACACTTGATGTTCCCGGGGGGTGGGGGGGGCCCTGTCGCCCTGCGATATGGAGCAAAACAAGCAAGAAATAGAGGTGCCGTGTGGGAGACGAGAGGGGGAGGCACGGAGAGCCCGACCCCCCCGGCCTGGGGGGCGATTCCTGCCCAGGTACTTGGAACAGACTTCTTTATGGCTGCATCCACGGCGGAGGCATATTGCAAACCGGAATGCTCTCCCCCTCGATCCCAACAGGCTTTGCTTCCATCGACACAGCGCAGCGCAAAAGGCCGGCAATCCGGAGGCCCGGGTTCTGATTCTGGCTCTGCCACTTGCCGGCTAGGTAGCCTTGGGCAAGTCACTTCACCTCTCTGTGCCTCAGTCCCTTCATCTGTCAAACGAGGGTCTGGATACAAGAGAGGAAATGAGAGGAGCCGCATAGACGCCCCCGCACAGGACCTCATATCAGGCCCTCGGGAGTGTCTAGTATGTGCTTTCTTCTCCGTGCTGGACAGTGTATGTTCAAGTGTGTCATGATCAAATACAGTATCACTGAGTGGCCACTATCAGTTTACATGTTTAAAAATTGTCCTTCACTGGGTGACTCCCAGAGGCCAGGAGCTCTAAGTTATCTCCATGACATTTACACAGCTCCCCTGGGGGTGGCGGCGTCACCCCAGGTGCAGAGTAAGGACCAAGATTCAAAGACACATGCGACGTCTGTCATGTAACATCTCCCGTGCTCTTCACAACAGCACTCATATTTGGATATTGGCAAAGGATTGGTGAAGACCGCCTCCTTTCCTCTTTCTCTTTCTTTTTCCTTGTTTTTCACTTATTCATTACCCTTAACATCTTTCTCTATGTGCAAGATTTTTTTTTTCTTTTTTTTAATTTTTGACAGAGAGAGAGAGAGAGAGATCACAAGTAGGCAGAGAGGCAGGCAGAGAGAGGAGGAAGCAGGCTCCCTGCTGAGCAGAGAGCCCGATGCGGGGCTCGATCCCAGAACCCTGAGATCATGACCTGAGCCGAAGGCAGAGGCTTAACCCACTGAGCCACCCAGGTGCCCCTATGTGCAAGATTCTTGTCCTGGGCGGTTCAGAGTATACAGACCCTAGAATGGCTCTCCTTCTGCTTCTCTCTTTCTCTCTCTCTCTCTGGCAAACTTCTACTGATCCCTCAAAGCCCAGTCCAAATGGTCCCAGCCCTGGGAGCATCACCTGCTCTTGAAATTTAGCCATCCCCACCTCCTTCCTCTTTCCTACACTTGACATCTAAAAGGCAGCTTTATCTCAGTTCACAGAGAGTTAATAATGCCTACTCTGTGCTGGAAGCTGGAGACCCAGAAGACTCTGGAAAATTTCCACCCTTAGGGAGCTTAATGCCCAGTGATGGACACGTTTACACCAACAGGTCTTTATAATGTAGAGTGATTCGTGTTAAACTTCAGTTTTGGAGAAAATTATACTAATAGTGGTCACCACTTTTTGGTGACATTGAGCGCCAGCGTTGTTTGGCATGCTTTGCCCCGATTACTTCCTCTCGTGCTCCAGACACCCTCTGAAATGGGCTTCTACATAGATGGGGAGACTGAGAGTAGAAGAAAAAACTTAAATGCCCAAGGCGGCCCACCCCAGAACCCTGACTGGAACCCTGGGAGGTCTGGCTCTCCTGTCTTTTTCTCTGCTGGTCTGTTCGTCAACCTGCTGGGACCCTAGCTAAGTGTGTTGTGAGTGTGTCCTTTATCCTTGGTTCTCAGTAGCTCACGTTGATGGTGGAAAGACTCAGACTAAAGAAGAATCAGAGCTCCTCCTACTCCAGAGGAGCCTCCAGCCCCAGCGGAGATCAGAGCCGAATACAGATCCAGCAGAGGGGGGCTGAGCAGTCTGATTGTTTCCAACTGCTGCCTTAGAAATCTAGCTGATAAGACTGAGTACTTCTGGCTGAGTTAACTTGGGAGGGCTTCCTGGAGGGGGCAGACCTGAAAGATAGGAAGGATTTCCCAAGGTTTTTACTAGCCACTGGACTGGAAGGGGAATAGTGGTGAGACTTCCCTGGAGGAAAGCTCATGGGAAAGAATGCCATCTCTGGGGCTCCTGGGTGGCTCAGTGAGTTAAGCCTCTGCCTTCGTTCAGCTCAGGTCATGATCTTGGGGTCCTGGGATTGAGTCCCACATCAGGCTCTCTTGCTCAGCAGGGAGCCTGCTTCCTCCTCTCTCTCTGCCTGCCTCTCTACCTACTTGTGATCTCTGTCAAATAAATAAATACAATCTTTAAAAAAAAAAAGAAAAAGAATGCCATCTCTGGCCCTCTCAGAGCCTCTTCGGGCCTGAGCACTGATGCTCCCCATAGAAGCAAAATTAAAAGCAAGAGATAATGCTATGAGTGGCTAAGAACACGAACTCTGGAGTCAGACTGCCTGGGTTTGAGGCAGATATCAGCTACCTGACTTAGAGCAAGTTGCTTAACCTTTCTGTCCCTCAGTTTCCTCATCTGTGAAACGGGGGGACGGCCGTTGTGACCTCCCCGAGGTGTGGTGAGGTGCAAATGAGATAAAAAGCGTCTGAGCACACTGCTGTGAACTGTGGAGTGCCAGGCTCTCGTTGCGAGGTATTACCTTTCAGGCCTGTAGTTGAGACTGGTTGCTGGGGCAGTTGAAGAGGGAGTTAGAGAAATGGAATCGTGTGCAACCAGGAATCCCTTGGGACCCGGCCGAGTTGCAGCCCCAGAGCAGTCCTCAGACCTGGAACTACGGCGGCAGAGCCCCTCACACACCCTGGAGTCTCTGGTGACTGGCACAGGTGGGCCAAGGAGGCCCCCTCTTCCCGGCACTCCCCTCTGACTGCCCAGGCCAGGGGAGAGACAGCGGGAAGTGGGATCGGGGTGTCCGGTCACCCCGGCAACCGAGGGTGGTGTGGAAAAGCTTTGTCTGCCGCTCCGCTGCCTGAGCCTCAGCAGATGGGGACCATCCCAGGAGACGGAAGTAAAACATTCTCATGGTGGAGCGCCGAGAAGCTCCAGAGGCGCTGGGAGCCCCTTGCCAGTTTGATGTTAGCTCAAGGGTCTGTTCAGTGTGCCTGTATGTGTGTGTGAGAAAGTGTATGTGTAAGAAAGGGTGAGAATGAGTGTAAGAGTGTTATAAGCTAGAGTGTGGATGAGTGTAAGAGGGAGTGTGTGTGTGTAAGAGTGTGAGAAGTGTGTAAGAGATAATGAGGGTATGTGTATAAGGGAGTGTGTAAGTGGGAGCACACGTGAGAGTGGTGTGTGGGAGAGAATGTGTGTGGTGAGTGTGTAAGAGGGAGTTGGTGAGCATGTAAGACAGCGAGACTCTGGGTGAGCGTGTGTGTCCCTCCGTCCCTGCAGTTGCCCACCAGCCCCCATCCCGGACATGCAGAACTGCCTCTACCTTGCGGTGGTGGGGAATGTGGGGGGTGGGTCGCTGGGTGGCCCCGAGATGAGGAATTCCACACCTTCTCACGTCCCTGCACCAGGAGGACTGGACGCCCTCCCAGGAGGCCATGTGGTTTGAGTGATGGCTGAGCCTTGAGCTTCCTGCCTTCTCACGGCGGAAGGGTCAAGTGACGCTGGCAGGTCACTGGTTGTCTTTGAGTCTCAGTTTCCCTGTCCGAGGAGCAGAGGGCTTGGGTGATCTCCAGGCTCTGTTCCAGCTCTGGCTTTGACTCTTACTGCCTCTGCCTCACCCCAGATTCCATCCTGGTGACATCACTGTGGCCACAAAGCTTGGACCTTGGAAGTTTTGCCTTAGTTCTTGGCATCTTGGGATTTCGCCTTAAGGCTGGGCTTTTGTCAGAGGACTCGGGAACCCAACCGCTCCCCTTTCACCACACCTGGTGTCAGCAACCTTCCTGGATTTTAAGGAGACTCTTCAGGGCTGGGGGTTGGGAACAACTGGTGGAGTCAGGCCTTGGAAGAGGGACAAGCCAGAACAGTCCCATGGGGCCCCCCTTCCCTACACCGCTGTGCCCTCCCCACTGGAAGCTTGCTTTTCAGTAATGGCCCGCCTACCCGAGGTAAGGAGCCAAGAGTGGATCCCAGACCTTCCTCTTCTGCCTGGGCCCCTCCCTCCCTTGCCCTTACCTGTCAGGGCCTGCCCACCAAGAGGCAGGGCCAACACAGGAAGACCCCGGGGAACCAGCTCTGGGAACATGGCTCCAGCCCCAGGTTCTGTGGGAGCCAGCTTCTGTGGAAGGAGGTGCTCTGCACCCAGGTCAGGAGGCCTGGGACCTTGCCGTCCTGGGTGGCCTAGGCCTGTCCTGCCTCCTCTGAGCTCCAGGTTTTCCTCTGTCACACAGGAATGCCAGCTGTCTCTTAACCTAGTGAGGGAGGCCTGATGACCCAAAAGTCCTGAGACTGGGAAAAGCCATTCCTGTGAGTTCGTCATGGATGTTCTGATTCTGCATCACCTCCGTGTCCCCAGTGCACAGCACAGCCTGGCTTACAGAAAATGTCCACGTTGGAGTGTAGGATTGAGTCGCTCCCTCTGCTACAGATATGCTAAGCTAGGGTAGAAGGCCTCCCTTAGACTCTGGGGAAGCCACTGAATCTTGCCAAGCCCAAGCTTTCTCTGCTACAAAGTGGGGACAATACGAACCCCACAGGGCAATTGCGAGGGCCAAAGAGATGCTATGTTTCAGGCTCCCAGCACAGTGCCTGGCTCGCGTGCACCTTCAGGAATAATGAGCGTTCTTCATGTTACCACTCTTGGCTTGCGTCACTTGTTCTCTTACCCCATCCCTCCGTGTGGTCCCCGACTCTGGGTCTGCAGCACACGGTGTGGCACTTTCAGGGGCCAGGCAAGCTTTGTGGATTGGACTGATGGCAGAGAAGGGTGGGGAGGCATTTGTAAAGTTTAGTGTGCTGGTGGAGGTGGGGGCTGTCATCTGCCTGCCCTGGGCTGTCTCTTCAGCCTGCGCCTTCTCCTCTTAGTGCTCAATTCCAGGGGAGGGTGTCGAGGTCAGCTGGCTGGGCCTGGAGCTGGACTCCTGGCCTCAAGAAGCTGGTTCCTGATGGCTGTAGGAGCTCTACTCCCCGCCACCCCTTTGCCATCCTATCTTCCCTCCAGGGCAGTGCAGGTCTCTGGGTGTGCCACCATTGTCCTGTCTCCCCTGCTCCTGTCTGGGTTGTCTGACCTCACTGGGTGCCAGGGAGAGAGAGGAATTGGGGCAAGCGACTGTGGATTGAAGGTTCGAGAAGGAGAGGCACCAGAGGACTTCTGCCCTACCATGAGCAGACAGAGGTGGTCAGGGAATGCTTCCTGGAACAGGAGGCAAGTAGAAGCATGTGACATCAGCCACACGCAGTAGGGATAGAGGTACAGGAATAGTGTTCTGGAGAGACAGACTAGACCAGGCAGATATCTGCAGGCAAAAGAGGATGTGGCTCGTTTGGGGGAAAATGCCCCTTCCAGTTGACCAGCCTGTTGAACACTGGGGCTTACTGGTAGACACTCCAAAGACTGGGGAATTTCCAGCAAGAGTTGAGGTTGGTCAGGTCCATTTTGAAGCCAGGAGAATGCACGTGGTGGCTCTGGGGTTCTCTCTTGGCCTGGGATGGAGATGTGTTTTTTTCCACCACGTTTTGAGTGTCTCCTGGGAGCCTGGCACTGTGCCAGTGTTCTGGGCCTAGCTAGTGTTTCGAGTGTGAGTCTTTTTTTTTTTTTTTTTTTTTTTTTTTAAATTTATTTGACAGACAGAAATCACAAGTAGGCAGAGAGGCAGGCAGAGAGAGAGGAGGAAGCAGTCTCCCCACTGAGCAGAGAGTCCGATGCGGGGCTCGATCCCAGAACCCTGGGATCATGACCTGAGCCGAAGGCAGAGGCTTAACCCACTGAGCCACCCAGGTGCCCCTCGAGTGTGAGTCTTGACTTGTAGCTCTGCTGGCACTACCCAGATCAGTACTCGAGAGTGGGAGGGGCTTTGGGCCTGGGGAACGAAGTTTCTTCTCCTTCCCAAGGATCTCAGGGGTAATGAGAGCCAAAGCCTGGCCAGATGGGTTATCAGGAATTATGTGAGTAATGGCCTAGCCCTGTGCATTTCCAAATCAGTAGATACTTACTGGGTACCAACTGTGTCCCTAGCCCTGGGCATCTGATCATAAACAGGGAATCTGCCTGCACAGAGCGCATGGGCTAGGGAGGGAAGAAGAAAGCGAGAGCTTTTTCACTTGAATAAAGTATCATACTTTTTTTTTTTAAGATTTTATTTATTTATTTGAGGGAGAGAGAGAGAGTGAGAGAAAGCATGAGAGGGGAGAAGGTCAGAGGGAAAAGCAGACTCCCTGTGGAGCTGGGAGCCTGATGTGGGACTCAATCCGGGGACTCTAGGATCATGACCTGAGCCGAAGGCATCGCTTCACCAACTGAGCCACCCAGGCACCCAAGTATCATACTTTCTTAACCAATCTGACCCTGGGGTTTTTGGTGCCTAAAATGCAGATAGGTGCTGGGGTCTTCCTACCCCAAACAAAACCAAAACCCATTAGGGAGCTTGGGGCCAAACCTGGCATTGAGAGAATACCTCCCAGAAGGGAGTTTTTGCTACTTCCCAGCTCTGGATTTGGGGGCCCCAGGGTGGGCCAGTACTGCTGGCTCAGGGAGGGGGTTGGCAGGTCTCAGGCGGGGGTGAGGGGAGAACGTTCATGCCTTGATGAGGAGGGAGAGCAGGGGTCGACTTACAGAACTTCGGTTTGATGGGAGCTGGGGGGTCAGATCTGGGTCCCCTCCCGGTTCTGCTAATTTGCTATGTGTCCTTGGGCAAGTCCTTTCCCCTTTGGGAGCCTTATTTGCTCCATCTCTAAAGTGGAGGCAGGGGTTGAGCTAAAAACAGATGGCAGCTAGGTTTTGTCTCACATGCAAAACTGCTCGTTGTTTGGCTTCTGGAACAGCTCTGTGGGCTCGGCAGGAAAGTGCATAAGTCTGAGTGGAGATGTAGGTGATGCCTTTGGACACCTGGAGCCTCGGTAATCAGTGGCTCCTCTCTGCCTTCTGGAGGCACAGAGAGCTGCTTCTTTCTACTGCTCTACGACCGAGGCAGAGATAATCTCTACAGCCTTTGAAAAAACCCTTCAAAAACATTGTCACTTCGTGTATACAGCAAACCCTGGGAAGCTGGTATTATCATTTGCGTGTCACGGGTGAGGAAGCCGAGGCTCAGAGAGCTACCAGAGTGGCCCGCTGAGGCCGAGCCCCTGTCACCAGCTGCTTCTCTCTCCGGCCCCGTCCCCAGCCTGACATCCCGGCTCGCCGCAAGCCCACGGCATCCCGTTCTCTCGCCCTCCGCAGGCTTCCACGTGATCCCCACTATCTCGAGCATCGTCCCGGAGAGCTGTCTGCTGATCGTAGTGGGGCTGCTGGTCGGGGGCCTGATCAAGGGCGTGGGCGAGACGCCCCCCTTCCTGCAGTCCGACGTCTTCTTCCTCTTCCTGCTGCCACCCATCATCCTGGATGCCGGCTACTTCCTGCCACTGCGGCAGTTTACGGAGAACCTGGGCACCATTCTGATCTTCGCCGTGGTGGGCACGCTGTGGAACGCCTTCTTCCTGGGCGGTCTCATGTACGCCGTGTGCCTGGTGGGCGGCGAGCAGATCAACAACATCGGGCTCCTGGACAACCTGCTCTTCGGCAGCATCATCTCCGCCGTGGACCCCGTGGCTGTGCTGGCCGTCTTCGAGGAGATCCACATCAATGAGCTGCTGCACATCCTTGTCTTCGGGGAGTCCCTGCTCAACGACGCCGTCACTGTGGTGAGGGGCCCAGACCCGAATCCAGGTCCAGACTGGATCCCACCTCTACCCGCTCGTTGGAGTTGCGAAACTGCAAATCTCCCTTCCCGCTAGCTATGTGCCAGGCATCGTGCTCAGCACGCGGCATGCGCTACCTCTTCCAGTTCCCGGTGTGCCCTTGGGAGGTGTTTCCCACTCTCGCTCTACAGAGGAGGCAGCAGGGCCCCCGAAGTCAGACGACTTGCTACATGTGGTCCTACATGTGGTAGGACCAAGGTTAGAAGCCAGGTCTGTCAGATGTCAGGGCCTGAGCTCCTGGCCTTTACAGGCCAGACCCTCTCTGTCCCTGACTCGGACTGTGATGTGAACTTGGTGAAATTCTGTATCACCTTTAGACTTCAGTTTACCCTTCATAGGCCGTTGAGTCTTGGGGGGCCAGTTCAGCCGTCCTGTTGGCTGAGTCCTGAGTTACAGTTCGTTTGTGTAGAGTTCAGGGGCAGCCGTGGTAGAAAGGACCCTGCCCTTCAAACCTCTAGGAAGGGCGCCTGGCCAGCTCAGTCAGTAGAGCATGTGATTCTCGACCTCACGAATCACAAGTTCCAGCCCCATGTTCAGCATGGAGCCTACTTAAAAAAAAATAAAGTTTATTGTAAAAACAAAAAACAAACAAACAAAACCATCCAGAAAGTGGTTAATAAAATGGATTGGCCTGAGGTTGGCCACTATTATTATTATATTAATATATTAATTAATATATTTATTATTGTTGTTGTTACTGTTATTATGTGGTCTTAGGCAAGTGACTATACCGCTCTGGGCCTCAGCTTTGCTAGCTGCAAAGTGGCTGAGTGGGCCATGCTTTCCTCTCAGGGGCTAGGAAGGACAGATGCCCCCAGCGCAGTGCACACACGGCCACGCCGTATGTGCTAACACAAGCCCTTCCTCCCGGCTGGTTTCCTCAGGAAACGCCTACGTGTATGTGCACACTCATGTCGTGTTGTGAAAACACCCCCGTGCTCCTAGTCAGACCCCTCAGAGAGCAGCTGTTTACGTAAGGAAACACAAGGACATGTGTGCATGCCAGGGCACGCTTACACACACATTCCCTCTTCAGCCACCCCGAGTCCCTCAGGAAGCCACACTTCCAAGAGACACAGTGGTGGTTGGCTTGCCGCAGGCAGCCTCAGCTTCCTCCCCTCTCCTCTTCCTCTTCCTCCCCTGCTGCCTTTCTTGGGTCCTTATAGGGCTGAGAGAGCAGCAGCCTGATCTAAGCAAGCAGGCCCCAGTGCTGGTTCTTCTGGCACCAGCTCTTGCCTCAGTTTCTCCATCTGTAACAAGGATTGCAGTACCCAGCCCAACATCCTCCCAGGGTTCCTACTGGAGTCACACCAGTGGGTACCACAGACAAAGCCCTCCCCAGTTGGGTCTGGGTGTTGGGGTTCAGGTTGGCCCTCCTGGGGAGCAGTGGGATGTGGTTATGTCAAGGGGGTATCGCAGTCTTGGCCAACTTAGGTCTATGGCCACGCCTCCCTGGGTGGCGGCAGTGCTGGTAGTCCTTGCTCGTGCTCACTTCCTGTCTGAGCACTTCCTGTCTATGAGCACGTATTGCCTCATCTAATCCACGGAGAAACTCCACGAGGTTGGCACTGTGATTATCCTGTTTTTCCAAGCGAGGAAACTAAGCTACTGGTCTAGGTTAGGGAACTCGTCCAGGGTCACATTAGCTGGTAAGCGATTGCAAGTGACCTACACAGTGGGAGTCCACAGCCTGCACACTTACCACTCTGCTGCGCTGCCTCCCTGATCCCTTTGACAGTACACCCAGGTGGGAAAGGAGGACCTTGCCCCGTCCACCTGCCCCATTGGTCCATGTGGTGGACCCTGGGGACCCATGAATCTCCTCAGGCCAGGAGTAAGTGTAGGTAGCCCAGGGCTGAGAACGCACCTGTTACCCGCCACTAGAGCCCTGCCCTGTCTGCCAGACAGCTATGGCCCAGGCAGCATCAGGGACAGCCAGTGCTTGGCATCTCCCCTTCTTGCTTGGCCCATATCAGGCCCTCTCTAGAGCTCTGGGCATGAAGGCAAGTGCCCTGTTTCCTGACATTTAAAGCTGAAGGCAGCCCCTGAGCCTCCTGGTCTCAGGTGCCCTCCCCTCTCTCCCAGCACCCCAGCCTGGAAAGCCCTCAGCTGGCTTCCTGGCAAGCTGTGTGTGAGGAGGCCCAGTAGCCAGAGAACTGACACTGAAGCTGCCCCCGTCCAGGAGGGCCCATCCACTGCTCCAGGGAGCAAGTTCTGGGCCTGACGCTCCTGCCGGAGCCTGGGACCCTTTGTCAAGTCACTCCACCTCCCTGAGCTTATGTTTGGGAAAGCGGCGGGCATCTTTGGCTCCCTGCCTACCTCATGAGGCAACACACGTGATGTGTGCCAAGCAGGACAACCACTGTCCACAGGCTTTATCATGTGTGGCATGCCCCTGAAACATCTGACCATCTGGTGACAGCACTACACTGACAGTTCCCAGCCCAGGAGGTGGGGAAGCCTCAACGCCTTTGCTGGTTCCACTGCCTCTGAACTTGGCTGTTGGTGGTAACCACCTGGAGAGCTTGTTGATCAGAGATTTCTGGGCCCCACCTCCCGAGAAAGAACCCAAGTGAGGGTATGGCCCAGCTTTGTGTATTTTCAGAAATTTCCAGAAGCTAAGAAGTCTTGTTCTGGTTTGTTGTCTGAACTTTCTCTGCTTTGTGCTGAAGGAGAGACTGAAAGCCAGACAGGGACATGATGTGCCCAAGTCAAATGGTGAGAGGGGCCACTGGGTAGCGCCAGTGGTAGCTGACACTGTGATAGGCCTGGTTCTGAGCACTTGGCCTTGATGAACTAGTTTCATCCTCACAGTGGCCCTATAAGGTTGGTACCGTTATCCCATTTTATGGCGAGGAAAAGTGAAGCGCAGGGAGACGGAGTAATTTGTCCCGCATAGACAGCCAGGAGCAGCAGGGCCACAGTTCCGGCCCAACTCGTTTGGCTTCAGAGTATGTGCTCTTACCCAGCACAGCGCGCTGCAGCCCTGACACAGGACCCTCCAGGCCCTTGGCCACTGGTTTTGACCACCTCCTTGGCACTGCGGTTCTCTGCTATCATGTGGCCTTCTCCTGTGGCCGTGGTTCAGTGGAGGGCATGAGATAGCCCTAGTGGACTCCAGGGAGCTGGGGTGGGGGGCGGAGCCAGGGCCCTGCCCTCCTGCCGACCAGCCTACACCCCTCCCCAGGTCCTGTATCACCTCTTTGAGGAGTTTGCCAACTATGACCGAGTGGGCATTGTGGACATCGTCCTTGGCTTCCTGAGCTTCTTCGTGGTGTCCCTGGGCGGGGTGTTTGTGGGTGTGGTCTACGGGGTCATCGCAGCCTTCACCTCCAGATTCACGGCCCACATCCGCGTCATCGAGCCGCTGTTCGTCTTCCTCTACAGCTACATGGCCTACCTGTCAGCTGAGCTCTTCCACCTGTCAGGCATCATGGCGTGAGTCTGGGTGCAGCCTGGGGGGAGGGGTGCCAACCTGGATTCCCTGGGCTTGCGGGGGGTCACAAGGGAGTTCCCCAGGCCCAGCTTCCAGCCCTGAGATGAGACTCATGCACCAAGCAACTGCCCCTGGAACCACTGAGTTTAAAGTTCTGGAAAGGTTCAGCGCTGCTACGTTTTGCTTCGAAGGGAGTTCCTTGGTTGTAGCTAGACACAGGCTCTCACATTCACTGTGCCCTTCCGCAGCCCCAGCAAGGAGGCCTGGCATCTCCATTGCCATGAGGATTCCTGAAGGTCCTGGGGCCTCAGCCAGGTCTTGAAATCTAGGGACTGTGGAGAGGCAGTGAGATGCAAAGGTTTGCCCAGTAGGGGAACACATTGGAAATACAAGTCAGGCCAGATTGGGGGATATGGGGGTAATCTTTTAAAAAATTTTTAAATTTTTAAATTTTAATTTTTTTCATTCCAACTTTTCCTTTTCTTTTTATTTACTTCTTTTTATTAACATGTAGTGTATTATTGCCCCAGGGGTACAGGTCTGTGAACCATTAGATTTATTTACACATTTCACAGCACTCACCATAGCACATACCCTCCCCAATGTCCGTCACCCAGCCACCCTCCCTACTCCCCCACCCTCAGCAACCCTCAGTTTGTTTTGTGAGATTAAGAGTTTCTTATGGTCTGTCTCCCTCCCGATCCCATCGGATTCGGGGTAACCTTGAGGAGGCCGGGCCAGCAGGAGCAGAGCCAGGTATGGACGCCATGCAGGGAGGGCTGGGTTAGGTGCCTGGGACAGAGCTGCCTAGGGGGACCTCCATGCAGGAGAGACACTGTGCTCAGGGGGAATAAAGCAAGGCCATGGACATGTGTAACTGACTTCTGTTAGACGGCAGCATGGCTGGGGCGGGGCAGCAGTGGGGGAGGCACAGGCTTTAGAGTTGGGCAGACCTTAGTTTGCATCTTAGCTCACTGGCAGGGTGACAGTGGACGGGCAACAATCTCTCTGCCTCCCACATCCTTCATCTGCCCACGTCTGGAGGATTGAGTGTGAGGATGGAGATAAAAAAGTTATGTAGAACCCGCAGCAGGTTCTGACCTGTCAGGGGCACCTGTCCGCCTCCCCAGCCATGGAGGGGCTCTGGGAAGGTGCAGATCCACTGAGCCCTGAACTCTGCTCTTCCCTGACCTCAGGCTCATCGCCTCAGGAGTGGTGATGCGCCCCTACGTGGAGGCCAACATCTCCCACAAGTCCCACACGACCATCAAGTATTTCCTGAAGATGTGGAGCAGCGTCAGTGAGACCCTCATTTTCATCTTCCTTGGCGTCTCCACTGTGGCCGGGTCCCACCACTGGAACTGGACCTTTGTCATCAGCACCCTGCTCTTCTGCCTCATCGCCCGAGTGCTGGGTGAGGTCCCGGGCTGGAGCAGGGAGGAGGTGTGTGCGTGCGTGCGCGTCCGTGTGCGCATGCGTGTACCTGTGTGCGCGTGCTGTGGAGGCAGGAACTGGGCTGGGGCAGGAGACCTCCTATGAAGGGCCCAGCTGGGTCAGCTGCTGGCGGCTCCCCTCACAGCTGCACAGCTGGGGCTTCCCTGCCCCTCTCTGCCATGCTGAGGCTTTGGTGGGCCGCATGATGGCTCACGGGGAGTCTGTGATCTCTGGGAAGATGGTTGTGTGTGAGAACGGAGGGGCCTCAGGGACCCCAGGTCTGTGAATGTTCTCTGCATTGTCTCGGGGCGCAGGTGAGTTGAGCGCTTGCAGACCCGTCTATGCCGCCAGCCCCCGGCCACATACAGGGAACAGGCCTCTGGTCTTTGGGTTCTGCTTGTGCTTTCCAGACACACCTCCCCTCAGGGACTGTGTCACTTCCCCTTCCTGATCTCACTCTCCTCCTCTCTCAGTCCCTGCCCCTGACTGGCTATCGCATCTGCTTGGTAGACTGAAAACCCATTCAGTCCTCAGCCTCATCCTCCAGAGATTCTGGCTCCGTGGGTTGAGGTTGAATCCAGATCTCTGCATTTATTTATTTATTTGTTTGTTTTTAAAGATTTTTTATTTATTTGACAGAGATCACAAGCAGGCAGAGAGACAAGCAGGGGGCGGCGGGGGGGAGCAGGCTCCCTGCTGAGCAGAGAGCCCGATGTAGGGCTCGATCCCAGGACCCTGGGATCGTGACCTGAGCTGAAGGCAGAGGTTTTAACCCACTGAGCCACCCAGGCGCCCCAAGATCTCTGCATTTTTTTTTTTTTAAAAAAAAAGCTTTCTATTATGGAAAATTTGAGGCCTGTGGAAAAGTAGATCCCATGAACCCATCAAAATGACTAGATACCAACTTGGGGCCAGTCTTGTTTCAGCTCTTTTCCCAGCCCCCTGCTGACTTCCAGTCTCTGGAGGCGGCTATGACGCTCTCTAGAGCGCACCCACGTTGGGAGAGCCCCTTGAGAATCCAGCTCTTGGCTGAGGGACCAGGAAGGGAGTGCACTGAGTGGGCGTGCTTGTGGGGGCTTGTGGGGGCTGCTTCAGGCAGAGCAGCTCTGGGTGCAGCAGCCAGGAGGGCCTGGGGACAGGCTGACGCTCTCCTTCCCCTTCCTGCCAGGGGTGCTGGGCCTGACCTGGTTCATCAACAAGTTCCGAATCGTGAAGTTGACCCCCAAGGACCAGTTCATCATCGCGTATGGGGGCCTGCGTGGAGCCATTGCCTTCTCCCTGGGCTACCTCCTGGACAAGAAGCACTTCCCCATGTGTGACCTGTTCCTCACTGCCATCATCACGGTCATCTTCTTCACCGTCTTTGTGCAGGTGCTGGACAAGGCAGAGCAGCCCCGCCTGGGGACCCTGACTCTGCCAGTGGAAGGAAGAGGCGCCCAACCTGACAGGGGACCACGGGTTCTAGTCCGCCGAGAACTTGCTACGCAGTTTTGGGCAAGGCACTCCCCCTTCAGGTCCTCACTTCCCTTAATTGTGAAGGGGGAGTTGGGATAATGAGCAACCAGTCAGAACACTGTCTAACTTAGAAATCCAGACAGTGCTGAGAGAAGTAGGCAGAGTCAGCAGGCCCATAGTGCCCAGTGCAGGGCTTTAGGGAAGTGATTTACTATTTTAGGATCTCAGTTTCTGTGCCTGTAAAATGGAAATAATAGCACAAAATGTGGGGGTGGAGCGAGATAGGTTGCTGAGCTGGGCAGTAGGTCTGGAGTCAGTCCAGGTTCTGCTGGGAAAGACCTTCCTCCCATTTCTGGGTCTTGGTTCCCCACCTGCGAAGTGAGAGGGTTGGCCTAGATGATCCTGGAGTCCTTCCAGCCTCTGGCCGGTGATCTCCATGCATTTAAATGACCCTGGCTTAGCAGAGAGTCCCCTACCCCCTTCAGAATCCCCAGGGATACCCAGCCTGGATGGCGTCAGTGCTCCATCTTACCTGACCTGTGACTTTGGGCAAATGAGAAACAAGTCTGTCCAGGCCTCTGTTTCTCTACCCCTTCTGTCTTTCCTAGATGCAAATCTTGGCAAAGCTTTATTTATTTATTTTTTAAGATTTTATTTCTTTATTTGACAGAGAGAGATCACAAGTAGGCAGAGAGGCAAGCAGAGAGAGATAGGGGGGAAGCAGGCTCCCCGCTGAGCAGAGAGCTCAATGCGGGACTCGATCCCAGGACCCCGAGACCATGACCTGAGCTGAAAGCAGTGGCTTAACCCACTGAGCCACCCAGGTGCCCCTTGGCAAAGCTTTAGATGGGAAACAGCATTGCCCAGGCATCCTCCTGGGGCCAGACTCCCCTTCTGTTCCTTCTAAGGATAGGGGACTGCCTCTTTTGCCCTCTTGCACTGTTTCCATTGTCAAAAATATTTTATCACCTTGACTTGGCAGTTGTATACGCTGATGGCTTACCAAGTCCATTTTCAATGAAGTCTGCATTGAGAGAGGGGCCTCCCTGCCTGGGTGTGAATCCAGCTTTACTACTAGTTCTGTAAGCTCTGAGAAAGTTACTTAATCTCTCACCTGTAAGATAGAGACAGTGGAAGAACCTACTTCTCAGGGTCCATGTGGACATGCCAGAGCTTACTTAGTAAGTCACCCCTGGCTCTGGCAGAGGGCACACACACGATGAGATTAGCTGCTCCCGCTGCTGTTCTGGACTGGGCAGCTACAGTCCTGTGAAGTGGTTTTCCCTATCAGCCGGGCCCTGACTTCTCTGGGGTTGCAACGCATGTTTGTGGTGGAGCCCACATTTGAACCCACGCCCTCTGACCCCTCACCCGGGCTAGATGACCTGTGTGTGAGTCATTTAGCTGGAAGGGGCTGTGTCCTCGGGAGGAAGCAGATCTTAAGGACCTGCCTTTGTGCCATGGCTGACATGCAGGTTGGGAAAGTGGGGACCTCAGAGCAGAGGGCATCCCGGCTTCAGGGGCTCTAGGGGTGAGGGAGGGGGGATGCCCTGTGGTCTCCCTGCCAGGGTAGCAGACCAGGAGTGCCTAATGCCCACCTGCCCCCCAGGGCATGACCATTCGACCCCTGGTAGACCTGTTGGCTGTGAAGAAAAAGCAAGAGACAAAGCGCTCTATCAACGAGGAGATCCACACACAGGTACTGGAAACTGGGCCTTGGCCCTTGGTTGTAGGAGAAGGCTCAGGGAGCTGGGGGGCAGCTAGGCCTCACGTCAGTTTCCTCACTTGGCCCCCTCCTCCCTCATTCCAGTTCCAGGTGGTCCTTTAGCTGCTTGAGGTTGCTAGATCGAGCCATAGGCAGCTGCGGTGTGGGCAACCAGGAGCCCTAGGAGGGGGTGTCATGCCATCTCTACCTCTAGTAGGAACCTATCCCAAGCATTGGGCTCATGTGGATTCAGGGAAGGGGGCTCAGCTGGGGAATGGTAGGGAGGGGTTTGAGGTGCTGCGATTTCAGGATGAGTGAAGTGTTGGTGCCACCTCCTGGCTGCTCCTGGAACTGCAAGGCTGGGCTGAGCAGAGCTGCACTAGGGTGGAAAATGGGGGCCCATTCAGAAGCCTTGGTAGGGAAGCAGCCCAGTAGTGAGGCTTGACCTGGCCCTGGGCCCATTTCAGTTCCTGGACCACCTTCTGACAGGCATCGAGGACATCTGTGGCCATTACGGCCACCACCACTGGAAGGACAAGTAGGTGGTAGGCCTGGTGGGCAGGTGGGTGGGGAGGGGCAGGGGAGGGTCTCCCTGGGCCTGGGTGTCTCCCCACCCTGAGGAGCTGGCTCCACACCTCTCCTCCCTGCCCGCACCAGGCTCAACCGGTTTAACAAGAAGTACGTGAAGAAGTGTCTGATAGCCGGGGAGCGCTCCAAGGAGCCACAGCTCATTGCCTTCTACCACAAGATGGAGATGAAGCAGGCCATCGAGCTGGTGGAGAGTGGTGGCATGGGCAAGATCCCTTCTGCTGTCTCCACTGTCTCCATGCAGTGAGTGTCAAGGACGACGCTGGCAGCTTTTGCACCCACACACTGACCCCTGCCCAGAAACCTGGCAGGCCACCCACCAGGGGAGGGGGTCCTGGGAGGGGTGGTGGCAGGCCAGGTGTTGTCCAGGCAGAGTGGGTGAGAGAGCCACAGGACCACAAAGGACACCTTCCCCACCCCCACCCAGGCCAGCCTGACTTCCTGGCCCAGCCCAGCAGGCTCCAGGGTCACAGGAGTTTCTTGGGGACCTAACCTGTGCCTTGTCGTCCAGGAACATCCACCCCAAGTCCCTGCCTGCAGAGCGCATCCTGCCGGCACTGTCCAAGGACAAGGAGGAGGAGATCCGCAAAATCCTGAGGAACAACTTGCAGAAGACCAGGCAGCGGGTGAGGGGTTGCTCCCCGCCCGGCGCCCCTACAGCAGGGGAGGCCCTCTGCTCCAGCCCTGGCCCCCACCGGGCCCGGCTTCTGGGGCCTGAAAGCTGTCCCCCCCACAGCTGCGGTCCTACAACAGACACACATTGGTGGCAGATCCCTACGAGGAGGCCTGGAACCAGATGCTGCTCCGCAGACAGAAGGCCCGGCAGCTAGAGCAGAAGGTGGGTCAGGGCCTGGAGCTGGCTCCCGCCTTTCACGGGGAGTCTGGGTTCTTCCTCCCACATCCCTGCCTGTGTTTTCTGGCCTCCTCTGCTTGTCTGGAAGACGGAGCCCCAGGACAGGTTCCAGAAAGCTGCCTCCTCCTCTACCTCCCCACTCAGGGCAGCAAAGAGACCCACTCACTGCACCCGTGGGCCTCTGAGTCTATCCGTGTGCTCAAACCGCGCATTTCTTGGCAAAAAAAAAAACTAAGGCCCGGGTAAAGATCACAAAGCAAAGCATATGTGCGCTCGATCGTTTGCTCAGGAACAGGTTTTGAGTGGTTCCCAAGTGCTGTGCAGCAGAGCAGCCTCTGTGGGCACAGCGGTGCATCAGCCCAGACCGTGCCTTGCTAAGCTTCTCATGCAGTGGCCCAGGCAGGACAGGAAGTGCAAGGGGCCGTGAGCACTCCAGACAGGGGGTAGGCTGGGGAAGCTCAGGAACAGGGCCACGAGGAAGGCAGTGTGGGCAGAGGAAGGCCCAGGCTGTGTGTCTCAGTTCCCAGTCACAGAACATGGCCCACTGTAGCAACTGAGAGGGTTCCACTTTCTAGAAAGCTTGTTAACAGTGTCAGGCTTTGGGCTTTATGCCAAGGGCATGGAGAGCCGTGAAGGGGTCTGAGCAAAGGGCTAACTTGGGAAGGGGGGGTGGCCTGGATTAGTGAGGTGTCGGGGAATGGGGCTGGAAAGGAATGGGTACACCCAAGGGACATTGAGGAGGTGGACCTAGCGAGACTTGGTCACCCGTTTGAGGTGGGCTACGGGAAGAGGAAAGAGGAGTTCTCTCCAGCCTTCTGTCCTGGGGTGTTGGGAGCGGTGGGGTTTCAGTAGGGGGTGCCGAGAATGGCATCAACAAGGTCTTGAGGGAAGAGAAGAATCCGAGTTTAGTTCCAGCCTATTGCACTGAGATACCTGGCGGCCACTTGGGGTGGCCACAGGGGGCCGACTCCTGAGCTGACTTTACGGGTCTGGACCTCTGGGGCGAGTGTGGACAGGAATAGAGACGGGTGGGGATGCTGTGGGAGAGGCAGGGCTGTTTAAGGCTGCTCCGGAGATCATCAGCTTGACAGAGGCTGGGCCAAGCCTTCAGGAACCCCTGGAGGGCCAGCATGGCTTCTGTGCTGGCGGAGACAGACGTTGAGCCCGATGAGGAACCGCCAGAGAGGCCGCGGGCCCCAAACACGCCAAAGGAGGGGGTGACCATCAGCCTTGGGCGCCATCCCGAGGGGCTGCCTGTGCTTACCCCTGTCTTGCCCTTTCTCTGTCAGATCAACAACTACCTGACGGTGCCAGCCCACAAGCTGGACTCCCCCACCATGTCGAGGGCCCGCATTGGCTCAGGTGAGCTGGGACACAGGGAGCCTGGAGAGGGGTCTGGAGGGCACACACTCAGTGCCACTGTCCCCTGAGGGTGAGACTTCAGCAGGAATGAGCCTCAGAGAGCCACTGGGGAGGACAGGCTTCTCTCTCTGACCTCCTCCCACGCCATGAGCTTCTTCTACATCAGGTAGACCTGGGGGTTCCTCCAGCTGTCCTCCCCAGGGACAGAGGTGCTCCATGTGGGGCTTATGGGGAGAACTGTGAAGGGGTTTGATGGCTGGCAAGGAGGCAGGAGGAGTCTGCACCACTGGGATGTTCAGCACGTGGGCGAGACAGCGACAGGCCTTCTTCCAGGCCTGGGCCCTGGGGGCACATGGTGACTCAGGAGAGGGCTCTAATGGACTGGACGGGGTCACCTAGGGAGCCCCTGGTGTGTGGAGAGGGATGCAGTCCTACCTTCAGGGGCCTAGTGTAAGGGGAGGAGAAACTGCTCATCAGGCCTCATCCAGGTCCACGTGGAGTGATCCTGAAACATAGCAGCATGGCCGCCCTCACAGGAAGGTTCTGTGGGAGTTGCTGGCACATGCCAAGGAGGGGGCACATGCTGGGCAGGGCTTGGGGCAGAAGTCAGCTTGGGTCTTGCTCTTGGTCCCCAGATCCACTGGCTTACGAGCCGAAGGCCGACTTGCCAGTTATCACCATCGACCCAGCCTCCCCGCAGTCGCCCGAGTCCGTGGACCTGGTGAATGAGGAACTGAAGGGGAAGGTCTTGGGGCTGAACCGGGATCCAGCCAGGGTGGCGGAGGAGGATGAGGATGATGATGGGGGCATTGTGATGCGGACCAAGGAGCCCTCTTCCCCTGGCACGGATGATGTCTTCACCCCTGCGCCAAGCGACAGCCCCAGCTCCCAGAGGATACAGCGCTGCCTCAGTGACCCAGGTCCCCACCCTGAGCCTGGGGAGGGAGAGCCTTTCATCCCCAAGGGGCAGTAGCACTGGGGTCCGTGGGCAGTGCCCATCCCAACACAGACTCTCCCACCAGAGCAGGGGCTGCTGGGGGAGCTGGGGGCTCCCTTCATTCTTCCTGACTTGGATTGGCCCTGCCCCTCCCCCAACCGCATGGCAGCTGAGCCCACAGCCCCCACCGCAGCACGGCTTCCCCCTGCCTCCTGGGAAGCACCCTCCCTCCCACCAGAACTGCCTTCCCAATCCATTTGGCAGAACTGTCGGGCTGTGAGGCAGATCCTGCCCCTTCCCAATTCAGGCTCTCTCCCAGACCTGGCCTAGGGCCTCGAGAGTCCCAGCCCTCGGAGGCCTGCCGCCCACTCCATCCACTTCCTCATTCAGACCAATCTTAGTTCCTAACCAAAGAGCCTCTGGCTCAGCCTTGGTCCTACCTAGAAAGGGAAGGAGCCAAGACCTCTCCTGGCCTAGGCCAGGCCCTGCTTTAACAGCGGAAAGACTGGGGGACCAGGAATCCGACTGGCGTAGGGGTCGGTGACACCCGGCAGGCCTGCCCTCCTCCTGCCAGCTCTGTCACCCTGGCCAGCCCCCAACCCGTCCAACTCAGAGCTGCAGGCTAATGGCATCTCTGAGCTTCTCTGACTAGAGCTGGGGCGCTTTGGACAGTCTGGACTACCCCAGTGGGGACCACCGGACCCTCCAGGGGTGACTGTCAGGAGGACGACTGTTGGCTCCAGAAAGTGCTGCCTTTTTATCTGTTCTGTTTGTTCACACTCCATGTATGATTCAATTTGCACAGAGGGCATTCCTGTTTTTAAAACATTTTGAAAACCCCTGGCTTACCAGAGCTCTAGCTCTCCTACTCCAGAGAATTACCCCTCCTCGTCTGTGCCTATCCTGCCCAACACTCCCCCAAGTCGGTCCTCTGCCTCCTGGGCTCTTAACTGTGGCCCCAAGGCTATAATTTTAGAAGTGACCTCCTCCACTCCAGTTCCCGATTCTAACTCACTGATGCTGGGCCTTCTAGCACCTTCTGTGCTCTTGGGCCTGACCCTCAGTTCCTGCTGGCCTGTTCTTTTCTCTCATCCCTCTCCACACCCTGGGCCCCCGGACCTCTTCTGTGCACCGCACCCAGCCTGCTGTGGAGCCCAGTCCTTAGGGGAGAAGGCCTCCCCAAGCCTCTCCCACCCCACCAGGACTGGTGGGTGGGCAGAGTCCTGGGCCCCCAGAGGCCCTTGCTCACAGGCACACACTCCCACCCCCACAGCCACCATGGCCAGGCCTGGGCCTGGTGGTGTCTGTCCTTCCCCAGGATTGTGCAATAGTCAGAGTGTCCCTCTCCCGGACTGGGCAGTGGGTGCTCCTCTGTCCCCCCCCCCCTTCTCTCCATGCAAGTGCTGTTTGGGGCAGGAGTCCCCACACAAGGGTGACGTTGACAACCGTGTTCCAAGCCACCACAGCTGCTGCTGCTCTGCCTCCCGTAGGGAAGAAACCGGATCTTTTTCATATTCTAATAAATCGGTGTGAGTTTTTTACAGAGTTGAGGGCTGCTTCCTAGGGACGGGGACATTGGGACATCGGGACGGAGGATGGCCTGGGGGCTTGAAGGACTTAGCTCCTTGGGGCCCTGAAGGTCTTAGCTCAGTGTCTGGCATGGCAGCTGGTGGTGTGGTTATTACTGTGTGCCCAGAGAGAGAGAAAATATGAATAGAGCACAGCAGGGCGCTCCCTGCCCTCAGGCACCTTTAGCCTCTGCGGCATGGAAAACCCAGTGTGTTTGTGAATGACAGTGAATCGGGGGTGGGGGGCAAGGGGGACTGTCCTGAGTCAACTTAAGGAAGGACTAGAAAATGAGCTGAGGTTAATCAGGTGAAAAAGGTTTCAGAGAGTTCCTGAATATTCTAATTGGGAGCTGCACAAAGACCTAGGATCTGAGAAAAGGCTGGTGTGGCTGAGTCAGAGGGTGACAGGAAGGGAGGCAAAGATAGGACCCAGTGGTCCTCTGTTACAGATTTTGATTTATACGAAGGGCAACGGGAAGGTTCTGTCACCTGTGAAGTGGGGACAATATGCAAAGTGCTCGGGTGGGTAAGGGTCAGCACAGTGCGGGGTCCTGGGGTCTCAGTTCGGTGGAGGTTGGATCCCCGAGGTGCATTTCCAGGAGCTGGCCGCCAGAGGGCAGTGGGGCCTTGGCACATACCCCAGGCACCCCTGGCAGCTGGGCTGCCCAGGGAAAGCGGCTCATTTGCTCAGACCGGAAGTCCAGAGTGGTCAGTAGCAAAAGGACTGTAGGGAAGGACCAAAGCACCCATTCCTGTATCAGCCGCTGCCCCGAAAAGAAAAACAGATGGTACATTCCAAGGGGTAGCAGAGAGCCTTCAATTAAAAGTTTCTTGACAGAGGTGTGGGTAGGGTGAAGGGAACCTTGCAGACATGGGGCCCCGGGGGCTCACACTACAGCGAAGCTGTTATAACCCCTTGACCCAAAGAGCGAGAGGAGGGAGTAACATAGCTGTTACTATAGGAGGGGGCTTCCTTGCCCATCTGAAAGCCAGAAGGGAAGGCCCCCGAGTGACTTCACTGGGTTCAGCCCACAGAGGTCAGCCTTGCAATAAATGGAGCAAGGGGAGAGTGGGTTTGGGGGACAGGATTCCTGAGCAGAGCCATTCCCCTTGCCCCTCCACCACTCACCTACCCTTCAGATGAAAAACTCATGTCCCTATTGCTTAGTGATTACTCTGTTTGGGGTTATGAAAAGTTTGGGAAGTAGCTTGTGGTGATGGCTGCACAGCATTGTGAAGGTATGAAATGCCCAGGATCGTTCACTTTAAAGTGGCTCATATCTTAAGTTATGTGCATTTCAGTTCCATTTAAAGCTCATCATCCCCAACAGGAGAACCAGTCTCGTCAGCCCCTACCTCCCTGTCAAACACCATATTCTTGTCCTTCAGTCATACCCTTTGACTTAGAATGTCAGTCATCACTGGGCTCTTTCAGTAAGATGGGGGGGTGGTTTTGCAGAAAACAACAGAAACCCACCACAGCACCCCGTTCTGCAGCTGCTCCCAAGGCTTAGTTTAGCTCTCGATAGCATCCGCCTACTCCCTTCTATACCCCTTTTACCAGCTGCCAGCTCTCTGGCCACTTGGGCTCTTTACCTGGTGGGGTGGCCTAAATAAGCCTTTATTCCTATGCAGCTCAGGTTCTTCTTGGTCTTAGGTTTGTTGGGTTGCCAAGTTTCCCGTTGACGGCCATTATGGGACACAGGAGATCCAAGAGGGACCCAGCAGATCCTCTGGATTCCAGATGTAGCTTTCCTGCCCATCCCCCATTTTCCTTCCGGGAATCTAGATTAATCACACTATCTGGTACAGTTGCCCCCCGTGCCTTTAGATTAAGTAACATACAGAGCTCAAAATGACCCAAGGGAAGACTACTTCCAGTTTAAAGGAAGGACATATGTGTTCCCTGGGGGATGCGTTCCTCCTTTGGGCACTAAGGTCTCCAGGCCCACTGAGCACAAAGTTGAGGGGATGGAAAGCAAAAACTCCCCCAGGAGTTTATTTGGAATAATATTGAGAGGAGTCACTCCTATTCCCTACCCCTCGGTCCTTGGGCCTCTGCATTCTGGCTACGAGCACTGCGGCCAGATACTGGGCACCAATTGAAAGCATGGACGTCCTACTGCCCACCCACCTGACCTTGCGCAGTGGTGTCTCCCAGCTGGGGCTGTAACGCTGTTCTATCCATTCGCCGGCTTCTGAGTGTCAGGCCACGTTGTAAGTCTGATGCATTAAGACCATTGCTGTATGCCCCTCACCACAGAATGAAGCTGGGCAATGTGTGGGATAGCATAGCTATGAATAAGGTGTTCTGGAAAGTCCAGAGATGACCGTGCTAGCTGAAGTCTTGCAGGCAGGGAAGGGAAGTTCATATCAGAAATACATATTTAGGGACGCCTGGGTGGCTCAGTTGGTTAAGCGGCTGCCTTCGGCTCAGGTCATGATCCCAGCGTCCTGGGATCGAGTCCCACATCGGGCTCCTTGCTCAGCGGGGAGCCTGCTTCTCCCTCTGCCTCTGCCTACCACTCTGTCTGCCTGTGCTCATGCTCTCTCTCTAACAAATAAAAATAAATAAAATCTTTAAAAAAAAAAAAAAAAAAAAAGAAATACATATTTACTGCCATGAGCTGATAAGCAATTGTTCCCTCTGTAAAAGAAGGGGTTAGTGCCAATAGGTAGCTGGATGGTCCCCCTAGAACAGTGGTTCTTAAGGTTTTGGTGTCAGAAATACTTTACATTCTTAAAAATTATTGAAATAGTATACTTTTAAAAATTATAAAGGGCTTTTGTAGGGGCTGTATTTATTTTGCTGGATGAGTTAAGCTTTAAAGATTTTATTTATTTGTCAGAGAGAGAGTGCAAGCTGAGGGAGCAGCAGGCAGAGGGGAAGCAGGCTCTCTGGCGATCGAGGAGCCTGATGCAGGAGTTGGCATCATGACCTGAGCCGAAGGCAGATGTTTAACTGACTGAGCCACCCAGGTATCCTCAAGAAATTAAGCTTGAAAATATTTATTTAGTTATTTTAAAGATTTTATTTCTTTATTTGACAGACAGTGAAAGAGGGAACACAAGCAGGGGGACAGGGAGAGGGAGAAGCAGGCTTCCTGCTGAGCAGGGAGTCCAACGTGGGGCTCAAACCCAGGACACTGGGATCATGACCTGAGCCAAAGGCTGAGGCTTAATGACTGAGCCACCCAGGTGCTCCTAAAATAGTTATTTAAAATGAATAAATCTAGGGGCGCCTGGGTGGCTCAGTGGGTTAAGCCGCTGCCTTCGGCTCAGGTCATGATCCCAGGTCCTGGGTTCGAGCCCCACATCGGGCTTTCTGCTCAGCAGGGAGCCTGCTTCCTCCTCTCTCTCTGCCTGCCTCTCTGCTTACTTGTGATTTCTCTCTGTCAAATAAATAAATAAAATCTTTAAAAAAAATAAAATAAAATGAATAAATCTATTATATGTTAATATAAATACGAAGTTTTGAATGAAGAACAAGTTTCAAAACAAAAACTGTAAGGAGAGCGGCATTACTCAACATTTTTGCAAATCTCTAAAGAGATTTAGCTTAATGCGAGACAGCTAGATCCTCAGATCTGCTTCAGCATTTAGTCTGTTGTACATATGTCAGCCCTCTGGAAAATTCCACTATACACTCACGAAAGAATGACAATGGAATAGGCAAAGAATGCCTTAGTATTAATATGAAGGTAGATGTGACCTCACAGAACTCCTGAAAGAATCTTGGGGACCCCTCAGGGGTTCCTCATTCACACTTTGAGAACCATTGCGCCAGGGACTGGTGCCACGTAGGAAGTTCAGCTTGGTCTTTGCTGCTGGCAATTGGGTCACTCAGCAGGGCCAGTTGCCCATCAGAATCAGTGAGGGAAATATGTGGAGCCTATATGTATTAGCTTTCTATGGCTGCTGTAATAAATTCCCACACATTTAGTGGTTTCAAACAATACAAATTTATTACCTTGCAGTTCTGGAGGTCAGAAGCTTGACATAGCCTTACTGGGCTGAAACTAAGGTGTGAGCAAGGCTACACCCCTTCCTAAGTCTCAAGAGGAGAATCTTTTTCTTGCTTCTAAAGGCTATCTGCATTCCTTAGCATGTTGCCCTCCTTCCATCTTCAGGACTGGTATGGCCAACCCCCTCCCACATCACACCGCTCTGACATGGACTACCTCCTGCTTCCACCTTTAAAGACCCTTGTGATCACATTGGGCCCATCCAGATAATGCAGGAGACTTGCCAAGTTTTACAGTCCGCTGTTTAGAACCTTATTTCCACCTGCTACCTTAATTCACCTTTGCCATATAAGATGTATTCACAGATCCATAGAATTGGAACATCTCTGGGACGTCATTTGTTCTGCTTCCTTTACTATGAACGGCCCCCATCCCTGCCACCATGGCTGCTTCGTATGTGGGCCCGTAGAGCAAGAACCAAGGTAGCCGGGGAGGTAGCGGGGAAAAGAAGCTCACGTCCACAGAATGGGCCTCATCCACCTGCTTACTGACAGCCTTCTTCATAACAGGTGCTCTCCCAGGGCATCTGTGTGGGTCAGAAATAGCTTCACCACCCGTGCCCATTTCGAGAAGCTCTTCCATATATTTCCGCCCTAGACCTCACCGCCAATCTCCCAGTCTTGTCATTTTCGGGTTTCTGACCAGCCAGCGAACTTGCTTGCCACTGCTCATGTATCGGTGTCGATCTGTACCTCTCCTTCCGTGCAGAATGGACAGCCGACATACCCAGAAGATCTACCCTGATGCTCTGAGAGGTTACGCCTTCATCGCTTTTAGAGACACCCCGAGTGTGGCTGTAACGCAGTGCTTGTCCATTTGTGGCTGGTGCTTCCCTACCGCGCAGACTCACTTGGAAGTCATGTCTGTGTTTTCTCCCCCAGGCTAACTGCTCATGGCAGCTTCCCCAACTTGAGGGAGAAGCAGTGAAGCAGTAAGAGAGAAGGTACCATGGGAATTTGAACCACCTGCTCGTGCAATTTCCCTGTGCCTTCTGGGCTTGCTCAGACCCGATATCATATATACTATTTAATAATAGAATGCTACCATGCACGTCCAATTTCATGATTAGTGGGATCAGATAATATCCAGTTCTGGAGGCACGGGTCATTCAGTGTCCACGGTCCAGTCGTGAGCCAGGAGCTGTTTTCAAATGGAGAATAGTTACTGGCAGAAGAGAGCATGAATTAACCTAAAACCCTAAGGGTCTGTAACTGTCCTGCGCCTTTTCTGTTGGAGCTTGTCTGCACAGCAGCTTTTCTGCTATCGTCACTTCCAAATCATAAAGCTCGCAGGACAGGGAAGCTTGCTCTGCAGTCTGGACCGGCTGCGGTCTTATGTTGCTATAGGCTTCCCTCGATATGTGCAGTCCTCCAGGTGTCTTGGTAAACACATAGAACAGCACAGCCCAGTGGAATATATGTTGCTCTGAAAACCCAGAACCCCATCAAACACTTTGCCTCTTTCTTTGCAGGGGGCAGTAAAATGTTCAGCAACTTGTCTTTCATTTTACAGGCGATATCTTGACATGCCCCAGACCACCAGATACACTAGAAAATTCACAGACATGACGTGCCTCTGAAATTTTTGTGCAATTTATCACCCTTTGGCATACACATGTTCTACCAAGAATCTCAGGTGCTCCCGATTTCCCACTCAGTAGGCGCAAATACCACAATCTCATCAATATGATGAACCAGCATAGTGTTCTGAACTATATATCAAGGTGATGATTACCACTTTGGACTGTATTATGACAGAAACCCGCAGAACAGACAAAACCCTGAGGTAGTAGAGGGAAGGTGTAGTGCTGTCTTTATGAGACAAAGGCAGGTGATTTTGGATTATCTTTACTGAGTGGAATAGAAAAGAAAGCATCAGGGCGCCTGGGTAGCTCAGTCGGTTAAGTGTCTCAGGTCCTGATCCTGGGGTCCTGGGATCAAGCCCCACATTGGGCTCCCTGCTTAGAGGGATCCCTCTTTTCCTCTCCTACTCCCTCTGCTTATATTCCTGTTCTGTCTCTGTCAAATAAAATTTTAAAAATCTCTAAAAAAAGAGAAAAGAAAAAACATCTTGGGTCAAAGATATACATCAGACCAGGTGATGCACTGATTTGTTCCAGTAAAAATTTCACGTGTAGAACCACAGCCACAGTTGGTATGATAGCTCATTTAGAGTCCTTCCCCAAGACCCAGTGGGTTTTGGCACCAGCCAAAAAAAGTGCCATAAACTGAGTCTTGAGAGGAATGACAATCTGCGTAGTTCAGATCTTTGATGGCGGCACTAATTTCTGAAATTCCCTGAGGGATACAGTATTGCCTTTGGTGGGGTCCTTTGATGGTGGTGACATTGCCGAGGGCTTCCATTTGGCCCTTTTACCCCTGAGAGCCTCCTTGAGTCAGGAAGTTAGCGGGGCGGGGGGAGGGTGTAGGGATTCCTCCAGTCAATTTACAGACACTGGATCTGCAGTCCCTTGGATCCACCAGGGCTAAGAACAGATTGAAAGCCTTGAACTCATGACTCCATGCAAGAGAGGAAATTCAGAAAGGCCCCAGAGTGACTCTGAAGGAATCTTCACTCTCCGGTGGTGACAGCACAGATATGGCAGAGAACCAAGCCCAAGCCCTCTCTGTCAAAATCCCAGGGTTGCAGAGTCAATGAAATGTGCCACCCCCAGGTATCTTATGCTAAGGGAAGAGTACTAGTTCAGAAGGCCTGGGACACTTGGGCGTGGGATGGGGATATCTGGGTAGAACTTTGAGCCCTCAACACACCCTGAATCTTCCCTGTTGGTGAGGGCAGAAGGCCCCACCCTCAGTCTGAGGAAACCAGCCTTTCCTAGCATAAAAGCCATTCATGACTTCATGAGGGGAAGTTGTTGCCTCACAAGCGATGCTGATTTTCCTCAGAAGGCAACTATCACCTCTCATCGGCCTCAAGGCAAATACTGAGAACTTTTCCCCCCAGTGTAGCCCAGTTTAAGGCTTTCAGTCTGGTTTTTTTCCTTTGTGGACGTCTCCTAGGGCAATCAGATGGAAAGTCAGAAGGCCACTCCAGTCTGTAATCACGACTGTCACCATGGTGACTAAGTGCCAGAGATACTTGATCTCTCAGTCTTCCCCGTCCACCTCTTGCCACCACCGGCCCTGACGTCAGTGGCTGTGATGCCGCCGAGTGCTGCAGATGGCCAACGTCCGTCACCGCCTGTGGAGGAGGCTGCTCAAGGCTAATCAAGATGTGTGAGCAGCCCAATTGCGGATGTCAGCTTCGCATCCGAGGATCTGTTTCCCGGGGCTATTCTGGTGTCAGTTCTTGGAGCCATCAGGGCCCCGGATGGAAACAGATGGCACATTTAAAGAGGGTCAGGGAAAAGGGTTTGAGGAAGGGACTTTTACAAAGTGGTGGGCAGAGATGAAGAAGCCAAGAAAGGCTGGTTCACTCAGGGCTAGCAGCAGCAAGAAGCCTTTACCACCTGGGGAAAAAGGGAAGGTTCCAGAACCTGATGAGAGCTGCGGCCTTGGGAAAGATCGGCCTCCACTGACCAGAGCAGAATGGAGAAAGATGAAGAGTGAGCCTGCAGAGTGAGCAGCTGACATGATGCCCCGTTTTACAGACAAAGATACCAAGACTTGGCTGTCCCCATGCAATTCACAGATAGGCCCGAAATGTGCAGGCGTGTGTGTGCGCGTGTGCGCCTGTGTATAAAGGGAGGGAAGCACCCCTGTCCTGGGGCAGACACCCACCCTCAGCTTCATTTCCTCATCTGTGACAGTCTTCTTAATTTCTACCCACATTGTAAGCTCAATAAAAGGATCAGGTGAGAACCAGGAAAGCAATTTTCCATTAAGGAATATTTTTTGAGGACCCACTACAGTCTACACTATGTGCTCAGGGGAAGGATGGAGGGTAGAGGGGGGCACTTGTGGAAAGTTGAGATACCCCCTGTTCTTAGTTCCCAGGATGTCCCAGAGGGGGGACTTCAGGAAGGGGAACCACAAGAATTGAACCCAGGAGCAGGAATTACTGTATTCCTGGAAGGTGGAAAGTCTGGGGACCGCAGAGAGAGAGAAACGGGTAGCCTTGGTCATGCATCAGTGGGGCTGTTTCTCCTTTCGCATCCCAGAGAAGCCCCTGCTTTGACCCTGCGTCGGGAAATGGGAAAGGTCAGGTCGGAGGGGGCTCTAAAGTGAGGTAGGTGGCAGGTGGTCAGAGAAGATTTTGCACAAATGTGGTCTATGTCTGCTGGACTGGCCATGTGGCCCACAGGACGGCAGCCAGACTCTCCGCTTCTGCAGACCACCCGTCCGGGGGCCACTGGCTGGCCTCCCAGGTCCACAAGCCACCATACCAAGATCCCTGGTGCCTCGCCTGTTCCACTGGTCCTACTCTGCTGGAGCATCTGAATTTGAGCACAAACCATATGATGTTAGATGTGTCTTAGTTTAAGCTCAACTGCAGGAGAGACAGTTGCTCTGACGGAATCCACACTGAGGGGTGAGGGTGGAGGTTTCCGGCCCCATTGCTCATCAGGGTAGTTCTCTGACCCCGGCCACGACAAGAACCGAGCTTCTTTCATTTCCCATCAACCCCAGCGGCTGTGCCAGTTAGCACACTGGTATTAGAAATGGGCTTCACTGCTGTAAATAATGGTGTCAAGACATGGGGACTGGCAGGGATGTTATAAAAACACTCCACCAACTTTGCCCGGACAGCGTATAAAAATCCAGCCACCAGGGGGCGCCTGGCTGGCTCAGTGGGTGGAGCGTGAGACTCTCTATCTCAAAGTTGTGAGTTCAAGTCCCACAATGGATGTAGAGATTACTAAAAAATATATATTTTTTTAATTAAAAAAGAAAATCCAGCTACCAACAGTAGTTTCTGTGAGTTCAGGGATTGACTGAAAGGGGACCAGAGGAAATTTCTGGGGTGAGAGAAATATTCTTTATCTTCACCAGAGTGTTGTCACTTGGGATCTGTGCTTATTACTACCTATACACACTATGTTCATGTTTTAGAAATGATACTAGGGGTGCCTGGGTGGCTCAGTGGGTTGAGCCTCTGTCTACGGCTCAGGTCATGATCTCAGGGTCCTGGGATCGAGCCCCACATTGGGCTCTCTGCTCAGCAGGGAGTCTGCTTCCCCCTCTCTCTCTACCTGCCTCTCTGCCTACTTGTGATCTCTGTCTGTCAAACAAATAAATAAAATCTTTAAAAAAAGATTAAAAAATAAAAGTGATATTAAAAAATCTAGCCACCAGCCCTGGAGTTGACATTCGGCACAATTTCTGCAGCACCCAGCGTTCTGCTGCTGCCGGGGAAGGTTCTAGGAGCCTGGCTGGGTAGCTGTCAGCCCAGTCATAAACGTACAGCTGGAGCAGGGGATCCATTCTCTACAGGCTCACCACTCTTGCAGAGGTGAGACAGACCGTGGTCTGGTGGAGCAGATGGACACTGGACACAGGCACACATCAATGTCTGTGTGCTCAGTGCGCTGAAAGAGACAGAATAATAGGAGGGAGCCCTTCGGATCCAGGGGGATCTGCGTAAGCTGCAGCTGAAAGGAAAGAAGGCACCAGCTGTGCTGAGTCGTACAGAGAATGTTCGTCTGGAGAGATGGGCAGGACTCTGACATTTCTCAGGACCCAAGAGAAGACCTTTTGCAGCTGGAGAGCAGGGGGAGAAGCACAGAAGCATAGGAGAGTGGGGAGTGATTCTATTTCAAATGCCCTGGAGACACAGTCCCATGATTTAGGCAGGGCAGTTACATTACCTGGTGTGTGCTTTGAAAGGATGACTTTGAGCCATTTGGAGAATTGATTGAAGCCGATCTGGAATGGAAGCAGAAAGTAAGGAGACTGGGCCAGTGTCCCAGGTCAAGGTGACAGTAGCCAGGACTAAGGTGCAGACAGTGTTGATGTGAACGTGTGTCATTTAGAGACTAATGACAGACCCTGATGGGCTGCAGAGAAGACGTGAGAGAAAGGCAGGAATCAAGGAAAACTCCAGCATCCAGGCTCCAGTGGCTGGGTGGGGGCTGCTGCTGTTCACTCGGAGGGAGAGCCAGTCTGGAAAGCCAGAAATTCAGAGTTGCCTTTAGCATGGTTTGAGTTTGAGATGCTGGTGGGAGAGCTGAGTGGACCAATCAAGTAAGTCTTCATAGAAATGATCTGGAACGCAGAAGAGAGTTGGGCTAGAGGAGAAAGGGTGTGAGTTTTACTGTATCTACATGGCGTTAAAAGCCGCAGAACCAGATGAACTAACCTAGGGACAGCGGGTGGGTAGAGAGGGACGGAGGGCCCAGCCAGGGCCCCAAGGAACCACTAGTGTTTCCAGTTTGGGTGGAAGAGGATCAAACTGCAAGACTGAAGAGGACTGGCCAGAGACCCGGAAGGAAGGTCAAGAGCATGTGGTATTCTCAAAAGGAGACTATCTCAAGGAGGAGAAAATGGGCAGCAGCACTGAAGGTGGCTGGGACGGGGAGTCTGATGATAACAGAAAAGGGCCTGTTGGGCAGAGGAACCTGTGATAACAACATAGGGGTTCAAGCAGCCAAAGCCAGAAGGTGGGGAATTCTGAAACAATGGCCACATGTCTTCAAAAAATAAGTGGCAAGACCAAAAACTCAAAAGTAAAGAAGAGGATTATTGTAGATTAAGTGAACTATAAGGACTCTATCAACCAAATACAATGAATGGCTCTTGTTTTGATCTTGATTCAAACCAACCTGCTGCAAAAAACATTTATGGAGCAGTCAGGGAAATGTGATGATGTATTAGGTAACACTGAGAAACTACTGTTATTTTCGTATTGACAATGCTACTGTGCTCATATTTTAAATCTTTTTTTTTTAAGATTTTATTTATTCACTTGACAGAGATCACAAGTAGGCAGAGAGGCAGGCAGAGAGAGAGAGAGGTGGAAGCAGGCTCCCCGCGGAGCAGAGAGCCAGATGCAGGGCTCGATCCCAGGACCCTGAGACCATGACCTGAGCCGAAGGCAGAGGCTTAACCCACTGAGACACCCAGGTACCCCAATGTGCTCATATTTTAAAAGTCATTGTTGGGTCACCTGGGTGGCTCAGTTGGTTAAGTCTCTGACTCTTGATTTTGGCTCAGATCATGATCTCAGGGTCATGCGATTGAGCCCTGCATTGGGTTCTGTGCTGGGCTTGGAGCCTGCTTGGGATCCTCTCTCTCCCTCTCCCTCTGCCCCTCCACTGGGTCTCTCTCTCTTTATCTAAATAAATAAATAAATGAATAAATAAATAAATTAATTAATTAAATTAAAGTCATTCTCTTAGGAGCATTTGGCTGGCTCAGTCAGCGGAGCATGCAAGCCTTGATCTCAGGATTGTGAGTTCAAGCCCCAGGCTGGGTTTAGAAATTACTTAAAAATCAAATATTTTTTTAAAAAAGTCATTGTCTTAGAAATCCATACTGAAGTCCTGATTTATTTACTAATGGTATAAATAACTTAGATTTTCTTTAAAATGGCTAGAAGATTAGAGGAAAGAGAAGTGCTTGGGCAGAGATAGAATATTAACCACACATTGATGTCTGTTGGAGCCAAGTGTTTGAGTTCATGGACATTCATTGTATTATTCTATTTTACTTATGTTTGAAATTTTCCATAATAAAAAAAGTAAAAGAAAAAAAATTCAAAAAGGAAAATGCCTGTTGGATTTGGCAAGATGGATACCAGTAACTTGATGAGGGAAATCTCAACAAATGGAAACCAGATTGGAGAGGGTTGAGGAGTGGATGGGACTTGTTGAGTCTAGACTGCACTTATAAGTTTGCTGTGTTAGGGAGGGGGTAACTGCAGGAGGTAAGAGTCAAGGGCTGCTGTGATAGGCAGAATTCTAAGATGGCCCCTGAGATTCCTGCTTCCTGGTGTTCATGCCTTGTATAATCCCTGCCCCCCCCAAGTGTGGGCAGAAATTATCATGGGACATCACACCTGTGATTAGGTTACATTATACAGCAAAGGTGAAGGATCTTCTAAATATAATTAAAGTCCCTAATTGGTTGACTTGAAGTTAATCATAAGGTAGAGTATCCTGGTGGGCCTGACCTAATCAGGTGAGCCAGTAAAAGAAAGAGATTCTACTCCTGGCCTTGAAAAAGCAAACTGCCATGCTGTGAAGAGGGCCACATGGCCACATGGCAGAGAACAACCGGTGGCCTCTAGGAGCTGAGAATGGCTCCCAGGTGACAGAAGAAAGTGGGCACCCCACAACTGCAAGGAGCTAAATTTGGCCACCAGCTAGTGAGCCTGGAAGAGGAGCCTGACCATCAGAAGAGACCCACAACCTTGCCCAACAGCTTGTTTTCAGCCTGGTGAGACCCTAGGCAGAGAGCCCAGCGAAACTGTGCTGGACTTATGACCCACAGAACCTGTGGTGCGATCTGGGTTGTTCTAAGCCACTGAGTCTGGGGATGTGGGTGAGATAGAACAGGAAACCAGTACAGACGTTTGTTTTGCTTTATTGGGGAAGATGGGAGGTGTTAGAGACGGTCATACACTGTTGGGAAATGACCCAGTAGGGAAGGAAACACTTTGAGAAAGTCAAAGGTGTAAAGATTCAGAGTCACATGCCCCGGGGAAAAGCAGGGACAGCTTGTCCAGAGTCGGTACAAGCAGATGGGTTTGCAGACTTGGTTGGCAGAAGCTGAAACTGTGTCGGTGTGAGAGGGCTAAAGTTGTCTGAGTAAAGAGAGAGGCAAAGTCACCCAATGAGAATCTATCTAGGAAAGGAGGTAGGGAATCTGAGGAACAAGGAAAAGGAATACAATAATCATCTCAAGAGAGTGGAGAAGAAGGAATTCGTTCTTATTAAAAAGAAAGGGCTTCCTGGGTGGCTCAGTGGGTTAAGCCTCTACCTTCAGCTCAGGTCATGATCTCAGGGTCCTGGGATCAAGCCCTGCATCTGGCTCTCTGCTCCGCGGGGAGCCTGCTTCCACCTCTCTCTGCCTGACTCTCTGCCTACTTGTGATCTCTGTCTGTCAAATAAATAAATAAAATCTTTAAAAAAAAAAAAAAAGAAAAGACAGTAAAATTTCCCATGTTGGGTCTGTTGGATGTTTGAGAATAAGAAACGGGTCAGCCTTGGTGCACCTGGGTGGCTCAGTGGGTTAAAGCCTCTGCCTTCGGCTCAGGTCATGGTCCTGGGATCGAGCCCGGCATCGGGCTCTCTGCTCTGCGGGGAGCCTGCTTCCTCCTCTCTCTCTGCCTTCTTCTCTGCCTACTTGTGATCTCTGTCTGTCAAATAAATAAATAAAATCTTAAAAAAAAAAAAAGAAAAGAAAAAAAGGAAACCGGTCAGCCTCATTGTATGATGTTCTCAGTGATCTTCAGAGACTTGAGCGCAGGTACCAAAATGGCTTTTACCAAGTAAGCAAGACGAAACGAAGGCAAGGCTGAGGAGTTCATATTTACAGGGACACAATTATAATAATAAACCATAGAATCTAGAAGAGATCCAAAGAGAAGCAAATTTTGAAGGAAGCTGATGGGAACTGAGGTGCAGGGCCTGGACATCTCCGTGTGATGCAAACATTATTAAGCGGGCATGTATGGTTAAGGAGAAGGCTAACGTGCTGTAACAAAGATTTCCCCAGGTACATGGACTTAACGGGATTTTTTTTTCCACGTAACAATCCTGAGATAAGTGGTCCAGATTGTCGGGCCACTGTGCTCCCTGCAGACATTCAGCAACCAGGTCCCTTCTGTCTTTTTTTTTTTTTTTTTAAGATTTTTAAAATTTATTTGACAGACAGAGATCACAAGTAGGCAGAGAGGCAGGCAGAGAGAGAGGAAGGGAAGCAGGCTCCCTGCTGAGCAGAGAGCCCTATTCGGGGCTCAATCCCAGGACACTGGGATCATGACCTGAGCCGAAGGCAGAGGCTCAACCCACTGAGCCACCCAGGTGCCCCCATCCCTTCTGTCTTATTGCTCTGACATCCCCCAAGGTGTTGTCTTCATGTTCATTGTCAAAACAGGGTCCATGCTCAGCCTCTCCGGAGGGAAATGGACATGAAAGAGAATGCGGATAAAATTTCAAGGTGTGTGTTAGGAGGTGCCCACATCACTTCTGTTCACGTATATTGACAGTAGCCCATGATAAATCCTTACCCAGGCACAAGGGAGTCTGGGAAATACAGCTGCTACCTGGGCAGCTACATAGCTGTTCTCAATGCCAAAGGAGAGAAGAGGTTTTGGTAGCCATCCAGCAGTCTTTGCCAGATATTATGACAAGCGGGTATTTGAGAAAACAAGCATGGTAATTGCCATAGGGGAGATCATAATTTATTATTATTTTTTAAAAGATTTTATTTATTTATTTGACAGACAGAGATCACAAGTAGGCGGAGAGGCAGGCAGAGAGAGAGAGGAGGAGGCAGGCTCCCTGCCGAGCAGAGAGCCCGACGCGGGGCTCGATCCCAGGACACTGGGACCATGACCTGAGCCGAAGGCAGAGGCTTTAACCCACTGAGCCACCCAGGCGCCCCGGGAGATCATAATTTAATAATTCCCCTTACTTGAATTCCCCTTACCTGTTCTACCCAATTTTTACGTACTATAATTAGTTTACCAATTTAACATCTCAGTACGTAAGTCTTTGGGAGTGAAGTTTCTGGTAAGCACCTTCTTCAAAACACCTTCCTGAGAAGAGCTGACAAGCTAATAATGAATAACCAGGAAAAATCCAAGTGGAGTGAGAGATGGAAACCAAGCTCTGGAGGTCACGTGCCCACTAGATACACAGGGACTTCAGATTTGTTTGGTCTCACAAAAACAAGGACCTAACCAAGAACGAGAATCTTATAAGAGACCCCAAAGGACTGCGCTCTCAGTGCAAGGGTGAACCAGAAGAAAGCGTTTCTGTACCCCCAGGGGACAGCAGGGAAACCGCCACTGTCACAAAGAGCAGGAGAGGAACATACTATCCCGGAAGAGCTGCATCCTGGAGCTGCCTTATGCAAAACTGCGTGCCGAATTCACATCTACCGCAGTCTGCAAATTTTTAGATCATAAATTTACTTTAAAATGATCCTGGGCTTCTAAAGCCCCTAACACCTGCTAGAAGCAAATGCAAATGCTACCTGAAGGAATGTGCCATCACCCTAAGCCTCAAGAATCTCAACAAATTATGTTTTTAAAACATGAACTGTTGGGGTGCTTAGATGGCTTAGTTAAGCGTCTGACTTCCGCTCAGATGATGATCTCAGGGTCCTGGGATTGAGCCTTGCATGTTGCCCAGAGTCATGGTCAGGTTCCGTATTCAGTGAGGAGTCTGCTTGTCCCTCTCTCTGCCCCTCCCCCTACTCATTCTCCACCCCCATAAATAAACAAACAAACAAACAAATAAATAAACTTTTTAAAAATTGTGCACTGTTAACCATGAAAGCAAGGGAACAAGCTACTGTGAGTGACCGTAAAGGGAAAGATAGATACATTTAATTATGTAAAAATTCAGAAATTCCATAAAGAGAATAAAAAGACAAGCCATGCAATGGAGTAATACTGGAAACTATAGAACAGCTAATGGAGTCCTATCCGGAATATGTAAAGAACTCCAGAAATCAACAAGAAGACGAACCCACCCTATAGAAACATGGACAGAGAAATTCCATACACACTTCAGCAAAAAAAGGAAATCCAAATGTCCAATAAACATACAGAAAAGTCCTTAACTGTACAAAAAATCAGGAAAGTGCAAAAATTGTAATGAGATGTCATTCCATGCAAGTCTGTGGGGTAAAATTAAAAAATCTGACAAGACCGAGAGTGACAAGGATATGGCGCAACAGGAGCTCTCACAGACAGCTCAGTGAATATCAGCCTCACGGTTTTGGGGAAAGTGTGGCATTTTTCAGTGAGAGTGGTATAAACGTACCCTGTGACTTCCGGAAAAATGCCCTAAAGAGTGCACGTGCTATATTCCAGGACACGTGCACAAAAATGTTCGGGGAAGAATGATGTATGTAGTCCCAAACTGAAAACAATCAAAATGCCTGTCACTAGTAAAGTGGATGAACAAATGTTGTTACAATCCCAGCATGGAATACTAAACAGCAATGAAAATAAACCAGAATCTCACAACAGCACACACTAATGTTATCAACTAATGCTGAGCAAAGGAGCAAAACAGAAAAGATACATGGGGAATTATGCCATCTTTTGATCTTTTGGAAAATCAAAAAAAGAAAAAAGTCCAGGGGCGCCTGGGTGGCTCAGTGGGTTAAGCCTCTGCCTTCGGCTCAGGTCATGATCTCAGGTCATTGCTGCTCAGCGGGGAGCCTGCTTCCCCCTCTCTCTCTGCCTGCCTCTCCGCTTGCTTGTGATCTCTCTCTATCTCTGTCAAAAAATTAAATAAAATCTTTTTTTTAAAAAAGAAAGAAAAAAGTCCAAACTGTATCCCATATGGATGGACAAACTATAAAGAATGATAAAACTATAACACTGGCCAGAGATTACCATAAAGATGCAAAAACGATTACCCCAAAGAGGAAGGGAGAGGATGTGATTGAAAATGGGTGCATGTGGATTCTAGTGGGGCTGGCAATACTTGATTTCTTAGCTTGGGTGGTGATTACATGGGTGTTTGCTTTATAACTATATGTTATATCATGCATTTATATTTTATGCACCTTTCTGTATGTTAGGTGTTATATTTCACAATCAAGTTTTTTTTTTAAACAGAAAGCAGATATTATGACAAACTTTAAGACAACATATTTGAAAATTTAGTCAATATGGACAAATTTCTAGAAAACTTTCCAAAACTGAATCCCCCCCAAAAAAAGATATCTGAATAGTTCCATAACTAGTACTTTATTGCTATGTGACAATTACGACCAACTTAGCCACTTAAGTTTATACAAGTCATACCAGACCCAAACTCCGACATACCGCTATGGACTCTATGAACCACTTCTGAAAGGTGTTGTAGGGGAGGGAGAAACCCAGACCAAACTGTTCTCGAGGGCCAGTGTCCTCTGTCCTTCCCCACAGAAGAGAGCTGGCACCAGGGGCTGAGGAAAGGCTGGAAGGACTCGGGGTCAGGGGTTGCTCTAACTGTCCCAGTCTAGCCGCTACCACCCTCCAGAGGACCCACCAGCAGGCTTCTGATTCTATTGGTCCTCTAAGGGCCGTGTTTCTCTCTGGCTCTACCTCCTTCACGTTCCTTTCGCCCACAGCCAGCACAGCAGTGGTGGATCCATTCATAACTCACCCAAGTAGGGTGATAATCCTCCACTCACTTTACCGCTGGGTCTGGAGGAAGGCGGTGCCCCAGATGGCCCCACCCCACCTCCCCGTTCTCTCCAGATTCTTCCCTATCTGTTTAATAGCCGCCTCTGTCTCTTTCATAGCCAAGGTCAACCCCCTAGCCAACACCAAAACCCACTTTATGATCTTTTTCTCAGTGGCCAGTGACAGTCTCAGCTTCCACTTCAAAGGAATCAATTTTGCATCTCTCTCTTTCTTTTTTTTAAAGATTTTATTTATTTATATGACAGAGATTACAAGTTGGCAGAGAGGCAGGCAGAGAGAGCAGAGGAAGCAGGCTCCCTGCTGAGCAGAGAGCCCGATGCGGGGCTTGATCCCAGGATCCTGAGATCATGACCTGAGTCGAAGGCAGAGGCTTAACCCACTGAGCCACCCAGGCACCCGTTTTTTTGTTTTGTTTGTTTGTTTTTAAGATTTATTTATTTAGGAACACCTGGATAGCTCAGTCGGTTAAGCACCTGCCTTCGGCTCAGGTCATGATCCCAGAGTCTTGGGATCGAGCTCTGTATGGGGCTCCCTGCTCAGTGGGGAGCCTGTTCTCCCTCTCCCTCTGCCTCTTCCCCCGGCTTGTGCTCTCTCTCTCAAATAAATAAATAAAATCTTAAGATTTTATCTTTATAAGATTCATTTATTTATTTGAGAGAGCGTGCACGTGTACACTCCTGAGCAGAGGGAGGGGCAGAGGGAGAGAGAGAGAGAAATCCCCAAGCAGATTCCCCCCTGAGCGCAGAGACCCAGGCCCTACATAGGGCTGATCCCAGGACCCTGAGATCATGACCTGAGCCGAAACCAAGAGCCTGCTGCTTAACAGACTGAGCCACAAGGCGTCCCCACTTGAGCATCTCTTGATAGACCAGGTTCATCCCCTGGGTGCTAGGTACCGAGCACTCCCACAGGAGACCCAGCATCACCCCGAGTTGTTACCAGCTCAGCACACACTCCACAACCTGCAGACCAGTGGGCCCCACGAGGTGCTGGCTCTCAGCGCACTCCACAGCTGAGCCCACTGTAGGCCCTTCCGCCATGCTTTAAGGCCACCTCGTCCCAGGTGAGGGGCACAAGGACAGACCCCACTGCCTCCCCTGGGCACTGGCCTATTGGTGCACGTCTTTGATCTTCATGGAAACATGAACTTCTTGGTGAGACACATGCTGTGTTAGATAGTCCCACGAGGGCCATTCAGGACATTTATGAATGGAGGTGCAGAGAGAGCAGAGGGTGGGACAGCAAAGGCAGTCCTACAGTGAGACCTGCTGCCAGTGGGCAAACTGTGGGGCTTCCATCAACTAGGGTCTTGACCAGCTGTGGCTTATGGCAGACACAGAACTCACGCCATCGCCATGGAACAGTTTGTCCGCCTCTTGGGAAGCAGATGGAATTAACAAACTGTGACTTTAAGCAAGTTATAGCAGAAGATAAATTATACATATTGCATCAAGGGGAAAGAGAACATGTGATGTTTGCAAAATTCTTACGGGAATTTGTCCTTGTCCTGGGGAAAAAAAAAAAATGCTGGCTTGCTGTTTAACATTTCTATTAGAAAGCTGAAGCTCTTTGTGCCTCAAATAAGGCAAGAAAGTCATGCTGGGATGTCACCTCTGAAGCTGCCTCAAATGAGGAGGAGTCACGACCCAGCTCTGCCCAGCTCTGTCCCCAGGGGTAATGGGCAAACGTGGCTCGGCGTTATCTTAGATCAGAGTAATGGGACAGGAGAAAGCCCATGAATGGTCTGTATCTCTTGTCCTAAAATGTAAGTCTCATTGCAATTAGCGGTATCAGAGGGAAGGCCTAGCTGAGGTTGAAAGATCTTGAATTTCATCCAAGTCCCAAAAACAGAGAAGGGAAGGTAGGATTAAGAGCTTCCTTTCAAGGGTGTTCTTTGGAGGACAGTCACTCTGGACAAGCGCTCTCTTGCCACCTGGGCCCATTCGGACCTTCTAATCCCAGGGGACCTCCTCGTCACCCATCCTCCAATGTCTCTCCTTCCAAGGCCCTGTCCCCTGGGCACGACCACAGGCCACCACCCAGAGCTGATATAGAGCCTGACATCAGGCCACTTCTCCGTCCATGCCAAATGGACAATAAACTAGTACTGGGAGTTCTGGAAGGGCTTCCTGTCACTGGCGCTGCCGGAAATGGGCCACAGCAATCGATTTCTGGCTGGGGCTGGTTGCTTGTGGAACCATCTGTTAACAGGCTGTGGAGAGAGCTCAGAATTGTCTGAGAAATGACCTCGAAGGCTCATCCTGGGTTGCCTGGCAACTAGCAAGCCAGGACCGCTGGCTCCCTGTCCCTGAAGGAGGGGCTGGGCCCGAGCTCATTCTCATGGGGGATGAGGGTGAGGCAGGGCCCAGGGACCCCACTGAACTCCCCAACCCCATCCCCCGGCTTTCAGGCCATCGTTTTCCCAAATAACTGACCCTTAAGAGCCCACTGCTTAGCGTTCATTCCCCTCACTCCAACGGCCCCAAGGTCATTCTCATACTTGCCTTTGGAAATGGACAACATGGCAGGGGAGAAGGTTCCCTCTGTCCCACGGTGCCTTCAGCCTCAGACAGGGACCCGTGCCTGCTGGCACTCTGCCTGTGAGCCCGGCCTTCACTGACTGTTGCTGCCCGTGTCCCCTGAGCTCTCTGCTTGGCCAGGGCTCGAGTGAGCGTTCAGTCTTTGGGCAACTGGTCATGGGACCTGCGGCTGAGGTGTGAGGGAAGGGAGGGGTGGCTGGGAGCCCGGGAAGGGACTCTGGGGAGTGAGATGGCTGCTCGGCGGCTTGCCCAGACTTTAGGACGTGCCTGGGCCCAGCCCTTCTCCCATGTATGCCTCCTCCCCTTGATGACAGATGCCACTGGGCTCACCTGACTTTGTGGCAAGGTCAGACAGCATTCAGCTGTCATCACCGGGTCCCCAGGTGCCTCGTGTCAGGCTTTCAGTCTCCCCAGGGCCCAACAGCTTATGAAAGGCCTGAGCTGTGTCTCAAAAGGAGAATAGCGGCTTGCAGAAGAGGGCACGGCTTTGCATTAAAATCCTGGCTCCTGAGCTGAGATTGGGCTCCTGGGGCTGGTCCCGGACTCCATGAGAGCATCTCGATATGCCATAGACGCTCGGGCTTCAGAGCACTTGGGCTTGGGAGCAACTGCCACGTGAAAACACAGGGCTGAGGAAGCAGCTGGTCCCTCCACCATCCAAGACCCTAGGGGACACAGCTGCCTCCAGAGAGATGCCTGCCCAGCATCTGCCACGGGGAGGGGGTGGGTGCAGATTCCTTGAAGGCTGGACTCTTGACCCCTCCCCTTAAGCCCCCTCCTCCCCAGAAGCCCCTTGTGTCAGGCCCCTGAGTTCTACCTGTCTTTACTTCCACCCAAAGGATCTGAATGGTCTCCTGCTTTTTCTTAAGACTTGCAAGAAGAAGGAGAATGACAGGCTGTGTTCCCACTTGAGTGTACATCAGAACCCTCTGGGGGAGCAGCTTGCTTAAAATAGGATTTGCCCAAGCCCCAACTGTAGAGAGTCTAAATCAGCAGAGCGGAAGTGGGACACGGAACCTTGCATTTGACCCAAGCTCCCCACCCTGTGATTCTGGTTCAGGTAGTCTGCCACCTCTGTACTGGTGGAGTGTCTCAGGGTCAGGCAAGCCTGGGTCCAAACCCCAGTTCTGGTCCTGTATGAGTCTGGAATCATTTCACTTAGGAGTGGTGGATATCCAAATAACAGGGGTCTTGAGGAACTTGGCTGGTGTGACCCTTGATTTCAGGGTCATAAGTTCAAGCCCCACAATGGGTATAGATTTTACTTAAAAAAATAAATTAAATTTTTAAAAAAAAATTTTAAAAGCACGTCTAAACAAGACAGAAGTTTACTTCTGTCATGTAATGTCTGGAAATATAAGTCCAGGCTGGTATGGTAGTACCACAATCATTAAGGACCTAGATTTTTTTCTCCCAAATCCTCCACATGTGGCTTTTGCCTGATGGTCCAAAATGGCTGCTCCAGCTCCGGCCATCACAGCTATTTTCATCTAGCTGAAAAGAAAAAGGAGGAGAAAGTCACAATCCCTCCACCTGAGGGCGGTTCCTGAAAGTTGTGCGTACCACTTCTACTTACATTCCATTGGTCACAGGGCAAGATGTGTTAGAAGGGAGGGGAGAAAATGTAGATATTTATTTGAGTCTTGGAAAATGGTGATTTAAAACACAGACTGTCCAAAGGAGCTGAAACAGAGGAAGAAGGTGGTGGAAGGGAAAAATAAAATTAGCTAACATCAATTGTATACTTACTGAATGCCTGTCAGTGTTCTAAGCACTTTACACGTAACCTTGAATTGAATTCTTCCAACAATCCTGTGAGGTAGGTTCTACTATTATTCCTTGTTTGTCACACATGCACCCCCAAACCACATGGATTGAGAGATTAGCCTTGCCTGCTTACTCCTTGAGTGACTCTGAGCAAGTTCAAGGTTGGCCAAAGGGAACAGAACCATACATACTTAGCTGAGACCAGACACAATTTACACACCTCCCTCACTCCCCAGACTGGGGTACATTGCCCCCAAAACCTTGAAAAGTCAGACCTCTGCCAGCCAGGAAGAAATTTTACTTGCCATTCTGACGTCTCTAAACCACGTGTCGGCCGGGGTGCCATATAAGACTAAGGTTTTACTCAAGCCCCACCTTATGCTTTGTGGACATGCTAGGGGGTTTCTAGCTCTGGCTTCTTCTTTCTGCTGAAGTGTTTTGTCTGTGGGTATTTGGAACCTGGAGTATTTGCTGGGCTCCAGCACCTCTAGGGAAAATTGTTGTGGACACAATCCTGGGCACGAAGTAGATGCTCAGTAAATCCTTGTTGAAAAATAATAACCATCATTTGAGTAAGTGTTCGCCATGTGCCAGGTGCTGGGCTAAGAACTTTACTAATATCAGGCCTTTTGTGGCAAACAACGGCCAAGATGTTCCTTTTACCAAAGAAAGAACTGAGCTTCACAAAGGTAAGGTACTGGCCAAGGTCTCACACCTGGTATGGATGTGGCTGGCAGAGCTGGGATTTGAAGTCACAAATTTTTCATGATAATGCTCACATGTCTACAACCTCAAAGAGCCACCCCTGCACTAACCACACTTATCATGGATGTCCCAGGAGCCTGGGGTCAAGGCTGTTGGTTCTGTGAACAGACTCCTGCAAGAAGAATGAGTTCTGTGTGTGTTTCTGAGGATTCGAACCACTGCCAGATACTCCTGACCATCTTTTCTATCTCCTCCCCCAGCTCCCCAGGCCCCCCACCCGAGGGAACCTGCACAGCACAAAATGGAAGGCATTTGCACTGTGGAGTGAGGGAGGGAGGGAGGGAGGCCTTTCATCCACAGGGCACTTGGCAACAATTTCTAGAAAAGCAACATAGTACAGAGTTGAGAGGCTGGACTCCAGCCTGACACTCCTCTGCTTCGTGACCTTGGCCAGGCTAGTGAGGATTAAGTGAGTTGATACATGTCACATAAAACTCCGAGAAAGGTTGCCAGCATGCAACCAACAGTCTCCCAGTGTCCACCCATCATTATGACTATTTCGGCTAATATCGGTACCAGCCGAAGCCAGCCAGCCAGAGAGGACTGAGTTCTGGCCCCTCTTCCTTCTTTTTATACATAATAAAATTGTCTTTTATTTATTTTTTTTTAAAGATTTTATTTATTTATTTGACAGAGAGAAATCACAAGTAGGCAGAGAGGCAGGCAGAGAGAGAGGAGGAAGCAGGCTCCCTGCTGAGCAGAAAGCCCGATGTGGGGCTCGAACCCAGGACCTGGGATCGTGACCTGAGCTGAAGGCAGCGGCCTAACCCACTGAGCCACCCAGGCGCCCCAATAAAATTGTCTTTTAAATAAGAAGTGATATATTATCAACGGTAGAAAGTGTAAAACTTCAGATTATAAAAAAAAAACACCCATAATCCCACTCTCCAAAGATCATCTTTCCATTCTTCTATTTAACGAGTATCACGGTGCTGACCTGGTTCTGTTTGTTTTCTTCCCCAGAGGGTGACTGGGATCTGTGGTCCTCCCCGCCCCATTAGCCTCCGAGTCACTCTGGTCCCAAACAGTCACTCCAGCCTCCGGCTTTCCTCATGGCAGGGGGCGATGTCGCAGAGACAAGAGAAAGAGGCCGAGGGGGCAGGCGGACAAGTGCCTCCAGCTCGTTCCTCAGCCACCTGGAGCATTTTATGAACAAAGTGTTTCTGTGTTTGTTTGTTTTCTTTCCATGATTTTTAAATGGCCCATCAGAGCTATCACTCCTGCTTACAATCTTTCAAAACTTTCTGTTGCACTTACCCAAAGGCCAAGATCTCCAGTGCCAGGACCCAATGGCCTGAGTCTGAATCCTGAATCCAAGTTACTTAAAGCTCTCTGTGCCTCTGTTTCCTCATCTATAAAATGGGCACAATGGAACCTATGCCCTAGAACTGTTACGAGGTGAAACGTGCTTCGTGCTTAGGGCAGCACCTGGGCTGTGGAAAGCTCTTGGGTAACTAGCAGCAACTATTACTTGTATAATTCCCTCCTTTCTTCCCTTTGCCATCTACCCAAGGACACACACATCGACAGCCTGACTGCACAGCCCCCACTTTTAAGCCCTCTGCTGCATGGCCTCGGGCAGCATCCAAAAGCAAAAGGATAGGGACGCCTGGGTGGTTCAGTCAGTTAAGCGTCGGCCTTCAGCTCAGGTCTTGATTCCAGTGTCCTGGGATGGAGCCCTGCGGTCTGTGGGGAGCCTGCTTCTCCCTCTACTTGAAGATTCCCCCTGCTTGTGCTCTTTCCCTCACTCTGTGAGAAGTAAGTAAAATAGTAAAAAAAAAAAAAAAAAAAAAGTCCTGAGCAAGCTTTCTCCTCAGGTGTCTTTCTTGTTTTATGAATGATGGGGATTTTTCCGGAACCCTCTTCTGTCTCTTTGAGCAAAACAGGGTCCCACACCTGTCCCTCAAAGACTAACAACATCCTAGTTACAGAACACCTGCGCGAAATCAGGCTGCCATTAGCTTTGACCGTGCTTCTCAAACTCCAGGTGCATCAGAATCCTCCAGAGGGTTAGGAAAAAACTCAGATTTCTAGGCCCCGCCCCCCTAGGTTAGATGAAGTGGGCCTGAGGTGGGGTCAGGAATTTGCACCCTCAGGAGTTTCCAGATGCTGCTGGTTCTGGGACCAGATTTTGAGAATTTTGAGAATCTTGAGACCAAGATTTTGAGAATCTTGACACAGAGAAGGATCAGGGTCTGCCCCCAGGATGTAACCCAGTGTCCAGCTGTGGTCTTGGCCCCTGGAGACTGAGACAGGTGTGTGCAAACTCTGTGATCATGGCTGTGGCCATGCAAAGACCTCCCGGAGATCTCTGCTGGTCATCAGGGCTGATGGTCTCATGGCCACTGTCCTGCTTCTGCTGATTTCTTGCAGCCGTTGCCTTTATTTGTACCCTGGAATTGACCCAAATGAGGGACAAGGGATGAGAATACTTTTCCTGTCTCCCGGAGCAGTCCTCGGGACAGGCTGTTGTGTGACTTACTGAAGACAAGCACACCATACAAAGAGGCTCAAGAGACATTGTGTTCCTAAAAGCCCTGCGGCCACCTGACCCTGGGGTTCCTAGTTCTCACAGGTCCTTCACTCCAGGCAGGGCCAGCCAGCTCTGGTCCCTTGCTCCTATCCTACTTTCCCCTCCCACCTAGTTGCCCTTGGGGCAATCAGAACCGGGCTGCTCCCTCCAACCCCCTTCTGCTCAGTCAGGCCTGTGGCCAACCCCCAAACCCCACCCCTGCACCGAGGGCCCAGGGCAGAAGAGTGGAGTAAGCGCCTGTGGGATACTGTGAGTTGTGAGTGACGACAATGAGGCTGAGCCCCAGCCCCTGGGAAGGGGGTGCTTCTTACCTGAGGGTGGACAGCGGATAGACAAGGCTTGAGTCTGGGTCCATCCCTGGGAGTTTGGGTGAGGGTGCATGGGGACGAGTGTGGGACTCTGCCCACCTCCTCGTGAGCTGGAGTAGGGACTGGGCTTCCCTTCTGACCTATCCTGGTCCCGAGATGATTTTAGGAACCTTGGTGGGGATGCTGGGACTTCTCCAAAAGTGTGGCAGGGGATCTCCCCCCTTCTCCTTCAGCTCTCAAAACCACTCATGACAGGCTCCCAAAAGGCATCTCTGAAGCTTTTGAACCTCAGAGGCAGAAAACTTGCAAGCCAGGCAGAGGAACCCATGGAAGCATCCAGAAGCATCAGTTTGAAGGACAGTGTTTGAGAAAACTCAAGAAGGACAGTGTCTTTTTAATGCGGCTTGATTTTACCCTCCCCAGGTACTGGGAAAGTGGCTGTGTCCTTCACAGTGAACTTTGAGGGTGTTTAGGCAGGTCCTGACACTGGGAGGACTCTCTCCACTATCAGCTTATTCTGAAATTTGAATTTCCGATGCACCTGGAGGAGTCCAGAAGAGGGCCATTGTTATTTATAACCACAGCTTCCTTCTCAAGAGAGTAAATCCTGCTTTATTAAATGAAAGGCCCCTTTATTCTGAGGCCTCTTATTGGGTCTGGTCCAGCAGAGACAGCCTGGTCACCAGTGGGGAGGAAAAGGCAGGGCTGGGAGGCTCAACCGCCACCCTGCTTGGTGTCACGTGTCATGGGAGGATTGGGAGCCCCTGGGGCCTTGTGTTGGTGGGAGCTGTGCAGGAGGCCAGGTGGAAGATGAGGGGCTGGCAGCAGGGAGGGGCGGGGATTGGGGGGAGGAAGGGAGGGTACGGGGCCTGGTGGCCACAGTTTTTTAAGAACAGGAATGTCGGAGCACCTGGGTGGCTCAGTCGTTAAGCATCTGCCTTTAGCTCAGGTCAAGATCCCAGAGTCCTGGGATGGAGCCCCGTGTCGGGCTTCCTGCTCCGAGGAGAACTGGCTTCTCTTCTCCCTCTCCCAGCCGCTCTGCTGCTTGTGCTCTCTCTCTGTCAAATAAATAAATAAAATCTTAAAAAAAAAAAAAAAAAAGAACAGGAATGTCCCAGTGCCACTTTCAGTCGTGTGCTGAGCAGCGCTAAACTTCCTCAAAGTGACACATCCTCCGTGAAATTCAGCTCACAGAGCAGCCTGGTATTCACGGTTTCTTGGGAGAAGAAATGGGCTGCATCCTGTGTTTGAGTCAATTCCAGGGCAGAAATAAAGGGAACAGCTGCTAGAATTCAGCAGAAGCCGGAAACCAGAGCCACACAACTGAAGCCTGAGACTTCGCAGAAGTCGTGTGGAGGGTGAGGGATGCAGGGCGAGGGATGGCGTCCGAGCCAGCCTCATTTCAAGCTGGGAGCCTCCAGATAAGTCTGGCTTCTGCCCTGGGGCAGACGTTTGTCCCCTGCTTCCTCCCTAAAAGAAGCCCCTTTTGTTCAGGTGTGAGGGCAGTGTGCCCACCTCCAGGGGAGGAGGACTGGTCCCTCTGTGTCCCCACTCCCCTCTGAGGTGACTGGGTCCATACGTGACCCTGTTCTGTCAATGAGACAGAAGGGGAGGTGGGTTGGCGGCTTCTGGGAAGGATTTCCCTCTCTAATAAAAGCAGAGCTCGTCCTTTGAAGGCAAGCCAGGCCCCAGCTTTCCTTTTCTGGGCTGCTGTCTGCGGCAGAGTGGCCCTGGCGATCAAAGAGGGGGCTCCAAGTTCAGGGTAGAAGCATGACTCTGCCTCTAATGAGCCGTGCGGTCCTGAACAAGTTCCTCCATCTTCTGCCTCGTGTTCCTCGTCTGCAGACTGACAGTCATAATGGCACCTTCCTCACAGGATGGTCTTGAAGATCCAGAGAGCGCGCACACCTCAAATGTCTGCAGAGTTCAGACACGTGATGAGCACTCCACACATGAGGGCCACGATTACTATTTTTGTCATCTGTGGATATGCTTAGAGCTGCAGTGCCGTCTTTCAGCCATGAAGGAGGGAGCCTGACGCGGAAGACAGGAGGGCAGAAAGAAGGAAGGGCATTAATTCAAAACAGCTTACCTCAAGACCTCTTAAGATAACAAAACCCCCAACTCTTCAGGCAACTTTTAGTTGAATGTTATTACTTGCAGCCTAAAGCATCCTAGCCAAGTCATATGTAAAAGCTGGATGCCCATTATTGATTTAGAATGAGAAATAAGAGCGCTTGGTCTGAGAGACACTCACATTTATTGATGAGAATATTCACCTTGGAGGCAGACCATGGCATTGACTGCCAGTTATTCTCAAATATTTTGTTTCTCCTTCTTTCTTCAGTAAGAACTGCCATATTTTAACTGGGTACATGCTACTTGGCTAGAAACTACATTTTCCAGGCTCCTTTGCAACTAGGGAGGCCATGGACCCAAGTTCTGGCCAAAAGAATATGAATAGAAGTGATGAGCACGGCTTCTAGGTTTTGCCCTTAAAAGGACTGGGCATGCGCACCCTCATTCTTATCTCTTCTAGCTGGTGGAAAGATAACAAGAGCTGGAGCAATCACCTTGGGCCTAGAAATGGAAGAATCCAGAGTTGTCCCACCAGCCTGAAACTACCTACCTCTGACCTCTTATATACAAGAAAAATAAACAATCTTGTTTAAGCCACTGTATTCTTGGATTGCTTCCCTATAGTAGATCTGCATGGGGTTCCAGAATACCAAGGGGAAACAGTAGCACAGAAACATTGTTCTGTGACTCTATGACTCTAGGTGTCAGTTTGCTGTTGCTGCGTAACAAACCACCGAATATTTAGGACTTAAAACGATTTATTTCTTATGATTAAGATTATGACTATTCTTATATGATTATGATTAAGATTATTCTTATGTGATTATGATTAAGATTATTCTTATGATTAAGATATCTTTTTTTTTAAAGATTTTATTTATTTATTTGACAGATAGAGACCACAAGTAGGCAGAGAGGCAGGCAGAGAGAAGAGAGAGGAGGAGGAAGCCGGCTCCCTGCTGAGCAGAGAGCCTGATGTGGGGCTCAATCCCAGGACCCTGGGATCATGACCTGAGCTGAAGGCAGAGGCTTTAAACACTGAGCCACCCAGGCGCCCGTTATGATTAAGACTTATGATTATTTCTTATGATTCTGTAGGCTGGCTGCGTTCTTCTGCTGATCTTCCCAGGGCTTCCTCGTGCAGCTGCATTCAGCTGGAGAAATGGACCGGGCTGGATTCAGCTGGGACATTGGGGATGGTTAGACTCTGTCTCCATGTGGTCTTTTGTCCCCGAGGAAGATAGCCCAGGCTAGGTTTCCTTGCATGGTGTTTCCATGAGCATTGTAAGAGGAAGCCGCAAAGCACAAACACTCATCTGGCCCCTGTTTGTGTCTTGGTTCCTGATACTTCACTGGCTAAAGCAAGTCACATGGCCAAGCTCAGCCTCCCTGTAGGAGGGGCCTACACAAGGGTACAGCTACTAGGAGGCTTGATTCATTGGGCCATTTGGGTAACAATCAACCTCACCCTATTGTGCCCCATGAATTTTGGAAGCTCATTATGAGTAATTAGAAATCCTAGTACAGTGCTCATTAGGCCCATCTGCACAGGGACTAATAACCCCCTAGGAACTGGGACAATTAAAATTCATTCCTTTATTTGGTTATTCATCACCAACCTCCAAAAAGGGGCTTCAGGTTGTTTATGTAAACACAAAAGATTTTTAAATGACAAAATAAAATTTTAAAAGAGTGTTGGAAAGAATCCGAACAGAAGGAAAATGAGGGTAGGAAAAAAAATGCAAAAGATGGTGTCAGGAGTGTGTGTGTGTGTGTGTGTCCAGCGGGCCGTGCTGCTGCGAGGGACAGAAGGGTCACTGGTGAGTGCCTGATAAGATCAAGGAGATGGCCAGGGAATGGGGCTTGGGGGAGCTGGGATGAGGTTGATTGCCAAGCACTCAAATGCATCACTTCTCACCCTTTGCTGTGTGTGGGGCTCACCTGCAGAGTGGGTTTAAATACAGATTCTGAGGCCCAATCCCTAGAACCTGGTTTTGTTTTGTTTTTAAGATTTTATTTATTTGACAGAGAAACAGTGAGAAAGGGAACACAAGCAGGGGGAGAGGGAGAAGCAGGCTCTGCAGTGAGCAGGGAGTCCCATGCAGAATCAATCGTTCCCTGGACCCTGGGATCATGACCCGAGCTGGAGGCAGACGCCCAATGGCTGAGTCATGCAGGCACCCCTAGAATCTGGATTTTTAACAAGCTTCCCAGGTGATTCTGAAGTAGGTGGTCTTTGAACCACATTTTGAAGTGACTTTAAAGCCCATAAGCTGGTGCCAGCTTGTAGGCAGGATACTGAGAGGGGAAAGCTTGAATAAGTGAATGGCTGTCAGAGTCCCAGGAAGATTCCAGAAAGGGGAAAGGGATACTATGTGATTTTTGAGCTTTCTAATATTTCAGATACTTTATTTCTTCATAGAACAAACCTGAATGGGTATCTCCTAGTGGGTCTCGGCCCTCAGCAGCATTAACCCCCCAGGACCTGTCCTCATCAAAACCCGTCATGGCAGGGAGTCCACCCGTTCCGGGGCCACTGCTGATTGGACTGGGGTGGGCACCTGACTCAAGCTGGATTAATCAATTTTCTCTGCCAGGAAATTGGAGAGAGGTGAGGGTCTTTGATACCGTGTCCGCTGATGGCTGTGTTCCGCAGCGACAGCCCACAAAACTCTATTGTTAAAAGATGGAATTGCCGGGTCCCTGCCTTTCCTGGATCCTGGCTCTGCAGCTTCCCTCCATCTTGTGACACACTCTGGCATCCTTCTACAAAATTCCACTTTTGCCTGAGTCAGCTTCTGTTCCTGGCCTCCGAAAGCTCCTTAACTACTACAGGCTGGCAGAGTGAGATGGGATCAGGGCTACTGTGTCTAATGTGGTCCCCATGATTCCAAACTGGGCTGTCCCTAAGCAACGGGCTCATCTGGTCAGTTCCCTGAAGAAACCACAAAATGCCAAAGACATGGTGTTGAAAGAGCTGTGGAAGCCTGGGAAAGATGCTTGGTGCCGCAGCGAGAACTTGCTGCTGAGATGCAGACAGAAGATCAGTGAGGGGAATAGGAAGAAGCCAATGGGAGGTTGGCGGGGCCCACCCTGGGTATCACCCACCTCCCTCTTCCGACAGAGCCCACCAGGGGACAAAAGAGATGCTTAAGATCACTTAACTAGTTGTGGGAGACAGGGAAACTTCAGTGAATATGGTTCCTATTTCTGAAAATGTATCTGAAATCTGGAGTGGTACCCAGGATAGCACCCAGTGCTCCCGCCCTGGTGGTCAGATCCTTGGGTAATCTCCTCCCATGTTACATAAGCCTGACCTGGGGGACCAGTAGGCTATGGCAGGAGAGACACCATGTGATTCTTGCGGCCTGTCATAAATGACATCACAGCTCCAGCCTTCTCTCCTCTGGGGAGGCCAGCCACCATGTTGTGAGGACATACAAGCAGCCCTACAGAAATGCCCGTGAAATGAGAAACTGAGGTCACCTGCCAACCATCAGCATGAGAGAGCCACCTCCTAGTCAGTCCGTCAGGTGACTGCAATCCCAACGGACTTCTTGACCACAACCTAATGGGAGAGCCTGAGGCAGAAGCCCAGCACAGCTGCTCTGGGATTTCTGACCTACAGGTGCTGTGGGAGAAGAAATGTCTATTGTTTTCAGCTGCTAAGTTTGGGGTCTTCTGTGAATCTAGCAATGGATAACTAAAAACTGAGGAGGAGAATATTCTGGCACGGAACCTCTCCAGAAAGCAGTCACAGAGGGGACTACAGAGTAAGACCGTGTGGTCCAAACTTGCTTCAGTGGGACCTCAGGCACCAAAGGCAGCCATGTGCATTCCCCTAACTTCCATATCGGGGAGAAGAAGAAGGGACACTCTTTCAACAATTGAGGCCAAACCCCTGGAAACAGATGCTAATGCCTATGTCCTTTTTGGGTATGTCCTACTTCATCATCATGATAGACACATTAAGTTTACAATTCCTCTAACATAGAAAATACCAGGACTGCTGAGTGTCCTTCCTAAGTCTAGTGTGAGATCCACTATTTCTTCTCCAGAGGTGAGTCCAATGATCCCAGAATGTCTACCAGCCCAAGGAAGGCCATCCTGGTTAATTTTTCTTGGTATCAGAAGAAACCAGAAAATCAGGTATTAGACCACTGAGGGCACCCATTTTCACCTGCACAGCTTTCCCCAAACCAGAAGTCCCGACAGTTTCTCAGAGCATGTCTGAGAAAATGAAATATTGCCTTCACAAAACACCCAGGGATCTATCTAAAGGAACAACTCGGGGATGTCCTGATTCGTCAGAGCAAAGAAGCCCAGACCATTGACCCAAGCTGCCCTTCTGGAATGCTGAGTCAGGCTGCATGCTTCTCCAGAAAGAAGGGGAGACTCAAGGTTGGGTTCATGAGCTTTTCTCCCTTTCCTGCGTTCTCATTCTCCTCCTGCCCCAACCCCCGCCCTCATCTCTACTTCACACCTACCACATCTCACTGCCTGCAGGCCCAGGGTGCTCACATACCAGGGCTTCCCCCCACCCCACACCCCGAGGATCCACTTCCAAATAGTCCCACTCTTTTGTCTCAAAGATTTTCTTTCAGGAAATTCCTGAGGGACCTGACAATGGCATTTGGTGACTTCAGTCCTGCTGGTGTCAAGGTCATGGTGCGGGGGGGCCTACCCTAACTCACTCCCCACGCATGGTGGGAGGAAGGTTTTCTTCCACAATCCAGGACCCAGCATACACGGAAGGGCCAAGGAGCTAGAGTAGGACCCTTCTGGGAACTGCTGGTAAGTCCCCAGGGGGACAGGTGCGCCCTCTGGTGGCCTCACGCTGCACCCCATCCCCCCCCACCCACCCCCCATCCCGAATCCGGCCCTGCTCTTGTGCCCCAGCACAGACCTCATTCACCACCCACGGCCTTCAGGACCCTGCCTGCCTATCTCCAGCCTGATAGAGAGCTGGCAGCCTCTCTAGCAAAGCAGGGGCCTCAGCTGAGAAGGGAAGTGGCGTCACTCCAGAGTTCCTTGTCTGCTGAGCTGGGTGACACTGAGTTGATAGTTATTCACACTATATTCTGCAGAAATTTTGAGACCCGGGGGAAGGGCAGGGAGGTGCTTTTATGCTGCAGGCATCTGTGAGTGTCAGCATAGGAAGGTCAGGGAAGTGAGGTCTAGGGCGGCATCTCAGCCATTCTCGGGGCCTTGAGGGATGGAGGCACGGCCTTCCCACACAGCCAGAACAGCACCGGGAGAGGAGGAGTCTGCTCTCTCATTGGAAAATGGGAATAATAAGATCTTAAAAGGAGATTATAGAAGTAAAGCCTTTTATTCAACCTCTGATGAGGTGAAGTTTCCGGAGGGGGCGTTGGGGACAAGCGCACTGGTAGGCAGGGCAGGAGTGGGGTGGAGCGAGATTTCAGAATTTCAGGCGGCTCCAAATTCCGGCAGGAAAGTCAGGCAAGCAAAGACAAGGACCGATCCTTTGATACATGTGAGTTTCAGTCTGGAGAACCTCGAGAACATGACTTGTGGGCCCAGGCACATGTGTTGAATGAAAAAAATTACTCAATCAGTGAATGACTAAACCAACACCTCTAGGTGGAAAACAGCCCTCCGACATTCTGCAATCGTGAAATCTGACTGCTGGAGACCAGCAAGGGTCAAAAATTGGGAGCTGCCACTGAGTTCCCAGCCCCACAGCTCCCTACGGCGCACCTGAGAATGTGGCTCAGCGCCACCTGCTGGTGAGCACTGATGGTGGCCGGCTCCTGCCCGCCGGGAAAATCTGTGCCCTTGGTGCCAGGCATGGAGGAAGGCTGAGACCAAGTCTCTCTCCAGGTGACCCACTCCCTCAGGAACGGCTGCTCCCTAATTTATCCTGATCCTCCCAAGGGTCCGTCAAGAAAGCATATCAAAGCCTTGGAAAAGGCATGAGGGAGTCATGGTGTCCAGCATGGACCTCGAGGGCAAGCTGTCCTTGTATGCTTCTGTGCCAGCGTCTCCCTCCAGACTGCCAGCTCCCGAGGGCAGGGGCCAGGTCTGATTCTTGCTGGATCTGCAGAGCTCAGTCAATGCTGTTGAGTGAATTTACAAATACACTCAGTTTGGACCACACCTCGCTGCTGGCAAGGGAGGCCGGTGCATGGGAAAGGGCAATGCATTCATGTGGCCTAGCAGTTCTGAGCCTCAGCTCTTGCGTGTGTGAAACGAGGCTATTTCCTACGTGCTGATGGGAAGGGAGTGCTGCATGTTTTCCATTTCCCTCTTTTGCTTTCTCCTGCCACCTCCCCTGCCCCTCCAGGATACTATGAACAGAAACAGGGTCATTTCTTCTGGCTCTCTACCCAGCAAGGCCCCCAAGAAGTGTTCAGTTAAGCACCCCTGCCTGGTTCATGAATGAGAAGGGGAAAGGGTTGATAACTGGAGGGGCCAAGGTGTTCATATGGGGCAGACAAGGAGCAGGACCTACCCAGCAGAAGCCTTGGACTTCAGTGCTGGGGGTTGAGGGGAAAGGGAGGGTTGGATCTCTGAACATGGACAGGAACCCCAGGAGGAAAACTGAAGGAAGAGAATGGCTGGAAGAGGCTGGACTTCAAGTAGCCGAAAGTCCCAGCCCTGGCCCCGGCCCCAGCCCCAGCCCCAGCGGATCTCACAACACAGAACTCACTTGCTTCTCCGGTCCCTACTTCCCTAAGGGGCTTCATCTGCTGAGAAAGCAGACTCCGGAATAACTGGAGTTCTGGCGCCATCTCGTGGCTATTCCTGGAACTGTCCATCCAAGCTGAGCAGAGCCCGGAGGTGCAGGAGGGAGGGGAGCAGGGCCCACACTCCCCTAACTTTCCCGGCCTCCATCCTCTTCGTCCTCGTCTTCTCCCCGATAATATTCCTGGCTCAGTGTTCAGTCCCTTTCAGGCCTGTAGTACATTTAATTCTTAGAACAATCTTAAAAGGCAGGTAATACTTAGCACCGTTTTACAAATGAAGAAACCGAGGCACAGAGAGGTGAAGGAGTTTTCCCAAGGCCGCGCAGGTAAGGAGGTGGAGCGAAGAGCTCCCCTCTACACAGGAGAGGGGCTGTGAGGCACTCGGTCCTGCTGCTTAACAGACAGTTGGCTTTGGGGCCATTTAGTTCTTTTTTTTTTTTTTAAGATTTAATTTATTTATTTGACAGACAGAGATCACAAGTAGGCAGAGAGGCAGGCAGAGAGAGAGGGGGAAGCAGGCTCCCTGCTGAGCAGAGAGCCCGATGTGGGGCTCGATCCCAGGACTCTGGGATCACGATCTGAGCCGAAGGCAGAGGCTTTAACCCACTGAGCCACCCAGGCGCCCCGGGGCCATTTAGTTCTAATTCGAATATGTTTTTGGTGCCGACTCTGCCAGACCCTACACGGGGCGCTGGGACCTCCAGTCTTCCTCTCAGTCCCTGTTAGTCCCTTCCATGGCACTCATCACCGTTTGTCCGGCCTGAGTTCCTAGTTAAAGGTCGGTCTCCCACCAAGACTGTTTCCTGAGAGCAGGGAACTGTGTAGACTGTTAGCTGCTGTGACTCTAGAGCTCAGAATTGATCTCAGAACACAGGATAGGTGCTCCATAAATGCTTGTGAATGAATACAGGATTTCTTAAAAAACAAAAACAAAAACAAACCTAAAAAAAAAAAAAAAACTAAAGCAAAATAAAACCCACAAACTAGTCCCCATCCTCAAGGCACTGACAGTCTAGTAAGGAAGGTTGATTGGTAAAGGGCAGATGTGTTCCTAACCCTCTCCTCCACACCCCTTCCCCCGCCCCCACACACCCCTCGTTCCCTCAGGGCTTTCTCAGAAGGAAGCACAGAGCGACCAGAGCCCAGAGGAGGCTCCTAACTTCCCCCTGCCCTGAGGCCCCAAGGCCAATGTGGCAGAGCTGAGGCCTATAAAGGAAGGAAGGGGAAAGGCATGGCAGGTGGAGGCCACCGCCCGAGGGCCTGGACTGGAGAACCTGCGTGGTGACACGTGGTGACACTGAGAGCTCTCAGCCTCAAGGAGGAACGTGGAGGAAGGAGGGGACTCTGCAGGGAAGTCATCCAGCCAGCCACTAGAAGCAAATCCCTCCTTTGACTCTGCCTCAAGAGTCCTCCTCCACAAAATGGGAATGAGATGAGGATAAAAGGAGACACAGGGCCCAGCACACCGAAGGGAAACTCAGGTCTCCCTAGCTGGTTGCCTCACCACCCCAGATGCCCTCAGGGGCCAGTAGCTGGCAGTCTTCCCTGCCCCACCCTCCCGCCCCCCACCAGCTCCACCCCCAGGCCACCGGGAATCAGCCTGAGACTCGAACTGGAGGGGACTACAGCGCCATCCGGTTTAAATCAGCGCTCGGAAAGGAGGTCCCTAGGTCCAAAAGTACCCAACCCCACAAGACAGCAGATCCTCTCTGTAATGAAGGCAAAGGCATGGGGTTGGGGAACTGGGGTGAGCCTCGCAGAAAGGGTACTGGATAGAGACCACCCAATAATTCATTCTTATTTCCTAAGTACCTTCTGTGTTCCCCAGGTAGAAGCCCTGGTGAAGCAGCAGACAGTAAGCCAGTGTAGTGTGTGTAGCGTGGAAAATGTCTTTTAGGGAGAAAAACAAAAATAGGAAGGGAACAGGAGGGGGACTAGGGACTGATGGTTTGCAATTTTAGATAAGATGGTACAGGAGAGTCTCTGGAGAAGAGACCTTCAAACAGAGACCAGAGGTGTGGTGTGGGAGAAAGCAGGGAGGATCTCTGAGGGAGGAGGGTCCCTGGCAGAGAAGAAAGGAGGTGCAAATGCCCTGGGGCAGCATTGTGCCTGCTGCCATTCAAGGAGCAGTAAAGAAGCCAGAGGGGTGGCTGAGTGGGGAGCAGTGGGGGCCAAATGGATTAGGGCCTTATAAGCTTCTGGGAAGCCCAAATGAGAGTATAACGTGCAGTGACAGAGGTACAGGGTGCGAGAGAAGCCCAGAGCCACTCATCAGGCAACTAAACTTGTGTCTCATTCCCCAGCCACACCTCCCGCAGTGCACTATGAATTAATATTTTCCATAAATCCTGTAATTATTTTGTGAATAGCACAATTATATTGCATTGTATTTGGTGTGTTAAAAGCATTCATTTGTTAAATGTAAACATTTAAAGTGTACCATGTATTATGTGGCTCTTTTTACTTTTTTATTTAATCAACTGGAAGCCTTCAGTTGGAAGCGGTGGGAGGGGGGTGAGGGGGGCTTTTCTTACCCTCCAAGAGTCCCCTGGAGGCAAGTCTAGTGTCACACTCACCCACACCCTCCGCTACACACAATACTCACTCACCCGCCGTGCCCTGCCAGAACACAGGGCTAGAAGACAGACACCTGCTCATCTGCCCCCTCGGGGGGCCACGGACAGGTGGACAGGTCCCTGCCACATCTTCCACTACCTCTGCCCCAACTCGCCCAGCCCTTGACATTTGACAGAAAGCATCCCCATTCTCACAGACCTTCACTACAAAATGGTCAGGGATTATTGTGTCCATTTTACAGGAGGATAAACAGAGGCTCTGAGAGGTGCCTGCTCAAAGTGGCTGAGGACAGAGCAGGGTCTGGAGGAAGCAAGATGGGGATGGGGAAGGCTTCAAAGTTTAAAGGTGAGGAGAGGAGCAGGAGGGCGCCATGGCTAACCCTGGACAGACCTGGGTTTGAATCCCAGCCCCACCATTTATTTACCTTGGGTAAATTCCTAAAACTCCCTGAGCCTCAGTTTTCAAATCTTTACAATGGGACTAATGATAGTACTCACCTCGTGGTTTTGTTGTGTGGATTCGGTGAGATAACACATATGAAAAGGCTGTTATTATTGTTATTTCCAGTCCCACCAAGTGCTGGGGTTTAGAGGCAGTGTGGATGGGAGGGAAGCTGCTCTGGTGACACCCCACCCAGCCACAGCCTCGCGCTAGTATCTTCCTCCTGAATTGCTTCCTCTGCCCATGGAGATGGCAGTTACTGTCACTGTGGACTGTCACAGCCCAACCTTTCCCACCACTCCTGCTTTGTAGTTTTCAAAGCACTTTTGTCCATTCATTCAGCATTTCCCAAGTGCCTCCTGTATAGACTTGCCCAGGGTGGGGTCCTGGGTATCTCCTGGTGAGTGAGGCGGGCACCATCTGGGCACCCAGGGAGCTGACATCAGTACCTCATCCCACAAATGAACAGATGGGTAGAAACTGGGTTAAGAGCTGGGGGAGAACCGTACACAGTCAGGAGAGAGAATCACAGGTGGCCTGATTCAATCTTGACCAAACCGCACAGTAGTGGCCGAGGATAACTTACTCTGTTGCCTTGGTGGAGACCCCGAATCTCAGACCAGGGCAGGGACCTGCCCAAGGACAACAACCAGGGAGGTGGGGGAAGGAACCAGGGGCCAGCACACCCAGCTGACTCCTTCTCCCACGCAAGCTGGCCCCAGGGGAAGGAGAGCTCCGCCAAAGGCTCCTCTTTGGAGCGAGGCATGGCGGGGGGGGGCGGGGGGGGACGCTGCCGGGAAATTGAGCAAGCTTGTGTGGACGTCTGCATTTTCTTCACCTCTGCTTCACCTCCCCTGAGGGGTGGGGGACCAGCTCAGGCCCCTGGAGTCTGACAGGCAGAGGATGCTGGTCCCTCCCATGGACATCAGCCTGGATACCTGTGCCCACCCTTTGGGCAGAGCTGTTCTGAGCATGGGCTCGGGGGTTGGGGGCTCTGAGGAGGGGCAGGGCTGCTCCCCAGGGGACGCTGTGCCAGGCCAGCTCAGCAGCACGCCTGCCTTGTGGGCAGAACAGGCTGGAGGCTGTGCTGGGCTCCGAGTTGAGTCTGTTGAGCTACTGTTTGGTAATGACCCCAGACCCCCCAGCTTGTGGGCTATTTTGCCATCTGAAAAGCCCTGGCACAACTCTTATCTCTTTGATCCTCACCAAAAACCTGGTGGGAGAGAAAAGGCACTGGGTCTGGAGCCGAAAGACTGGGGTTCAAGTCCTAGCAAATGCTGGATGTCTGTCATTCAGTCATTCAACAAACATTCACGAAGCATCTACGGTATACTGGGTTCTAGGCTGAGTGCAGTGAGCAAAACAGACCGGACAAGGTCCCTGTTCTCCTGGACAAAAAAGAGAAAGTAATCAAATAGTAACATCAGGGCATCTGTCCAGACTGTGTGCACCCTCTTCTCGCCCAGCCCACAGCAGTACCATCTCTCCTCAGGATGGTGGCCTTCTCCTGAGCACAAGGCCTCCCACTTCCCCACTGCTCGGTTCTCCACTCACCAGACAGCACTGAGAGCCTCCTAAACACTTTCTCTCTGCCTCCCATCAGCTTCCCACTTGGAACAAAATCCAAACTCTTTCCTGTGCCTTCCAAGGCCCTGAGTGCCCGGCGTCCTTTTACCTCTGCCGCTTCATTTCCTGTCGCTCTGGCCCTTGTTCTTTCCCTTCTGGACATACTGGCCTCCCTGTTTCTCACATTCATGGTCCTGGGGCCCCTGACCCTTGCTGTTCTCTCTTTCTGGAATGTTCCAACCCAGACTTTTCTGCGGTTTCCTCTCACATCAGCCAGCTCTCAGAACAGATAGCGTGTCCTCTCCTTCTATCCTTTTTCCTTTCTGTTCTCCTGGAGCACAGATCACCACTTCACGGTGTGTGTGTTATGTCGCCGGTGTCCTCTTCTAGAGCAGACCCGGGACGTAGGAGGTACTGAACCAAAGAGGAAGACAATTATGGAGTGGAGTAAGGGCTTCCAATGAAAAGCACAGGAGGCCTAACAGATGAGGGAACAGGAGGCCTCCCCTAATCGGTGGCAGGGTGTCAGAAACGGTTCCCCGGGGAGCTGGGACAGGACTTCAGAGTTCATCCAAACTGAGGCAAGGGGGCCAAGCCTTTAAGCCTCCCTGTTGACCAGTCACGGGCCACCCCTAGAGAATGGGGCCTTGTCCTGGGAAAGGGACATCTGAGTGGAAACCCACTGTGTGGAACAGAGCGCCCGGGGCAGACAGAGGAGTCTGTGTGAAAGCCGGGAGGCCGCAGCGGCCCAGCCATGGGGGCAGCTGACAGGAGAGTGAGGGGAGCCCGTGGGAGTGGAGTGGGGCTGCTGGTGTCAGGAGCTCCCTTGTCCTAGAAACGACAACGGGCAGCCTGGGGTAGCTAGACACCAGAGTGGCAGGTTTAGCTTTGAAGTCCCTTGAGACCCTCAGGCTGCCTTGCGGAGGAAAAGCCAGAGAGGAGGGGAAACCAACCCGGAATCTTCGGTGATTCCCACATGAGATGACTCTAGGCCTCAGGTGGTGGCTCTGGAGATGGAGAGAGGAGGCAGGGAGTCTGAGCTGTGGGGAATCTCAGGTGGGTGCCACACGGAGCCTCATCCACGGCTGGATGGCTGTCAGGCACTGTCACATCTGGCCTCAGGTTCCTTGAGGCAGACACGGAGGTGAGATTTTTGTGCAGCAGGCTTACTGGGGGCTGCTTGCAGGCACGACTCATGTAAGGGAGTGAGGAAAGTAGCAGCCACGACAGAGGCCCCAGCCTGTCCCCCTGAGGAGCTCGTCCAAACTGAGGCAAAGAAGCCAGACCTTGAGCGTCCCCAGTGACCGGTCATCGAATGCAGGCTGTCCCCAGGGAAGGGACATAGTCTTGTCCCAGGTAGCTTCTGGGGAATGAGTATCCCAGTCCTGAAGAGTGTCTGGGTGGTGCCCCAGCATCCAAAGCAGTTCCTTCCTATGACCCCCCAGAGGGGCTCTTCTGATCCCAGCTTAACTATGGAAAATTGAGACCTTTCACAAAGCTCTTCCCCATTCCCCACATTTGTGGGAACTTGGTGGTTAATAAGTCCAGGAACCCACCTTGCTCAGCCCCAGCTGTGGGTGCTACTCAGCCTCGTATGCAGTAAGCACTCACTAACTGCTGCACGACCAGACCAGAATGTGGAGAAAGGAGAAAAGGACAAGCGGAGGGGGACTCCCAGCTTTCTTCCCAGTTTGGGCCCCTGGCTCAGATGGAGGCTAAACTGGGGAGAGGGGTTGGTGTGGGGCTGGGACATGCCAAGTTCACGGTGTGACTGAGACACCTGAGGCCGGAGTCCGATGCCAGCTCCCAAGGAGCCTCACCAAATGGGATAAGAGGGAGAAGAAACAAGGAGATGGCAGCAGAGAGGGGAACCAGAACAGAACGGAGTCTCAGAGTCCAGGGATTGGGTAATGCTCTCAACACCAAGAAGACGGAGAAGGGGGCCCCCCTCGGGAACAGAGCAGGCCTGAAGGAGGTGTGTGGAAGCTTGGGAGGGGGGCTTGGTGAGGGGCTTGGGGCTCAGTGAAGTCATGAGAGGTCCCTGGTGCAGTCTTAGAGGAAGAGGCAGGGAAAACAAGGCCCTCTGGAGAGCAGCTAACAAGGAGGCCTGCCTCAGGTTCTGTCCTTTCTCAGGAACCCAGAAGCCCCCAATTCCACTCCCTCAGAGCCCAGGTCAATACCCCTCCCTCCTCTACCATCTCTCCTGAGGTCCCCCTGACAAGTCTCCCAGCTAAGGAGGTTCCTCCTTGAGAACTGTTGCCTCAACCCAAATTCAGGTCAGACAACAGGAAGGACTTCCTGGCTGGGAGGGATGGGAGATCCTGCACAAGGTGAAAGGGGGCATTTCTATCCCAGGACGAGGCATCAGATGCAGTGACTTCTGGAGGCCCCCTTTCTATTCAGTGGGCAAAAAGAGCAGAGTATTCTCCAATCTGGACTGGAGGGGGGAGGAAAGGGAACTTCTGAGAAAGGGGGAAGCACTTGCTGATGAAAAGCATCAGCATCCAGAGCTCAGACTTGAGCAGGACTCCCTGGGTTAAAATCCCAGCTCTGTCACTAACCAGCTGTGGAAACTTGGGTAAGCTTCTTAACCTCTCTGTGCCTTGGTTTCATCTGTGAAATGGGAGCAAAGTAGTACCTATATCTTAGGGCTCTTATGAAGTTTGAATTAATAAGCTGAAGGGGCATGTGGCTGGCTCAGTCAGTAGATCATGTGACTCTTGACCTCAGAGTTGTGAGTTCAAGCCCCACGTTGGGCATGAAGCCTACTTTCATATAAATAAATAAAACAAATAAATAAATAAACTGAAACTTGTAGGGTGCTCAGAACAGTACCTGGCACAAAGTGAGCACTATATAAATATTTTAAAAATGAAAGATACTGGCGACTTCCATCCGGGAGGCTCCTGGGCGCTGGGTGCTGGGCACTGGGCCGGGTTCTTTATATCACCTCTACTCCCCACGTTTCCCTATAAGATAGGTCTCATTATTCCAATTTCACAGACGAAGAAACTGAGCCCTAGAAAAATGAAATCACTTGCCTAGGTTGACCTAGGCTGACTCTATCAGCATTCTTTTTTTTTTTTTTTAAGATATTTTAGTAACCTCTACACCCAACATGGGGCTCAAACCCCTAACCCCAAGATCAAGAGCCACATGCTCCACCGACTGAGCCAGTGGGAACCCCTCTATCAGCACCCTTAATGACGACTATAACCCTCTGTCGATTTTCTCCATCACAAAGGCAGGGGACGCCTGGCCACACCCATAGCCGCAGACCCCTCCAGTCTATGAACTCACTTCAGCCTCGTCAGAGCCCAGGAAGATTTCCTAGTAACTAATGACTCCAAGCTGCAACCATCTCATTAGGCAATTACCTCCATGAGCGCCAAGGCCAGGAAGTGACCTCACTGGCCACTCAACACCGCCCTGCCGCTGGGGACAGAGGTAATGAGGGTAATCATGGCGGTGGTGACAGTGACATGGTGACGTTGTCAAGTGACGGAGAAGCGGATGGCCCTGTCAGATCTTGGCTCGGTGGAGGGGGTGACGGGGCTGGTAATTAACTTGACGGTGGTTAAGGGGGTGGCTAGTCGGGGTGGCAGAGCCTAGCGTTGATGGAGAGGTGACGGCGGCCTTGACGATCTGTCAGGTGGACCTGGAGGCAGGGGTTCTCCCAGCCTCCATTCCACCCTCCAGACGGCGAGGCTGGAAAGCAAACAACTACGTTTTCCTCCCATGCCGCGTTTCCATGTGGAACGAGCTCCATCCGTTTGATTCCACGGGGCTGGATCTGGAACACTAAGGAGAGGCACAATCCTGCGTTTTCTCATTTACAAAAGAGGAACAATAAAAGAACAGTGCCTGGCACGTGACAAGCACTCACTGTGTACGTGTTAGCTGTTCATGCTGTTGTTCAGGGCGGGGGGGGGGGGATGTTTGTATGTGGTTTTTATTTCTTGCCACCTCTGGGCTGCTCCTGCTGGACAGCAACGTCACAGAAACACGAGGTTTTTCTACAGCAGCATTCTGGTGCTGGGTCTCCAGCATTCCAGAAAGGACACAAAGCCCGAGATCCAGGTCAGATGAAGGGCAGGGACCAAGGAAGTGACAGCATTGGACAGACCAGGCCCCACTGCAAGACACCTGGATAGGACTGTCACCATCAGACACTACACTGACCACTGCCACCATGTTCCGAGCAAATTCTAAGCCCTCCTGTCCTTGGATGATTCACTTGAGATTTACAGTCCTGGGCTACACCATCCACTCGGCCGGGCCCAGGTTTTGGGCCCCTGTCTGACCTGGAAGGGCCGCCGGGAGGGGTCTGCGGTCCCCTTCAGCTTCAGGAGTGGGTGATGGGGCCTCCCATGGTGGGGCCTTCCCCCTAATGGAAAGGGGGTTTGGAGGAAGGGCAGCCAAAACATGATGGATGTCCCCTCGGTATGGAAGCCTGGTGGTTATGAAGGAATAAAGAAGCTGCTGCCTTCTTTATTAAAACCAAACCAGGGGCGCCTGAGTGGCTCAGCGGGTTGGGCCTCTGCCTTCCGCTCAGGTCATGATCTCAGGGTCCTGGGATCGAGCCCCGTATCGGGCTCTCCGCTCAGCGGAGAGGCTGCTTCCCCTCTCTCTATGCCTGTATCTCTGCCTACTTGTGATCTCTCTCGGCCAAATAAATGAATAAAATCTTTAAAAAAAAAAATAAAATTAAAAAAAAAAAAACCAAACCAAAGAGGAAGGTGACTGCACCTTTCAACCCTGGCCAGACCCAAAGCCCCTTGAGATCAGACCCTCCACCTTCTACTGCCACCACCTCAGGGGCCGCTGTGGGACACTGGTCCGTCTTTTACACTCTGCTCAAGTGCACATGGGACACTTTGCCCCTTCCCTTTACAGCCCAGAAACCAGGTGTAGACGTTCAAACCAGATGTCATCAATGGCCCAGGGAGAACAAAGAAGAAAGAAACATGGACATCTAGGGGCGCCTGGGTGGCTCAGTCAGTTAAGCGTCTGTCTTCAGCTCAGGTCATGATCCCGGGGTCCTGGGATGGAGCCCTGCTTTGGGCTCCCAGGCGGGAGCGTGCTTCTCCCTCTCCCTCTGCTGCTCCCCTGCTTGTACTCTCTCACTCTCTGTCAAATAAATAAATAAAATCTTTTTTAAATAAATAAAATTTAAGAAAGAAAGAAACACGGACATCTATTGACTGACTCCACACCCACTTATTTGGCACCAGCTGGGTACCAATACGGTGGAGCGTGCAGTCCCTACCCCATGGGGCTCACTGTCTCGTGAGAAGACAGTTAAACTGGTGACACATAAGTAGATGAGGCCACTGTGGGACCTGAAGCACAAGCAGGACAGAACTGAGGGGAAGTGGGGAGCCCTTCAGAGGAAGAGGCCAGGGGAGGCCTCTTGCAGCTGCGGCTGGGAGGACGGGCAGCCAAATGTGCAGAGACTGGCGTCAGTTGTGGGCTCCAAGTCCCTGAGGCAGGACCAAGCTTCCAGAACAGAATCCGGGCCAGTGTAGCTGGAGTATATAAGAAGTCCAGTGGGAGGAGAGGTGGAGGTAAAAACCAACTGGATTAAGAACGGGCATCTTGGACCTCTGGGTGGCTCAGTGGGTTAAAGCTTTTGCCTTTGGCTCAGGTCATGGTCCCAGGGTCCTGGGATCGAGGCCCGCGTCGGGCTCTCTGCTCGCCGGGGAGCCTGCTTCCTCCCTTCTCTCTGACTGTCTCTCTGCCTACTTGTGATCTCTCTCTCTGTCAAATAAATAAATAAAATCTTTAAAAAAAAAAAAAAAAAAGAACGGGCATCTTATTCCGGGCAATGGGACACCACCACCGAGGGCTGGATTTTTTTGTTTTGCTTTGTTTTTTCAAGATGTATTTATTTAGTTGAGAGAGAAACTGCGGGCGGTGGGCGGAGGGAAAGGATCTCAAATGGACGCCCCACAGAGTGTGGAGCTGGACGTGGAGGAGCTAGATCACAAGACCAAAGAGATATGACCTGAGCTGAAACCAAGAATCAGACACTTAACTGACTGAGCCACCCAGGCGCCCCAGGGCTATTTTCTCTCTCTTTCTCTCTTTTTTTTTTTTTTTTTAAATAAGAGGAGGGACTTGTCCTCAAGCAGAAATCCGGAAGAAAAGGGAGATGCACACAGTCCAGGGAGAGGCACGGGTCCAGCGGTGGTAAGGTGAGGGCTTCCCCTACGCTTGGCTCCCTTTTCCTCAGTGACATGAGGCTAGGTCATCACTGGGCAGGGGGAGGGGCTAGGAGCAGGACACGTGTCCATTAGGCCCCTTCAGGTTTCCAGTGTCCCCATGGAGTCATGATCCAGCCCCAAAGTGGCCGGGGCCTAATTCGCCCTGCCCTTGAGCTCCTGGGCACCTCCTAGCGGCTTCTCAGGGCGATGGAGGAACGTCCTTGACCCGCCCCTCCCCTGTCACTAAAAAGAGGCCAGCCGCAGCGACGAAAGCCTCAGTCATCACAAGCACAATGTCAGCTACAGCCACCATCATACTCACCATCAGCTTCACGAGGACAGGCTGTCCTGTCCCTGACCTGTGAGTTAACAGGACCCTGTAAGCTAGCTTGCTGGGCCCTGCAGAAGGCGCAGTCCTGGGACAGAGAGGGCAGTGCCCTGGAGTTGGAGCCTTCTGGCTTGCGAGTGCCGGTATTGGAAATGTCTTCCCAGCTCTGTATCATCACCCGGGTAGCCTGAGATCAAGCAGAGTGGAGGATTTTTAGTAACGCGTTCGCCATTGTACCTCTGGACGGAGCCCTGAGGTTAGTGAGAGACGCCAGCCCGCCACTGGCCCATGTAATCTCCAAAGCCTGGAGCAGGATCTGTGGGAGGAGGCAGCCAACCCCATCCATAGGGCCTGGAGGGGTGTGGATGGAGACAGGAGGTCACCTGCCCCCAGTACATACCTGAGAGGGGACCAGAGACCCTGGACCTTAGCTCTGGGACCTCGCCTTCACCAGAGCCTCTGCCCCAGCCCAGGACCCTAAAGGCCTGTGGGCTCCCAGCCAGGCTGCCTGACTCACTGTCCCAGAGTAAGAATCGTGGGCTAGCTCCGTCCTTGAAGGGCTGCTTCTCCCTGTTCCCTGATCTCAGGATAAGCCCTGACCCTGGTCACAAACTGGGCCTGAGCCTGGTGACAAAGATCTCCACCCAGGCCTAGACAGAGCCCCACCCTGGTTCTGGGTTGGGCTCTATCGGCTGCAGAAAACACTCTCTCCTCCGTCTGCACTCAGGCTCTGGCTCAGCCCTGGAATCGGGGCCCCTGAGCCCAAAGGGGAGCAGGCCTGGAAAGGGGTTGGCTCAGCACCGGTCACCTCTGCTGTCCTCCTGCTTGGGGAAGCAAACTGTGAAAAACAAAGCAAAATGAAAACTCACCACTAGCTCCTCCTGGCTTTGGTGACACATCTTTGTCTTAGGAAATAAAGCCTGAAGGCAAAGCACATTTTCTAAGGCCTAACCCCTTCCCACCCCTGCCAGGCTCCCTCTTTGATTCAGAGGATTCTTGCCATAACCATCCCTCCCCACTGTCCAGGGAACACAGGGCTCCCTGTTGCCAGGAGGAGAGGGAGCCGTGAGAGTCCCAGGAACTTCATTTGAGAGCCTCAGGGGTGGAGGCCAGGATCCAATCTGGCTTAAAGACTTGGGCAAGATTCTTCCCCTCTCCAGATCTCAGTTTTTCCCATCAGCACCGTGAGAGATTTAGCCCTCTGACCCTGATATCCAAAGTTAGGGAACCTGACAAAAATTTAGGGCCCCATGTTCAAACATTGGAAGGGTCGTATTTTCTGGATAACTCAGACCCAGGGGATCCATGAGACCCAGGAAATTTTCCCTAAAACATGTACAGGATACCAGGTCCAAGTCTAGGCATATCCTTTTAGCTCAAGTACCTTGGGCCAGTGACTTGACGTCTCTGGGCCTCAGTTTTCTCATCTGTCAAATGGCAATAATACCAAGTTTGTGAGGGTTAAATGAGATGGTGTAAGCTGTAGGGTGCAGTCCTTCTGGGAGAGAGGGGCACTTATTATTGCCGTCGTTTTGGGTTAATGCTCCAGCAGAGCCCAGAAAGTGGATTAGTCTGCCTAAGCTCTCAAGTGGGAGACCTCCTCGAAGTCTCCCCAGGATCCACTACCTCAGCCCTGCCCAGAACCAGGTTGAGCCCAGCATAAGCCTTCCACCCGGATTCCCCACCTCAGAATTAGATAAATCTTCCTCACTGGCCCCTGTGGATCACAGACTTTGGAGCTGGCCCAGCCCTGGGGATCCTCAGATCCCAACACTTTTGTTATTTATTTTTAAGATTGTATTTATTTATTCGTCAGAGAGAGAGAGAGGGAGAGCACAAACAGGGGAAACGGCAGGCAGGGGGAGAAGCAGGCTCCCCACTGAGCGGGGAGCCTCGTGTGGAACTTGATCCCAGGACCCTGGGATCATGACCTGAGCTGAAGGCAGATGCTTAACCTACTGAGCCACCCAGGTGCCCCCCATCACTTTATAGTAGCCCAGATAGGAAAGGGGCTTCCCAGGAGGCCCACAGCATGTTTATGGCAAAGTGAGGCTGAAAGCCAGGCCTCTCCGTCCTATAATACTCTTTCATCTAATCTCGGACCCCAAAACAATGTCCCCAAGTCAGCAGACCCTGGACAGGCTGGGGTCTCTGGGAGAGACGGGCTGTCCAGGACACCCCTCCACAGCCTTCATGCTCTGCTGGGGTCCTGCCTCCTCCAGAAAGCCTCCCCTGATTGGCACCCATAAAGCTGAAAGTGAGTTTCCTCCCACCTCCCTCCTTTGACATGAACGGTGAGATGAACGGTGTCTGCCTGCCTGTCTGCTAGCCCGTACACGGAGTTTCTCAGGGTAGACAAGAGCTGGATTCATCTGGGCTCCCCACCACAGGAGCCTACCCCAAAAGGAGGGCAAAGGGAACAAGAGAAGAGGAGACAGCAAGTGCTCAGTGCCCAGGGATTGAGGGATCCCAGCGGCCGCAGGGAAGAGGGTGGGGCTGGCGAGGCGGGGGACACGGAAGCCCCGCCCCCTTGGACGTCAATTCCCGGGGACTCCCTCCCTCCCCCGCGGCCCATTCCCCAGGGCGGGCTCCTCCCGTGGGAACTGCTGTCTCTGCAGCGGCAGCGAGCTCCCGGCCACCTGGCTGCCAGGAATGAGGCTGGGCAGCGGGAGGGCCGGGCCTGGACAGGGCTGCCCCTTGCTCGAGCTGGAGAGGGGGCGGCTCTGGGCGGAGGCCGGCAGGGAGGGCGGCTGCGTGGGCCCAGGAAGCTGGAAGCATCCTTCTCCTGCCAAGAAGCAGCAGCCGGACAGCACCTGGGAGCTGGTTAGAGATGCAGACTCTCAGGTCCTTCTCCAGACCTGCTGATTCAGAATCTGCATTTTAACAAGATCCCTAGGTGATTCCTATGCACATTCCAATTTGAGAAGTCCTGTTCTAACAAGAGTCTGCCTGTATACTTACAGGTTAAAGAAAAGACACCTACACACTTCCGGTTATAAAATAAGTAAGTCACATAAGGGATGTAATGTACGGCATAGTGAGTAGAATTAAGACTACTGTACTATAATTTAAGAATTGCTAAGAGCAGATCTTGAAAGTTCTCACCACAAGAGAAAAAAATTGTAACTGGCGATAGATGTTAACTAAACTTGTTGTGGCGATCGTTTTGCAGTATACATAAATATCACGTTGTACCTGAAACTTATATAATGATATAGGTGAATTATATCTCAAATTTTTAAAAAGATTTTGTCAGAGAGAGAGAGAGAGAGAGCGCACAAGACCGAATGAGCCACCCAGTTGTCCCTATATCTCCATTTAAAAAATTAAACCATGAGGGGTGCCTGGGTGGCTCAGTCAGTTAAGCATCTGCCTTTGGCTCAGGTCCTGGGGTCCTGGGATGGAGCCCTAAGCCCCACACTGGGCTAGGGCTCCCTGCTCAGCAGGAAGCCCGTTTCTCCCTCTGCTCCTACACCCTCCCCCCACCTGCCTCACCACGCACATGCTCTCTCTCTCTCAAATAAATTAAATCTTTAAAAAAATTAAATCACGGGGCGCCTGGGTGGCTCAGTGGGTTAAGCCCCTGCCTTCGGCTCGGGTCATGATCCCAGGTCCTGGGTTCAAGCCCCACATTGGGCTTTCTGCTCAGCAGGGAGCCTGCTTCCTCCTCTCTCTCTGCCTGCCTCTCTGCCTACTTGTGATTTCTCTCTGTCAAATAAATAAAACCTTTTTAAAAAAATTAAATCACGAGAAAAAAGACATAGATTACCTTCCTTTTATTTTTCCTTTATGTTTCAGATAGGGCATTATCTTTTTTTTTTTCCAAATTAGGAATATATAGATGGAATACATTACCTATGAATTGTATTCCATTACAGGAAAGAAATACTCAAGAATATTTGTTATAAAATGGAATGTGGAGTCGGTGGGGCTGGAAACCCACTGATGAGAACCCACTCCTGTTTTCAGACAGCAACCTCAGCTCTGAGGAGACAGAAATGGAGACGAACAGCCCTTGAACTTGAGGAGCTTCTACTCTAGCGTGACAAAAGAGACAGACTCATATCACTACCTTCCTGAGCCTCAGTTTCCTCACCCATGAAATGGGCATAATTAATCCTCAGTCATTGCTGCTTCTGACAGATTCTAACCAGCTTGGGGACAGGGAGGGGCCTTGTGGACAGCCTTGAACCTGAGGGAAGTGAGGTCTCAGAGTGCCCTGCTCACAGCTCTGCCTTCTGGGGCCTCTTCCTGTCCTTCAGGATCCAGCCCCCAGCCCTCCTGGTTCTCCCCACTAGAACCTCATCTTCATCTATGGTCTTACCCTTCTTCCTTCCTCTTTGACGTCCCCAAAATCACCTGTCTGAACCTTGCTCCCATTTGGCAAATTAGCACTGTTTCCAGGAAGAGCAGCACTCACACACTGGGTCTTTTATGCCCAAGTTACAACTCAAGCTTTTGGCTCCCACTACAGCAGGCTTCCTCAGCTGGAAAACAGGAAACAACTTTCAGTGAACTTGGGGAACACTCAGATTCAAGAGGGATCAGCCTCAGAGATCCGGCTGTGGCCACATAGTACCCCTCTCTGCGAGACCTGCTTCTAGAAGGTGCTTCTTCCTCCTTTCCTCAAGCACCCCTTCCCTTAGTCCATGACTATTTATTGAATGCCGAATAACCAGCAACTACAGTTCCGGGAACTGGGGTACACAGAAAACAAAAACAGGCAAATCTTCTGCCCTCCTGGGGCTTCTGTTCTGACAGGGAAAAGGGCAATGAGTAAGTCAACACAGTCTGATGTGTGGATGGTGTTGGGGGCTGTGGAAATAACAAAGCAGAGGAGAGGGTATCTGGGGTGGGAGGTCGCCAGGCTCATTGGTTAGTGAGCGAGGCCTCAGTGAGAAAAAGAAGCTGGAGGAATGGAGGAGAAGCCGGGTGGCTCTCAGGAGTGAGTCGGGCAGATGACAGAGTGATCGCAAAGGCCCTGAGGTGGGACGGGAGCATCCGGGAGGCCAGTGCTCCTGCAACAGAGGAGTGAGGGGAGAAGAGGAGAAACAGCTGGGGGTATCCTGTAGAACCTTGTGATTGGAAGGACTTTGGCTTGCTTCCAAGTGAGATGGAGGCATTAAAATGGCATGATCTGGGGGGCTCAGTTGGCTAAGTGTCCTACTCTTGGTTTTGGCTCAGGTCGTGATCTCAGGGTTGTGGGGTTGGGCCCCGCATTGGACTCCCTTCTGGAGTCTACTTGTCCCTCTCCCTCTGTTCCTCCCTTCCCCTTCTCTAAAATAAATAAATGTTATATAAAGTCTTGGAGGAAAAAATTTAAAGAAAAGTTAAAGGATCACTCAGGCTGCTGGGTTGAAAGCAGACTACAGGAGACAAGCCCAATCGGGCAGAAGAGCGAAAGCCGTGAGGTGGCAGTGGGCTGCGGTCTGGGGTGAGATGGGGGCAGATTCTGCCTGTGTTCTGCAGGTACAGCCAACAAGGCTTGCTGACAAACTTGACATAGGATTTGAGACAAAAAGAAGTAAAAAAGGGGTGCCTGGGTGGCTCAGTTGGGTTAAAGCCTCTGCCTTTGATTCCGGTCATGATCTCAGGGTCCTGGGATCGAGCCCCGCCTCGGGCTCTCTGCTCAGCAGAGAGCCTGCTTCCTCCTCTCTCTCTGCCTGTCTCTCTACCTACTTGTGATCTCTGTCTGTCAAATAAATATGTTAAATCTTTAAAAAAAATAAAAAATAAAAAAATAAAATGGGTTTGTCAGGACGGAACCCCATTGTAAGTCGAGGAAGAGCCGTGGAGATGTTGAGTACAATTAATAAATGAGCCTAGAATTAGAGAGAGAGCTCTGGGCTAGAACAGGCAAAGCTGGGATTTGCCCACACACACATGGCATTTACAGCTTGAAACTGATGAAATCACCAAGGGAATGAGTGCAGGCAGAAAAGACAAGAGGACCAGGGAGTGAGTCCTGGGCGTTTCACCGTCCAGTGGGTGAGGGAATGAGGAGACACCAAAACAGCAAAATCAGGGCAAGAGACTGTCTTACTTGTCAAGTGCTAAAAACTATTTCAAGGAGGAAGGAGTGATCAGCTGTGCACAGGCAATCTATAGGTTTAGTGAAATACGTGGATTAAGAATTGACCATTAGAATGGAAGGAATTTTACAAATCATATATCCAATAAAGAAAGACCTTATATCTAGAATATGTAAAGAACTCTTGAAACTCAACCATAACGTTAAAATAATGTAGTTACAAAATGAGCAAAGGATTTAACAGACATTTCTCCAAAGACAGAGATGGCTAATAAACACATGAAAAGACATTTTTTTTATTTATTGGAGAGAGAGAGAGAGAGATTGAGAGAGAGCGCACAGAGGGAGAGGGAGAAGCAGACTCTGCTGAGCAGGGAGATCAACACGGGGCTCAAACCCAGGACCCCGGGATCACGACCCGAGCCGAAGGCAGACACTTAACGACTGAGCCACCCAGGCACCCGAGGAGTAATAAAAAATGTTCTAAAATTGATTATGGTACTAGCTGACCATCTCTGTGAGTGTGCAAGGAAACCACTGAATTGTATGCGTTATATGGTAAGTGTACCCTTTGCGAATTATATCTCAATAAAGCTATTACTAAAAGACATTGATGATTGGATTTAGCAATGTGAAGGTCACAGGGGACCCTGACAAGGCAGTTTTGGTGCAGTGGTGGGGACAAAGCCTAACTGAATTGTGTTCAAGAAAGAACAAAATAACTGAAGACCGCAAGCACAGACATTGACGATTTGCTATATAGAGAAATAGGAAGGACACCTTTGTTTTGTTGGGCTTTGTTGGTTTTTGTTTTTTGTTTTTTAAGATGCAAGAAATACTGTTTTCATGTTAATTGGAATGTTCCAGTAGAGAAGGGAAAATGGCCAGGGTGAAGATGGTCTCACCTGCTCAAGGACTTCTTCACCCTGGCGACTTACTTGGCACCCAGGTAAGTCTTGGGAAGCCGCGGGGAGGAACAAGCAGGTTCACTCAAGGCAGCAGGAGGCAAGCTACAAATGAGGCACAGACCCAGGGACTGACTGGGTAGGCATTGAGAGTCTATGGAAATTCTCCTTTCTGGGGCGCCTGGGTGGCTCAGTGGCTTAAAGCCTCTGCCTTCGGCTCAGGCCATGATCCCAGGGTCCTGGGATGGAGCCCCGCATCAGGCTCTCTGCTCAGCGGGGAGCTTGCTTCCCCCCACCCTCCCACCCCCGCTGCCTGCCTCTCTGCCTGCTTGTGATCTCTGTCAAATAAATAAATATAAACTAAAAAAAAAAAAGAAAGAAATTCTCCTTTGAGTTCTTCTATTTTCTCAATGTAGGAACCAAGGTCCTCCACTGAGGGGGGAGAGGGGGAGGAGCTGTCCAGGGTTGAGGTTTTGAGGGGATAGGAATTGTCTCAGGACCTCAGGGGAGTGAAAGCAGCTGGTCCTATGGTAGGCTTGCCAGAGTGTGCTACGGGGCCCCTGGAGAGGATAGAGACCCAGATGCAATGTTCAGGTGAGACCTGTCAGCAGGGCTGTCTTTGTCCAGCTTCAGTCAACTGTGGGATACAAACCCAGCTGGATTAACCAGGGTGTGGTTTTGCCAGGTGAGAGCAGCAAGGGGGTGAGGGTGTGTGCAAGGCAGTAATTATAATGATGGTCCATGGAAGCAAAGCTGGTTAAGGAGGCTAGAAACAGTGGAGAAAGGTGGAAGGATCCATGGATTGAAGAGCCTAGGGAATCAGGAGCCATTGCCGTCGAGGTTCTAGAAGCAGAGAGCACGAAAGACAGAAGGTGGTAGGAGGATGGGATACTTGCTATTGAAATTACACAGGATACTGACAAGGTCCAGGAAAGTGCCTTGGCCATGAGGGGCTGAGGCAGGGTGGAGGACTAGAACCATAGAGGGACCATCTCTGAACCAACCAAGTCATGCTCAGAGACAGGGCCCTGGGTAGGGCATGGGCCTGGGGTTCAGCTGGACCTGGGTGTGAAGCCTGTCCTTCCAACTGTGGGGCCCTGCACAAATTAATTTGTTTCTCAGAGCCTTAGTTTCCTTTCATGCAAAGTGAGAGATCACCCCTTTGTCAAAAGATTGTGTTCTGCAGGCACCTGGGTGGCTCAGCTGGTTAAGCGTCTGTCTCTTGATTTCAGCCCAAATCATGATCTCAGAATCATGAGACAGAGCCCCATATCGGCTCTGTACTCAGCACGAAGTTTGCTTGAGATTCTCTTCCTCCCTCTCCCTCTGACCCTCCCCCTGTTCATGCTATAAATAAATAAATACATCCATACATTAAAATCTTTAAAAAAAAAAAGATTGTGTTCCAAAAATTGGGTAAGAAACTGTATGGAAACAGCCTTCGTGTGGTTCCAAACAGGGTGCTCAGTAACGTGGGCTGATTCCAGAATGCTCTTGACTGGAGTCCAGAGCGGAGGGGGGGGCCCGATGTGGAGGCCAACACTCTCTTCAGGACCCCTTCTCCTTCCCATCACTTCAAATCACAGGTGAATGGAAAAACCTGACTCCTATTTCATCACCATTTTACATACTAGGAAACTGAGGCCCAGAAAGGGAGAGTGACTTACCTATGTCACTACAACTCAGTTATCATAGAGAGTAACTAAATCACAGTAATGAAAATCAGAGTCAGGATTAAGAAGGGAAATATGTACAGGAGGGAAAAGGCTCGCATATAATGTTTGAAAGCCGGATGGACTCTTCAGAAGTTACCCCAGCCATCGTTTTCGCCATTCACTGGGACAATTAGAAGTTGCTCTTGGTGAAGGTAAAAACCCTCCTGAGTATACTCCCTGCTGTCTCGCCTTCCTTCTTTCCTTCCTACATTCCCTTAGTTAACTCCCATAGTTAAGTAAACAAAGAAATAAGACATTTCAGATAATGTGAAGAAAATAAAACAGAATGGGAAAGAGAGCAACAATGAGTATACGTGGAGTGAGAGAGGGAGAGTTTTAAGTAAACTAAGTTTACTTAACTAATTCTTTTTATACTAGAATGTCAGCTCTAGGGTAGGGACCTTGCCCATCATGTCTTGGGCCTAACCCAGCACCTGGTACACAGTGCTTAGTATATATGTGTTGGTTGATGAATGAATGAACGAATGAATGAATGAATGGATACATCTTGAGGGTGGTACCAGGGCTGTGCCAAGCATGGTACTGTGATCTGTGCCAACTCTTTCACGAGTAGCAGTTGGAAAATAGAGCTCTGGAGTCAGGAGACCTGGATTCAAGTCCCACCCTGCCAATTAGTGGTTGTATGACCATGTCACTTGACTTCTCTAAGCCCCGGTTTCTTCATCGGCAAATTGAGGATAATGATCCCACATCTTGAGCTGTATTTTAGAAATTAGAGGTCATGTATGTAAAGTGACCTGGTACATAGTAGGTCTTCAGTATATGTTAGTTTCCTTTCTCTTCCTTCCTCTGCTGGGGCCATGGAAGTCAAGGGTTTGGAGACTCTGGGTTTAGCAAAGGAGGTTTCTCATATATTTCTTCTCTTTCAAAAGAAGGTAAAACAAAACAGTAAGCAACTTCACTGAGGACAGTGCAATGACTTGCCCATAGTCACACAATCAAGCAGTAGAGCGAGCAACAGGTCCCCTACCAGGGGGCTGGAGGAAGCCCCTGATCCCAGACAAAAGGGAGGGAGGGAACAAAGGCAGGATCTTGCTTGTGCTGGCCTTCAGAAAGAGGAAGTGATTGCTCTAGTCTGAGAGTCGGGCTCCTGGGTTCTAGGTCCAGGTCTGTCGGAGACAAACTGGTGACCCTGCAATGTAGTTTATCATCCATAGGTCTTGATTTCCTCTTCTGTAACATTGGGAATATTACTCCCTGCTGGGCCTGCCTTGTAGAACAGGGCAGAATTAGAAGAATGATATTTAATCTAAGAAAAAATATTTTAGTGTTAAATCAAGCAGATTCAATTTCTGAAATTCCACCTCTGGTACATAGATTTAAAATCAGAAGAAAGGGCGCCTGGGTGGCTCAGTGGTTTAAGCCGCTGCCTTCGGCTCAGGTCATGATCTCAGGGTCCTGGGATCGAGTCCCGCATCGGGCTCTCTGCTCAGCAGGGAGCCTGCTTCCCTCTCTCTCTCTCTCTCTGCCTGCCTCTCCGTCTACTTGTGATCTCTCTCTGTCAAATAAATAAATAAAATCTTTAAAAATAAATAAATAAAATAAAATCAGAAGAAAAAGTGAATTCAAAAGTAACAATAAACCTCATTCCTCTAGGCTCTGTAAAGTGGGAAAGAAAAACATGTAAACATATTATTTCAATAGAATATATGGAAATGGGGGCGCCTGGGTGGTTCAGTCGTTGAGCGTCTGCCTTCTGCTCAGGTCATGATTCCAGGGTCCTGGGATTGAGCCCCCGCATCGGGCTCCCTGCTCAGCGGGGAGCCTGCTTCTCCCTCTGTCACGCCCCCTGCTTGTGTTCCCTCTCTCGCTGTGACTGTCTCTGTCAAATGAATAAATAAATATTTAGGGGGAAAAAAAGAATATATGAAAAAATTTTTTTTAAGATTTTATTTATCTATTTGACAGAGAGGTCACAAGTAAGCAGAGAGGCAGGCAGCGAGAGTGGGGAAGCAGACTCCCCGCTAAGCAGAGAGCCCGATGCGGGGCTCGATCCCAGGACCCTGGGATCATGACCTGAGCCAAAGGCAGAGGCTTCAACCCACCGAGCCACCCAGGCGCCCCTGAAAATGTTTTCGAAAAAAACAAAAGAAAAGAAAAGAAAATGTTTTTGTCAACTATAAGTAATCAAATCAAAAATTTTTTTTTAAATATTTTTTCAAAGATTTTATTTATTTATTTGACAGACAGAGATCACAAGTAGGCAGAGAGAGAGAGAGAGAAGCAGGCTCCCCGCCGAGCAGAGAGCCCGATGCGGGACTCGATCCCAGGAACCCGGGATCATGACCCAAGCCGAAGGCAGAGGCTTAACCCACTGAGCCACCCAGGTGCCCTCAAATCAAAATTTTTAAAAATGTTTATTGAACATCTCTAGGACAGAAAAGGAAACTGGCTCAGGAGGGGTTAGTGACTTGCCTGAGGGCACACAGGACCTGATAAGGCTGAGAAGCTGGAAGGAAAGACTTCCACCAGCTGCTTAGGAAGCCCCTACCAAAACGGGCTACAGAGGAGGCCAAGACGCAGGGTCAAGAAAACCAACTTCCCATTTCCAGCTACCCTCCATCCTCCAGCCCCTAAAGGCCCTGGGTATGCACAAACGTAACAGAAAGAGCATGTGCTATAGATTCTATGTTCACACGGGGGCCCCAACTCATTTGCTGTGTAACCTTGAAGGAGTCACGCCCCCTCTGAACAGATGTCCCCTCCCCTCAATAGGAACATTAACGCTGGCGAGTCTGTGGTTGACAAGGGCCAATCAGGAGTGAGCTAAATAGCATCTACCTCGGTATACACAGAGTTTGTTACCTTTCCTCGATTCTGGAAGAACAGGAGGAGCGCTGTGTGGAGTTGAACAGGTGACGCAGTGTCTCTGGGCTTCTGAAAATAGCGGATGACCAGGACCAGGCCAGGCGAACTCTAAATCCCTTCCAGCGTCAAAAGGAATCCTGGAGCTTCTTAGTGGTCCAACTCTGTTACAGACTCCACGGGTCACTTCCCTCCCGCCTGCCGCTGGAGGGCGCAGTCCCTTTAAGTCTCGGCCTGCCTCCGCGCGGGCCAATCACTGCGAACAGAAGTTCTTTGAGGACCAAAGGAGGGAATTCTGCCTGGGCCGGAGGGCGGGGCAGGGGCATGCCAGCCAGCCAATCGGAATCTCCCTGGCTACTAGTGACTCACGTGCCAAATTCCGCTGACCAATGGCAGGGGAGTCGAGAGGCGGGGCGCACCCACTGTGTGACAGCTGTCTGGACCAATGGGCATGTCGCCCGCGGCCTATAAGAGTCTGCTGAGCCCTGGGTTACAGGCTCTAGGGTCGGTTGGTCGTCGCCGTCGGAGGTGTGCCCTGAGTTTGCCTCGCCGTCGCTGCCATCCAGTCCCTGCAGCCGCGCCCCTCGCCTTGGCCCCGGCCCAGCCGCTCTCCCTGCCCTTCCCTTAGTCACCCCCCCGGTTTCTGCCGTCGGGGCCCCGGGGCCGGGCTAATGATGCCGTCGGAGAGTGGAGCTGAGAGTCTGGACCAGGCAGCTGCGCAGGTGGGGACGGCTGCGGCCTCGGCGCTGGCTACGGCCGCCCCGGCAGGCGGCGGCCCCGACCCAGAGGCCTCATCGGCCTCCCTCGGACGGCACCTGAGTGGGCTAGGCTGGCCACAGGTGAAGCGACTGGACGCGCTCCTGAAAGAACCGATTCCCATTCACGGGCGCGGCAACTTCCCCACTCTGAGCGTGCAGCCCCGGCAGATTGTGCAGGTGAGCGGGCCCTGGAAAGGGGGTGGGGAGTTACGGGGTCTCCAGCCTGACAGATTCTTGTGCTCCGAGGCGCCCAGAGTCTGTTCGATTCTCTGCCCTGCTAGGGAAAATGAGACTTAGAGATGGACAGGGACTGTAACAAAATCGCACAGAGCATGAGTAGTAGACCATGCTCCCTCCATTTGGCTTTCCCTTCCTCTGCCTCAGGAGAGCCTCGATTCCTCCCGCACCATTCACCCTGGCCCTGGCTAGGAAATGGGAGGAGAATGGGGCGGGACTTGGCTGCGGTGGTGCTTGGGTTGGGGGTGGGAGGGCCAGCAGGAGAGCGGCTCTGTCTGCTGAGACTAAGGATACCAGGAAGCCCTGGATGTGTAGGTGTGCATGCTTGGGTTCAAAATAGGTTTTTTTCATCCCCAAATCTTCATCGTTGGGCTTCACCACACCCCCAAGACACACACACACACTCACTCACTCCTTCCCTCTCGGGAGGTTCTTGGGGCAGACTTTGTCCTGTGCTTCCTCAGCCCTCGGCTCAAGAACTTTGTGGCTAAGTGGAAAATCCCAGAAATCTCAAAAAGGACTCCGTCCCTCTCAGCTGGGGTTGTGGCAGGAGATTAACTAAGCACCAAACCAGACCTGATGCCTGCATGGTGGAGGGCAACATCAGGTGTCCAGTGTAGGTGTTTCTTCCCTTCCCCAGAACTGGAAGTGAAGGTTGGCCGTGGTGTCTCCTGAGGAGCAGAAAAAGAGAATTCTGGTAGCCTTCTCTCCTTCCTCAGACTTCCTCTTCCCTTTACCTAACTTTCAGCACCCCTCAAATTGCTCTTTCTTTTTTCTTTTTTTTCTTTTAAAGATTTTTTTTTTTTTTTTTTTTTTGTCAGAGAGAGAGGGAGAGAGAGCAAGCACAGGCAGACAGAATGGCAGGCAGAGGCAGAGGGAGAAGCAGGCTCCCCGCCAAGCAAGGAGCCTGATGTGGGACTCGATCCCAGGACGCTGGGATCATGACCTGAGCCGAAGGCAGCTGCTTAACCAACTGAGCCACCCAGGCGTCCCTCTTTTTTCTTTTTTTAATAAAGATTTTTATTTATTTATTTGACAGAGAGAGAGATCACAGGCAGAGAGGGAAGCAGAGAGAGAGGGGGAAGCAGACTCCCTGCCAGGCAGAGAGCCCGATGCAGGGCTTGATCCCAGGACCTTGAGATCAGGACCCGTGCCAAAGGCAGAGGCCTAACCCACTGAGCCACCCAGGTGCCCCTCAAATTGCTCTTTTATCTGTATAACCTAGGTGCTGGTATACTCTGAAATGCCAGAATGGCAATCACTGTACCCATTTTGTGGCTGGGGAAGCTGAGGCTCCAAGGGCTGTGAGCTGTCTAAGATTACCTAAAGAGGTGAAAATCAAACCTGGAGAATCATGGGTCTTCCTGGGAGATACCTGCTCAGGTTCAAGGCTTCCTACCTCTTCCCCACCTCCCAAGACTCAACTTCTAAGTATTAGGGAAGTCTTCTGATAGAAACCAGAAAATCCAGCCACAATTCTTGTGTATTTCTGCCAGTAGATGGACTTTCTTTCTGGGGAGCTATCCATAGAAGCTAGTGAAGCCAGCCACTCCCCTGTCTCCTATGGTCTCAGCCTCCACTGAGGAGGAGGGGTGTCTGCTAAGGGATTACCTCGCCCTCCCTCCCAGGGAATGGGAGGGGGTGGGGGCAGATTCCCCAGGACTGACTCACCCACAGCCCCAGTGGTGCTCACTGAGGCATTCCTCCGCTGCCTGCTGTCATGGGGTAATTAGGAAACCAGCTGAGGCTTTTCTTCCCAGGACACTCAGGTCAACCTTGGGGTTCCAACTGCTGTCTCTCCAGGACTGTTTCAGACATGGGGGAAGGAGGAGCCCCATGTGGAAACTCCCCTCTGCAGGGACGAAGGGTGCCCTGGAGGGGAAGTCCTTGCCCAGTGCCTTTACTAGTGTCTGCTCTGTGCCAATCCCTAGTCAGGACACCAGGGCTCTAGATATGCCTGGGATCCAGCCTCTCTGCCCTTCAGGTGCTCCCTGCCAGGTGGTGAGGATGCAGGCCCATAGGAACTGACTTTCTGAGCCCCTAATAGGAGAGTGTTCTAGACTAAGGTCAAAGATATCACAGAGCAGGGAGCTGCTGGCTGTGGTGGAGAGAGGCAGCCGATATTTCAGAGCTGGCCTGGGAGGCTGGAAATCTGGTTTCAGGGCCTAGACTATCGTCTGTTCCCTTTGCTGGACCCAGTGTCCCTATCTGTTCAATGCTGAGGGGTTGGACTACTCTACCACACCCTTTCAGGTTCCAGAATCCAAAGGGAACAGTGCCTTCCCCTGGCCCGTACAGTTGCATCCCCAGGGAAGAAGGTCCATTTCCTGGCAGGAATCTGCAGCTGGCAGTTTCACAAACTGGTGGGGGTGCTGGGTGTATATGGGGCGTGGAGAGTGGTGCTTGGTGTGCATGGTGATGAGGGCCATCCGGGCTGCCTATATAAGGAGGTGGGGGCTGCTGGGGTGGGGTGGAGGGAAGGATGCTAGGTGTGTGTAGTGCGGGATGCTGGTTGTCCACGATTCAAGAATTAGAACCTTTCTCCCTCTGTATTCCCATAAGACTTTGCCTACAGCAGCAATCTGAGCAGCTAGAGATGCTCATCTTGCTTGGACTTGAGCTAGAGGGACCCATTCCCCTGTAGGAGTCTTCCCTGCCCATAGCTCTGAGAGGCCCTGTTCTAATTAAACTCAGCCACTTAACTAGCTGTGTGACCTTGGATAAGTCCTTCGCCCTCTCTGGGCCCAGGGAACTGAATGAGACAATCTGATCTCTCTAGCTGCAGCCAGAGGGCCTGCGTTAGTCAGCTCCAGATTGGAGTTTTGTGAGCCTGCTCCCTGACAGCACCCATAGTCCCCTACCCCCACCCCCCGCCACCCGCTGCAGGTCTTGGCAGTGGCCCAGGAACAGAGTGATTCTGGGGAGGCCCTTGGCACAGGAGAAAGGAGGGTGCAGCCACTGCCCCCTTCATGGGTGGAAAGTCTGATTCAGGAGACTCTAAGCTGCCCTGCAGTCTTTGGGTGTGGCGGTATCTGGGGTCCGCCTGCCACGCTGGCTGGAGTCACACCTGGGACAGGGACAACAGCTGCCAGCCCAACGGCCTGACGTAGGCGGTTTAACAAGGGGACTGCTACCTACTCACCAGGCCAGATGCCATGCCCTGGGGTGAGCAGCACCCTGGGAGCTGGCGCTGGCGCTGAGTAAGGCTCCGTCAGCTCTACTGGGACCTGGGGAGGGGGCTGGTCCACTTTGCAAGTCTGGCAGGGTCCTTGGGCAAGGTCTTGCCTGTTTCTCTCCTTGGCCTACATGGGCACAGCTGCCAGCTTCCAGGGTATGGTTGAGAAGTCCCACAGGCCAGGCTGTAGCAACTAACTACAGGAGGCCCCTTACCTCCAGCTTTCCCAGTCTATCTGGCCAAAGCATCTCCCAACCCCACCCTCCCATTCCTGACTACCTTGACTCAGCTTTAGTGACTGGAGGGTCGTCCTCACTTTGAAGTTTTGAAAGAGAGGGAGTGTTAGAACCCTAGGGTCTAGTCTCTGCTCCTTCCAAACCCTGGGGTGGCAATATGACGGGAGGAGAATCAGCCACACCTGGATTCGAAGGCACCTCTACGTGATCTCGGGCAGATGATGATACTTCTGTGAGCCTTGGTTTCCCCAGCTATAACTTGGAGATCATAGAGAGCCGTCACCCATCTGGGTATCTGGCTGGTTCAGTCAATGAAGCATGTAACTCTTGATCCCGGGTTGTGAGTTGGAGCCCCATGTGGGGTATAGAGATTACTTAAAAATAAAATCTTTAAAAAGAAAAAAAAAGAGAGAGAACATTGATTCCTCCATAGATTCTGGTGAGAAGGTCCAGGTATTCAATAGGTGCCTAATGGGTGTTCCTCCCCGCCCTCCCTGCCCCCAGCTCCTCCCACAGCATGTTCCTGATGGCCAGTTGCTTACCCTGGTAGCCATTACAATACCTTCCCCTAGTCTGGGTCCTCCTCCCGGAAGCCTTCCTGGAGGGAAGCCTTCCTGGAGGGAGCCGCCCGCCTCAGATTGCCCCACTGCGGCTTGCCTCCTCAGCACTTAAGTGTATTCTTTGCAGTAATTCCCTGAGAAGAGAGGAGGGCGGCCCGGCCCAGTGCTGGGCGCTGACTTAGCAGCAAGGCGGGGTTGCAGAATCACTCAAGGCAGGAATGCTGCCTGGTCACTTTCAGGACGGTGCCTGGAATACACTGGGTTGCTGAGAAAACTGAATGTCTGGGCCCAGCTCCGTTCTCCCCGCTACCCCCCACATGGTCCTAGGCCCAGAAAGATGACTCCAGCCAAAGGAACAGATTCAAGATGGAAGATGATTGGTTTGCCAGGGTCTGCGGCATCTCTTCCCACTTGGGCTGGGCGCTGAGCACTTTCTGAGATGATCACCCGTCTCCTGTCCCAAGAGCAGAAAGGGTCTGGGTTTTCACTGCCAGCCCTGCCACTTCTTAATGCCTCCCCACCTCGAATCTCAGGGGTTGCACCACTGCAAACCTCAGTTTCCTCCACTGTAAAACTAGGGTGACATTTGTCTCACAGGGTCCTTGTAAAGATGCATTAAGGTGAATATGTGCTAGTCAAAACAACATACGTGGACTGGAGAATCCAGTTGGCCTGGGTTCTAGTCTCTGCCTGGCTACTCTCTGACCTTGGACATATTACTTAACCTCTCTGTGCCTGTGGTCCCCCATCTGTAAATTGGGACAATAATGCCTAAATGCAGGATTATTGTGAGGGTTAATGTAGTAATGCACATGAATGGCAATTACATGCCTAACACATTTGAGCAGTTAGCATCATGGCTGGCGCAAAGCAAAGTGTTTTACTTGAAGTTTTAGAGAGGTAGAATACCGCAGTGAGTGAGACCTGAACTCCCCAAGTTTAATTCCCTGGCTGTGTGACCTTGGAAGAGTTACTTTCCTCCTCTGTGCTTCTATTTTTCCCTCTGTAAAATGAGAATAATAGTACCTACCTTATAGCATAGGTAACTGTGAGAATTATACGAGTTTATATGTATAAATGTATAAAGTGCTTGGATCAGGACCTGGCATTTAGTAAATTCTGTGTATGTGTTTGCTGTCATTAGTGCTGTTCTTCTGGAGTCTTTGTTCCCAGGAGCCATTCTCCAGATTAGGAAATCAAAGCTTTAGAGGGTTAAAAGACTTTCCAAAGGCATGGCAGCTGGCATGATTATTACATGGACGCATGGAGGGGAACCCAGGGGCCCAGGCTTCTGACACCTCTCTGCCCTGCCATCTCTTCCGCAGGTGGTCCGCAGCCGCCTGGAGGAGCGTGGACTACACGTGCACGGGGTGCGGTTACACGGCTCAGCCGCCAGCCACGTGCTGCACCCTGAGAGTGGCCTGGGCTACAAGGACCTGGACCTCGTGTTCCGCGTGGACCTGCGCAGCGAGGCATCCTTCCAGCTGACCAAGGAGGTGGTGCTGGCCTGCCTGCTGGACTTCCTGCCGGCCGGTGTGAACCGGGCCAAGATCACCCCGCTGACGCTCAAGGAGGCGTACGTGCAGAAGCTGGTGAAGGTGTGCACAGACACAGACCGCTGGAGCCTCATCTCATTGTCCAACAAGAGCGGCAAGAACATGGAGCTCAAGTTTGTGGACTCGGTCCGGCGCCAGTTTGAGTTTAGCGTGGACTCTTTCCAGATCATCCTGGACTCCCTGCTGCTCTTTGGCCAGTGCTCATCTACGCCCATGTCTGAAGCCTTCCACCCGACCGTGACTGGTGAGAGCCTGTACGGGGACTTTGCTGAGGCCCTGGACCACCTGCGGCGCCGCATCATTGCCACACGCAGTCCCGAAGAGATCCGTGGCGGTGGCCTCCTCAAGTACTGCCACCTGCTGGTGCGGGGCTTCCGGCCTCAGCCAGGCACCGACGCGCGCGCCCTGCAACGGTACATGTGCTCCCGCTTTTTCATCGACTTCCCAGACCTGGTGGAGCAGCAGCGCACACTGGAGCGCTACCTGGAGGCCCATTTCAGCGGAGCCGACTCGGCCCGCCGGTACGCCTGCCTCATGACGCTGCACCGGGTGGTCAACGAGAGCACTGTGTGCCTCATGAGCCACGAGCGTCGCCAGACACTGGACCTCATCGCCATGCTGGCGCTCCAGGCGCTGGCCGAGCAGGGCCCGGCTGCAGCTGCTGCCCTGGCCTGGCGTCCCCCGGGCCCCGACGGGGTCGTGCCTGCCACCGTCAGTTACTACGTGACTCCTGTGCAGCCTCTGCTGGCTCGGGCCCACTCGTATCCCACCTGGCTGCCTTGTAACTGACTCAGACCCTGGCCAGAAGGTGCTTGGCCTTTCCTCAGGATGTGGGGCCCCCAGGAGTGTGTAGGAGATGTGACCAGAGACCAGCAGCCTGTGCCGAGTGGCCCAGCACTGCTGCAGGGTTGGGCCTTTGACTGAACAGACCAGACATGGCTCATCCCCGAATGAGGCCCCTGGTGGGGGTTCAGACCAGGCCGGGGTTCTTGATAGACCTGTGGGTTATTGTACCCCACTTTTGGACCAGCATGATGGTGGGGTGCAGGGGCTGTTTGTCTTGGGGGTCCGTTGCCTTCAGGAGACAAAGCATGTTTGGGCTGGCAGCCTCAATGCTCATCACCTTAGGTTGATTTCTGTCCCTAGAAGGTCTCAGGTTGATTTCTGTGGCCCGGAAAGAGTCTTTTTGGGGAAAGCCAGCCCACAGTGATCCCAGCAGCCTCAGAAGGCCTGCAGCCCATACAATGGCTAAAATATGGTATGTTATAGGAACTACTCACTCTGGGTACTCTGGGTTGGGCTAGACCCCTGCCGGGACCTGGCAATCCAACCGGACTAAGCACTGGGAAGAGGGAAGCTGAGGCAGGACGCAGCTTTTGCAGAGGGATAGGGTTAGCCCACCCTTACCCCAAGCTATCCAGGTGCGCGGGCGAGCAGGAGCTGAGCTGCCGGCGTACGACACGGCCCACGCCCCTTCTAGAGTATTGCTCCCTTCCCCTATGGTGTGGGGATCCCTCCGCCTAGGAGTTCGTTCTTTGAAGGGTGCTGGGCCCAAAGTGACCAGTCAAGTGCTCCCACCCCAGTGGCCTGGTGGGGAACCATGCCCCACCTCCTTTCCCATCCCTCTGGATTTGTCACCATTTTGCACTCTTAACACCTGCCAATAAAGACTGTCTACACTAAACCTAGCACCATGATTTCTCCTGGGAGAAGGACCTCCCATGGCTGTGGGGGCTCTGGCTGCCTCTCCCAGCCCTCCTCTGGCTTGTATTTGGGGGTTAGGGACATTGGGGTGGCTTGGAGTCTGAGTCCTGGGCTGTAGCTGGGGAGTTTCACCTCCTTCCCTCAACACCAGCCCCAGCTGGAGAACTGTGCTAGGAGCTCACGTCTACACATGTGACTTGTACCTGCAAATTGCAAGTCTTTTGTTAAAGAGTAAATATTTCAGCATTTTCCCACCTGGAGTCCTGATGACCCTGGGCTTGGCCTCACACTCCAGTGCTCAGGGCTTCTTGGCCCTTGGCCCACCCAACCCCAGTCCTTCTCAGGAAGCTGGTGGAGGACAAGCTGAGTGAATGTGGATTGGAGAGCCCTTCAGCTGTGGCCTCTGAGACTCGGGGACTTCTAGTGTCCTCCAGAGCGAGAGCCCAGGTTTGGCCTCCCTACCTGGGAGGAAGGTTCCATCCATCCTCTCTTACTCCCAAGTGCAATGGGCACACTCTGGCCTGTTCTAAACGGGTCCCCTAGAAGGGCAGGGTCTCCTTTCCAAACCCAGCTGGGGGCCATGCCAGGCTCCCTGGGAGCTCTTCCCTCGGGCCATCAGCCAGTCACTGGCCTGGACGCTGCCCACTGTTTACCCAGCCCCTTTGATCCAGGGATGGCAAAGCCCTTAACATATTCAGCCTCATTAGTGGTTTCTGAAGTGGTGGCTTTGATGGTTCCATCCAGGCTGAAAAAAACAAGGCCTCGGAGGAGGCCCCAGGTGACCTGGGTGAGTCCAGTCACCTCATCTGCTCGGTGAGTCCCCTCAGGGCTCAAAAGGGCTAGAAGGGTGAGTAGTTAAGACTTTCTTGGCTTGGTGACTGAAAACAGCCCCTCCCACCCCAACCCTGGTTGCGCCCACCCAGCTGGGGGCTTGGGAGAGATTGTTTCTCCCAGATCCTGGTGTGGGCATGAGGGGACGTCCGCCTTATATAAAGCAAGCAGTAGGAGCTGGAATCCATCCGCAAACAAAAGACCAAGATTCCCAACTCTCCTGCAGATTACACTCCAATACGGTAGACAGAAAATAAACAAAATGATACAGTCTTAGAAGGTCAATGATGCTTAAAAGTACGTGGCAGGGTAAAGGATTGGAAGTGCCAGGGTACGTGACTTTAAAAAGGGCGGACCTCATCGTGGGTGACATTTGATCAAACAAAGACACAAAGGCAGTGGCTGGCAAGCCCTGCGATGTCTGGGAAGAGAGCTTCCGGGCAGAGGGAATCTGTTCATGGGCACATGCAACCAGCAGGCGTGTCTGGGGGAGGGCGCACGTGCCTGAGGGTGTCTGGCTGGCCTTGCACAGGCGTGCACGCTCTTGCCGCTGTGACACACACGGGTGTGAGATGTGGGAGAGCATGAGCCCGGAGCTCCCAGGAGCACCTGCCCTTTCTGGAGTCTTATCTCAGGGCCAAGCACTAAGCTGAAATCTTCACGGTCACTACCTCCCACTTCATCCTTGAGAGAAGAGCGATTATTTCCACTTTTACAGACAAGGAAGCTGGTGCCGGAGAGTCAGGGAGGTGTGGGCATGTTCCTGTCAACCCCTGCGCCCTCCGGCCCCTCCGCTCCGATTCCATGTGGCTGAGCGGGGCCCTCTGCCCCCGCCCACGTCCATGATGAGGTGTGCTTGGCAGGTGACGGTTTGTACTTCTGTGCATTGACCATTTTGGGGAGGGCAGTGGAGCAGTGGGGGGAGAGGTACATTTTCTTGATGTACATGACACCAGCCGTGGCTTGGGGTGACGATGCCAAAGGCCCATGGTGGCAGCTTGTGCGCCTGTGGGTGTGTTTGGGGCTGGTGCAGTGTTTCTGGGTATGAGAAAAACAATGACTCAGTGGCTGGCATTGTTCTCTCATGGACAGTTCCCGCAGCCACCTCAGACGCCAGGACAGGCGGAAATCCAGAACTAGGAATCAGAGCCAGAGAGGGGAAGGCTGAGGGAGGAAAGCCCACCCCCGTCATACCACAGAGCTCCCCAGCCACAGTTCACCCGCCCCTATGTGCCACGGAGGGTGGGGGAGCTCCAAAGGGAGAAGAGGCACCGCTGTGAACTTTGGGGAGCAGAAGACATGCCCTCAGGCAGCGATATGATGTGTTGGCCCCTCCAGCCCCAAGCTCTCCACCCTTCTCCAAGCTCCGAGCCCCCGGAGGCTGACCTCTGTGGACTGTGCGTCAATGACTCCCTTGTTCTCAGCCTTCCTGTTGCCTTCGGCTGGCCAGTGAGAGGCCCCGCCAGGAGGCTGAAAGGAGAATGGGGTGTTTATTCCGCCTGCTTCCTCCACCAGGCTGCCATGCTTGGCTGCATCTCTCAACCAAAGGCCATTGCTCCCCATCAGGGGCGCTCCCCACACAGCTACACCCTCAGCCCCGTGCCCTCCCTCCCCACCGTAAAGGCTCCCCACTGTTGCCAGCCTTGGAGAGCTGCACCATCCCTTGTCCCTTTCTTAAGCCCACATTTTTGGAAATAATCCCTTTTGAAGTCTCCCCAGTTTGAGGGTGCCCTGCCTCCTGCTGGGGCCCTGACGGACAAACAGGCCCTTGTGGTCACCAGCACAGTCACACACAATCGTTCACGGATCACCACACTGCCCTGTCATCACAGATGGGTGCCACCTTCCTGCGTGGGTCCCAGTCCCCTCCCCCAGCTTCCTCATCACATCCTTCACTGGGGGAGACTTCCTGGAGAGGGTCAGCCCAGAGCCAGATCCAGGGGGAAAGCAGTCTGAAGTCAGTCAACAGGGCCAGATTGCCTCCAGGAACAGCTAACCTAAAGAGTCATGAGAGACACATACAAAGGAAAGGCAGTAGGGACACTTGCAAAGCAAACCTCAAAATCACATGCCTTTGTCTCACATTATTGAAATTTATTCTTCCTGAATGTATAAATCAGGAGACTGATTCAAGAGACATTCATTTCGTGAATAATACAGGTTCTGGGTTGTGTGTGAGTAAATGTGCCCCCCCTTCCCTTTTTTATCAGGATATTTGAATAAATATGCTCCCTTTTTTCATTTTAAACTTTGCTTCCAATTTTTACGTTGCCGTTGCCGCTGTGTCTCTCTGAGGAAGAGGTGCCCCTCCCCCTGAGCCAGCAGCAGACCATCTTTCTGAGAGTCCACAGCCACTCCCTAGTCAGAGAGGACAAGGACAGTGAGGGAAGGAAGCAAGGATTTCTCAGACCAACGTTTCCTCTCAAATAGGCCTCCCAGCATTGTCAGAGTGAGAAGCCGTGACATTGACCAAAATGCAGACCCCAGCTGCACTGTGACTTAAGAACGACGACTATATTTAAAAAGAAATCCTTTTCATGTTCACATTAGAAATGTTTGCTGCCTTCTTAAATAATCTGATTGCATCTCAGAGGACCTGTCGTAACATTTCCAAGCATACAGTGTCAGCCAAAATCAAATGTGGCTTATTAAGGAAACTCAGAGTACAGGAACCTTCCCCAGAACCCAGCGCCTTGCCACTGTTGAGTGCAAGGCCTCTGTGAAGGGAGGACAGTGCCAAGATTGTATGGGATCAATTCCGTTGGGTAGGGTTGTGGGACGTCTTCCTGAAGGAGATGCCCACGGCAGGAGCTCAATCCAGGAGTCCAGATCCGTAGAGTGGAGGCTCTGAGGAACTGGGAGGAACTGGAAAGAATAATTTCAAGAGCTTTAATTACCTCCTTCCCACAGTGACCAGCCCCACCCAAAACCTTCAACGTCTGCGTCAAGAGGGCCCACTGTGGGGACAAGGTACAGGATAATATTATGGAGCAGGGCTCCATGGCTCCCGTCCTGGAAGAGGTGGGGGCTCCTGGGGTAAGCAGAGGTTCCCTTGGGCCTTTTTCCTTGGCTGAGATCCCCCCGGGTCTGAGCAGCTGGAATGGAATGTTCCTGGGAAGAAAAGCCTGCCCCTCCTCCACCTCTCTCCTTATGGAGTTCCCCAGGGCCCACAGTGGGGGGAGGAGGATCATTCCAGGGATTCCTGATATGGCGATGCTCTGGGAAAGCAAAGCCCCAAAGCGACGCCTGGGGTCTCAGTCCTAGCAGCCTCTCCTGGGCTAGGCAGATTGCCTCTACCAAACATTTATGAATCTCCACTATGTGCTTAGTGTGACCTTTCATTCAACAGTCAGGAGTTATCCTCTCTCCAGCTGCCCAATAAAACACACACACACACACACACACACACACACACACACACACACACACACACACAACTAGCCCAGAGAAGGGAAGTCATTTGTCCAACTTCTTCCAGCTGAGAAGTTATAGGCAAACACTGAATCCCAGATCTGTCTTATTCCACGCTTGAGGTGCTTTCTGCCCTCACCATGGAGCCTGTCACCCTTCTCTCCTGCCATCCCAGGCTCTCTACTCTCCTTGGCATGAAACCTTCCAGCCAGGTGTGCAGGGAGAGGAGGTAGCCCTCCAAGGCAAGCCCAGGCCCTGAGCATCATTGGCCTGCCCTTGCCTGAAGCTAGGTGTGCTGACTCAACCTGACTCACCCCCCCCCCAGAGCCCAGACAACCAGGGACAGGAGCCAGCTTCTGGGTATGTGCCCAGACCTTGGCGGTGGTGATTGGGGAGGGGGGTACACCTTCGGCCACCCTTCCAGCATTTCATCACATCTCTCCCAGATCTGAGGACCAGGGGCCACGGTATTCAGACATAAAGGATAAGAGCCCAGAAAGCCCCTCAAATGGAGCCCTTACTATCCTGGTAAATGAAAAGCCACATAATGTTTAAAGGACCCCTCATTACAGGTTGTAGGTCTTTAGGCAAGTCATCTGCCCTACCTGATCCTCAGTTTCCTCATCCATGGAAATGGGGATAGTAACCCCTACTTTTCAGAGTAGATGGGAGGAATAAAACAGATAAAGTGCTCAGCACAGTGCCTAGCGTGGAGATGGTTAATATATTCCAGAACCAAAGAATCTGGCCAGGCTTCGGTCAAGCACTAATGCAGGAAGAAATAGGCTGGAGATTTCCCTGATTTTCCCCCTCCTCCTGACTGTAAAGCAAGAGCCTCTCTTTTATCTCTGAAAAGACTGGGCTATTGGGTTTTCTCTAGGGACCTGGCGAGGGCGGCGCGGGGCTGGAGGGAAGGGGTGCGGGGGCGGAAGCCTCCTTGAGACTGCCGGCTACAGGTTTGGAGCACCGCAGTTGTGACCTGTTTAAGCCTGATCTCTAGGAAGTCACCGTGGTCCCCAGATGGCTGCAGAATGCGGTATTCTGATCAATTATCAGTGTAACAAATCAGACGGAGACTGCCAACAGGGGCAACCTTTTTTCCAGGAAAGTCTTTCTTGATGAACCTTCCTCCTGAAGTCCGGGGCCGGGCCCAACCACAGGCCCAAACTTACGCTTCTCCGAACGACTGCTACGCCCGGATCATTCTGCCAGACCCTTAACTCAAGGCCTAGGAAGGCTAGGCAGGACCGGAGGGGGCGGGTCGGGGGTGGGGTCCCCAGGGACCAAGCCGGCTCCAGGCCACGCCCCCAATCCCCCAAGCCCCGGGAAGCAGCCCCACACTGCCCTCTGGTGGCACCGCCCAGAGATGCCTTCACTGGGCTAAGGGCCTCCAAAAAAGGGAAGGGCTCATCCAGGGGAAGGGCAAATTCTAAATTAGAACACTGAACACTCTCAGCCCCAAAAGCTGGCCTGAAGAAGGGCTCCCGATCTCATTTCCCCTTGCTGAAATCCCAGATTCCCCGCTGACCATCGAAGTTCTTAAGACCCCCAACGCTGGGGCCATCAGGAAAGTGTTCGGGCGGCGCGGGGGTGGGGGGCTGGAGGGGTGTCAGTCACCAGACCCAGGGGCTATAGTTATTTGTGAAGGCCTAAAAATAGCCCTCTAACAACACAAATTGCCCAGCCCCAGAGGGTCCCCTGGGATAGTGATTGCCAGGGAAGGCTGCCTAGATGAAGGCTGGAACCCTTAAAAAAGCAGAGCCCCTCTAAAATCGGGGCTAAAATCTTGAGCCCCTGGACTGAGTAGATACCAGTGCTTGTTGACTGAGGAGAAAACGGAGCCTCCTAGAGGAGGCTGGGAGGCTCAGACAGGGGTGGGAAAATGACTTTTGTTAGTTGGCTGAGGAGTAGTGGCCAGAGCACTGAACCATGAGCTGAGGTTCAAGTCACTGAGCACTGTATTCCCCAGTCAAGGCCCTTGGTGAAAGGCAGTGGAACATCTAGAAGGGGGGAGGGGGACAGGGCTGCCTGTGACACTAGGACGAATCTCCATCTCCCACACACATGCATCACTTTCTCCATCAAGAGCCATCTCTAATCCCTCATTCCCCACCCCCTCTCCAAATTAGGACAAAGCTGATGATGCTAAATCCCAGAGAAAGGCAACACTGATGGCACAGAGCACTTTACACCACTAGCTAAAAGCTTCTCTGGACCAAGCGTCCCTCTCCCATACAACGCAGAAAACCACCAGTCCTGGCTGCAGCCCAGCGCTGCAGCTGGAGCTCCTCGCTGTCACCTCCAAGAAGTCCTTGTTCTCTCTGGGCCTCTAGACCCTGAATGAACTGAGTAGTTTCAGAAGGTTCTTCCTCTCCACGGAGGCCAGAGGATGCCAGGGCCCCTCATTGCTCTCCTGGTCCCCATGTTGTCAAGACCCCTTGAGACCTCCTCCTGGACTTCCCTACTCCAGCTAAGAATGAGGTTTGGAAAGGCCTGGATGTTAGAAACCAGCCCCAAAGTTTGTACCCGAGGAGAGGAAAAGGAAGGGCTAAAGAGAGTCAGGTGAGGGCCCCCGGGGGTCTACCTTTCATAGCAGTGCACCTGACCCTCAAGACTCTAGGATTAAACCAGATTCCTATGACTCTGACATTCTCATCCTACCCCCTCTCCCCTATTCCCAAGCCCTGACATGAGGAAGGACAGCTATGTCCAGAGAGGGACTGAGGAATCTGGCCCAGAGAGGAGGCAGAGTTGTTCTAGGTCTCACAGCACACAGGCTGGACACCAGCTCCCTGTAGCCCCTGCCCCTGGGCAGGAAGGAGACACTATGGGAAAGACATACACAGGCCTGGGACCTAGTTCTGTCCAGTGCTGGCATGTGACCTTGCCACTCTGTAAAATGAGGACTTTAAATTAGCTCCTAGCTCCAGCAGCAAAAGCAGTGTCTGTTTCTAGGTGTGATTTGAAAGAATAAACCATTCCTCCTGTGACTTAAGGGGGAAGAAGACAGACCTCTCCCTGTGTTAACCTCACAACAGCCCTTCCCAGGGCTGAGGACAACCACCTCACAGGCTGACAAGGGAGGCTGCAGTCCAATCAGGTGATGAGCGGCAAAGCAGCAGCCAGGCAATTCGTAGCTGGGGGGGGGCAGGGAGGGGTGGTGGTCCTGAAGGGCATGTGAGAAGTCAATCTCATTTCAAGTCTGGCCCTTTAAGGCCCCCCTTTCTAGAAGCAAATGACATACCTGCCCCCTTGGGGCCTGTTAAAGGATGTAACCTGGCTCCATCCCTGGCAAAGCCATCTTAGACACAGGTTGGGAGGGGGTCCCCTAGGAGAGCAGGTGAGGCCTTAGGCAGTTACCAAACACCCCACCCTGGTCATCTAAGTTACTTTTGGCAAAACTGCTTGAGACAATGAGAAAAGATCTGTCTCCTCGAAGTAGAAGGGCCTAAGTATGATGGAAACAAATCCATAACCTCTCTGAGATGCCACCCCCTCCAAATGGGAAACAGGGGCTTAGGAGAGAATTCAGTGGCACATCGCTGGCCCAGCACCCCACCCCATTCTGGGACCTGTTTATTCTGTCCTCCCCGAAGGTGTGGAGCTGGGCAGTGCCAGAAAGCAGCAGTCTCAAGGGCAAGACTCTTCTTACAGTCACAAGGGACCCAGGAAAGGCAACGCGGGTTGGGGGGGGGGGGGGCGGCGGGGAGGGGAAGGGAGGGCAGGAGGCCTGGGTCAGTGCAGCAGGCTCCGACTGGTAATAAAAGTTTGCCGGCAGACCCCTCTTGGAATCTGAGCATCTTCAATTTCCCCAACTCTAGAATGGGGACTTGGTGCTACCACCTCACCCCCCGGGAGGACTGGGAGAGGCCGTTACAAAGTGGCCAGCTTTACTGGGGACCCAGAGGACTCCAGAAGCCCCAGGGAAGGCAGATCCGGGGCCCGGTACCACCCCGCCCCGCCCCCTCAGATGCACTAGCCGCTCAGACCGCACCTCAGCCTCCTTTACTGGGCCCCTGGCCCCCCGACTGTGTCTTCCTGGGGTCCGTCAGTCCTTCCATCCGCGTCGGTGACGCCGTCCATCCAGCCGACGTCCCAATCCGTCGGCCGGCCCCTCGACGACGGCCTGTCGGGGGTGGCCAGGGCCCCCGACGCTGAGGTCAGCGCTGGGGGGAAGCGGGGCCGCGGGGCGGGCTTCGGCGGAAGGGCGAGTCGGGCTCCGGGCCGTGGCCCCGCCGCAGGCGCCCGGCACCCCAGGGCACGCAGCCCCCCAGGCCTAACGCCGAGGCGAGCAGCGCAGGCGGGCGACCCCGGCGGCCGCGGCGCGGGCCCTTCTTGAGGCGCGAGCCGTGCGCCGCCAGGTAGAGCTCGGCCTGAGCCACGCCGCCGCTCAGGCGGCCCAGGCTCTCGGCGCGGTGCGCCAGGCGCAGCTCGGCCGCCAAGAAGACGCGGTGCAGCTGCAGCACACGGCTCTCCAGCTCCGACACCAGGCGCCGGCGGCCCTCCACCTCCAGCAGTCGCCGGCGCGCTTCGGCCAGCTCCAGCGCTCGGCCCCCGGCTGCCCCTGCCGCCGCGCCCCCTGCCGGAGCGGTAGCCCCCGCGCCCCCGTTAGCGCCCTGGCGCCAGCGCTGCAGCTCCTGCCCCTCCGCCGAGCCCGCCCACGCCGGGGCCGAGTCGGACGGGGCAGAGACCGAAGCCGGGGTCGGAGTCAAGGTCGGAGACGGGGGCGGGGGCTGAGGGGACGACACGAGCTCCCGGGGCGGCGGCGGCGGGGACCCCGGTTCCGCGGTCCCTTCCTGGGCCCCCGGGCCGCAGGCGCTGATGCGGCAGCCCGGCATCCCCCGCCCCCCGGCGGTCTGTTGCTGTCTGTCCTCGGGTTAGGCCAGCTGCCCCCGCGAGGGGGAGGACTGAAGCCGCGCACGCGAGAGAGATGCCGCGGCAGCCCCCGCGCGAGCCGCGGGTGCATCTTATAGAACACGGGGCGGAGCGAAGGGCAACACAGCCAATCAGAGACTGGCCTGCCTGAACCCGCCTCCCCTGCCCGGTCTTCCCAGGACACCGCCCTAACCCTTCGGGTCCCTGGTCCTCTGTCCGGCTCTACCGAGCCGGGGCATCCGGTCCCCATCCACCTCCCCCCAAATTTAGGGTAGAAGAGGACCGCATCTTCTCTGGTCTAGTCCCTGAGTCATAAGCTCTGGCAGTTGATGCCTAGAAATCATGGACTCCAGTCGCCTCGCAGCGAAAGTTCGGGCGGGGGGTGCCTGAGGCCACACTGTGTGCCAGTGAGAGTCTGGACTAGAACTCTAGAGACTTGACTCCTTGCGCAGTGCTCCTTCCCGAACCGCACACTGCCGCTTGGCCGAATCGGTTCTTGGGCCACAAGTCTCTCCAGGACCCCATCTTCAGTCTCCCTGGGTGAGTGAAAAGGTTAATGTAGAGCGGTAACCGGCGTTCAGATGGAGATCTGGCCCGGTTGGTTCCCCACCGAGGAAGCCCTTCGCTTGCCTAACAAACCACAGCGCAGCCGCTGAGCCTGGCACGGTTTTCTCAAAGGAGCCCCAGACCCGACGGTGTGCAAAATTCTTTCTGCGTCCTTGTTCCTCTTTGCTCCTCCCAGTAGGTAGGCATCCCCACATCTAGAAACAGAGGAGGGAAACATACACAGAAGGTACAAAGGTGCCTTGCCCGAGGCCACATTATAGGTCAGTGGCTGAATCTGGACCACTGAATGGGACCAACTGGACCATTCATGCCCTCTGGGAACTCAGATACCTGCGTCTCCCCTCATTAAGGTACCCTCCTTAAATGGGACTTTAGTCATCCTGGTAAAACAGTAGGACTGAGCTTAGACCATTTTTCTCTGAACTAGAGGAAACCCTGCCCTACCACCTCCAAACACTGGCCCAGACACCACGGCCCTGCCTCAGTTTCCATCCGCTCCAAGATGCCATGAGAGATGGGAGGTGTCTGTTGTGTGTGGGGCAGGGGCCGGAGGGCCAGGAACCAGTTCTGAGACTGATTGGGAAGAACCCCAACAAACCTTAGACTCAGAGGACTTGCCAAAAAGGTGTAACCAGTGTGACTACTGCCCCAGCCTGAAGAGGAAGCTGATGGGGGAGCAGCACTCACTTGATGTCCAGGAGGAGGATTTCCTGTGGAGGAGGAGGATGGAGGACCCTCCCCCGCTCCTGTGTTCTCTTAGTAATTTCAGGTGCCTTAGACTGAGTGAGGGGGACTTGTGCGTGAGAAAGCTTGGCTCATCATCAGACAGATCACTGCTCCCAACTTCTGGGGGACAAATCAAGGGGAATAAGACTAGAATTTGCCCCCCATCATCACCCAGATCCAAAAACCCAGCCAGACCTGAGTTCAAATCCCACACAGATTGCCCATTTAAGCAAGTTGTTTCTCTCAATAGGATATACTCAACCCATATTTATTGAATGGATGAATGTTCTCTATATCCTCACGGCATCCTCTAGAGACAGGCATCAGCAACATCTTCTTCCTGATAAGAAACCAAAGCCCAGGGGCGCCTGGGTGACTCAGTGGGTTAAAGCCTCTGCCTTCAGTTCAGGTCATGATCCCAGGGTCCTGGGATTGAGCCCCACATCAGGCTCTCTGCTCAGCCGGAGCCTGCTTCCCTTCCTCTCTCTCTGTCTGCCTCTCTGCCTACTTGTGATCTCTGTCAAATAAATAAAAAAAAAGAAAAGAAAAGAAAAGAAAAAGAAACCAAAGCCCAGGGAAGTGAAGAGGTTTGCCAGAGACCAAACAGCAGATGAGTGGCCAAGAACGAATTCAAACATGGATCTGACCCACTCCAAAGCCTTCACCTCCCTATAATTCTGATCTGTCCCATGTTCCTATTCTCTATGGCACTTCCCGCAGGTTATGTTTATATATTTGTTTACTTGTTAAATAGTCTCTCTCCCTAGGTCAGTTTTGCTTATCATTAGAATCACCTCAAGTTAAGTAGAGTGCCTGACCCCATAAGACAGTCAATAAATGTTTATTTGAGTTGAAAAATAATGCAAGGGTAGAGCTTGTTAAGAATGTAGAAACCTCGGGGTTCCTGGGTGGCTCAGTAGGTTAAAGCCTCTGCCTTCGGCTCAGGTCATGATCCCAGGGTCCTGGGATTGAGCCCCACATCGGGCTCTCTGCTCAGCAGGGAGCCTGCTTCCTCCCCCCTCTCTCTCTCTTCTGCCTGCCTCTCTGCCTACTTGTGATCTCTATCTGTCAAATAAATAAATAAATAAATAAAAATCTTTAAAAAAAAAAAGAATGTAGAAACCTCTTTCCCTTCTTTCTTTCCTTCCTCCCTCCCCCCCTTCCTTCCTTCCTCTCATTCAACAAATTTGAGGGGCACCTGGGTGCCTCAGTTGGTTAAATGTCTACCCTTTGCTCAGAGTCCTGGGATTACCAGCTTCAGGCTCTGATTCTCCCTCTGTCCTGCCCCCTTGTGCTCCCTCTCTCTCTCAAGTAAATAAATAAAATTTAAAAAAAAATTTAATCATTATCTCTTTGTCAGGCTGACTGCTGGAGGTATAGCCATGATCAGATGGGGCTCTGCTCTTAGGGAACACACAGTCTAGTAGGGGATACAACCGGGTGATGGCATTTCAGTGAGATATCTACTGGGATGGGGGCAAGGGACACAGAGACTATGGAGACATAGAACAGACACTGAGCCCAGCTGAATGGGGAGGGGCTCAGGAGAATTCCCTGCAGGAGATGATTTTTAAACTGAGACCGGAGGATGAGTCAAATAGAGAGGTGACCAGATGGGGGTGGGGGCGGGGACAGGAAGGGAGGAAGGGAAACTGGGTACACAGGACCAGAGGTGAGAGACCATTGGCACCTTCCAGCTTCCTTCCTGGAGTCCTTAACTGGCCTGCACTTCTGTGCCTGGGAGTGGACGGGGCCATAAGCAACCACCTGTAAGGACACAGCCAGCCTGGCAAACATGACATTTGGAATTAGGGAACAGGTTTTTAAACTATAATGATTACTGGCTTTTCTGATCTTATAAAAGTTATACATTCCTTTTAGAGAAAAAATGAGAAATTTATTTATATTAAAAGAATAGGGAGGGAGGGGAAAGGCATCTGGAATTAGAGAGACTTCAGTCTGAATTGAATGAAGCTCAGTCTGTTCCCAGCTATGCAGCCCTGAGAAAGGTACTTCTCTGTGACCTTCAGGCTCTAGGGAATGGACTGGACCATACCCCCAACACAGACAAGGACACAGATGCAAGGATTTGTCCAAGGTCCCACGAGCTGGTCATATCTGTCTGTGGTCTGAGTCAGAGACAGGTAAGAGAAGAGGCAGCTCTAGAGTCCAGTCCATTATTATTATTTTTTAAGATTTTATTTATTTATTTGACAGACAGAGATCACAAGTAGGCAGAGAGGCAGGCAGAGAGGGGAGTGGCGGGAAGCAGGCTCCCTGCTGAGCAGAGATACCGATGCCGGGCTCAATCCCAGGACTCTGGGATCATGACCCGAGCTGAAGGCAGAGGCTTTAACCCACTGAGCCACCTGGGTGCCCAGTCCTGTCCATTATTATATCCACGCTCCTACCAGGACAGAAGCCAGTGGAGAGAGACAGATCCTGACAGAAGCTAGGGCCCAAGACAGGATTCCCCTGCATCAGCTGAGAGTGGAGTGGGGCAGGAGGTCGAGGCCTGAGGAGTCTGCTGGCATCCCAGTCTCAGCCTAGAAGATTCGAGGCCTCACCAAGAGATGCAGCCCCTCCTTTTCAGTCTCTTCCTGGCAACCTGGCCTGGCACCCCCTAGGATGTGATATCAGTTTAATAATTTAGCAGATGCAGACAAAGATAGCAGCTCTGAAAATAAACCAGCTAGGCCCCAGCCTCCATCTCCTCTTTCCTCAACAGACTCCCCTACCTTCCCCGAAAGGTTTCCGGTTGCCCCACACCTGTCAGTTCCCCAGCCTGCCAAGAGCACGTGACACCTCCTTCTCCATCTCCTCCCTCCTACTCACCTCCTTCTTCTCTCCATTCTCATGTTAAGAGCTTTCATATTAATTAGGGCTTAAAGGAATCTTGGCTTTAAGTCACAAGGCCTTGAGCAAGTCCCATCATACTAAGCCTCTCTTCGCACAGTCAGAAAATGAGGCCTCTAGATTCCTAGATGTAGCATAAAGAAAATGTCTGGAAGGTGGCAATTATTTGGACTGGGGACTGGACCTCTTTCCCAGGAAGGCACAAGTCCAGTGTCAGTTCTGCTTCAGTCAACAACACTGCAACCCACCCTGCCGCTCCCTCCTGAGAGCTCACAGATTTTCTTTGTTTTTCATTTCTCTTGTGATGAAAATTTTGTCCTGGTTTGTATTCCTAGAATAAAAGGCTATGACTTGGGGCTCCTGGGTGGCTCAGTGGGTTAAAGCTTCTGCCTTTGGCTCAAGTCATGATCTCAGGGTCCTGGGATTGAACCCCCGCATCGCGCATCGCATCGGGCTCTCTGCTTGGCAGGGAGCCTGCTTCCCCCTCTCTCTGCCTGCCTCTCAGCCTACTTGTGATCTCTCTCTGTGTGTCAAATAAATAAATAAAATCTTTTTTTTTTAAGATTTTTATTTATTTATTTGACACACAGAGAGAGATCACAAGTAGGCAGAGAGGCAGGCAGAGAGAGAGAGGAGGAAGCAGGTTCTCCAAGGAGCAGAGAGCCTGATGTGGGGCTCCATCCCAGGACCCTGGGATCATGACCTGAGCCGAAGGCAGAGGCTTTAACCCACTGAGCCACCCAGGTGCCCCAATAAATAAAATCTTAAAAAAAAAAAAAAAAGGCTATAACTTGTGTTCACAGTGGATGCAACAGGTCTGATGTGGGAAACAAAGGGAGAAGAAAAATTATTAAATTTCCTTACTACCTACAGCCCATTGACAAGTCCTTCAAACAGTGCACTATCTTCCTCTAGGGACTCAACTTCCTCCACGTTAATACTTTGCTAAGGACAAAAGGCAATCTTAACTCAACCCTCCAGGATCCTATAAATCTACATCAACATACACAAATTCCTTTGGGGGAGGTGTCTGGGTGGCTCAGTTGGCTAAGCATCTGCCTTTAGTTCAGATAATGATCCCAGGGTCCTGGGATGGAGTCCTGCATCAGGCTCCCTGCCCAGCAGGAGCCTGCTCTCCCTCTCCCTCTACCCTTCCCTAGTTTGTGCTCTCTCACTCACTCTCTCTTTCAAATAAATAAAGTATTTTTTAAAAATTCTTTTGGAAATTCCTTTATCTCTACTCTCCTCCAACCCAGGATATATGTCAGGATATAAACATCTACCAAGCATATGACCCACTGATACATATCTGAAGAGTCTCATGACTCAGCTTTTACTAAACAGTAATAAATGACCTTTCCCCAAAATAGCTAGCCCCCGAGCCCCCCCAACCCCAGGATCCTGGAAACCTTGTTTCCAAAATACCTGGGAGGCTTACACTATTCCTAACCCCCTCCCAACTTGAAAGCATGTAAAAGGCCACTCCTCATGACCCCAGTGCAGCTCTTTCTGCCCACAGGTCCTGTCTCTGTGCTTTAATAAAACCACCTTTCAACACCAAAGATGTCTCAAGAATTCTTTCTTGGCCATTGGCTTCGAACCCTAATGTCTTCCCTATATCAGGGCACATGCATTTGGGGCTCCATCACATTTCTGACAAATAGAAATGGTACTTCCTTCTGGGAAGTTGGGAAGAGCACTACCCCTCCCTCCTCAAAGTTCTGCTCAAACCACTTGATCTTTATGGATCTCTGTTTCTACATCTCTAAAGTGGCCAGGTGTCAAAGGGTAAGTAGAACAAAGTCAGACTCCGGGATCTCCAGACTGTGAGCTCCAAAAGGCATGAGTGAGATTGCATCTGTGTTCATGCATTCATTCAACAACGGAATCAAGCACTTGCTAGGAACCAGCCGCTGGGCAAGGTGCACGGCAGTAAATAAAAAAAGCACAATCCCTAATTCCCCAAAGCTTAAATTTCAGAAATCAAAATAATTAAGACCCAAGAAGGGTGCCAGGAAGAAAATACCTGCTAATTTTTTTTTTAAGATTTTATTTTATTTATTTGACAGACAGAGATCACAAGTAGGCAGAGAGGCAGGCAGAGCGAGGAGGAAGCAGGCTCCCTGCTGAGCAGAGAGCCTGAGGCGGGGCTCGATCCCAGTACCCTGGGATCATGACCTGAGCCAAAGGCAGAGGCTTTAACCCACTGAGCCACCCAGGCGCCCCTACCTGCTAATTTTTACTTAGTGGTTACTCTGCGCCAGGAAGGAATCTTCCCAGCGGCCGCTGTTCTTAGCACACCCCATTCTACAGATGAAGAAAGTTTAGAACAAGCTGATTGAGTAAGTGTGGCCAAGGTCACAAGGGGTGGCCAAGCTAAGATTCAGCCCAGACAGTCTGCCTGCAGAATCTATTTTCAACCATGATGCTATCTACAGTGAGTGCTTCCCTAGAAATCATGAACAAGGAATCACCCGGTGACATGATAGAAAGAGGAGTCAGGGAGGGCTTCTCCTTAGAAGGTGACATTTAAACAGAGACCTGAGAGAGGAGCAGGAGTCAGTCATGTGGAATTAAGGAAAGAGATTTCCCAGCAGGAAGAAAAAAAAAAAAAAAACGTGCAAAGGTCCTGAGACAGAAAGATCGGTGTGCTCCCTGCCTGGTAAACCAATAGGAGAATGGGGTCAGAACTGAGGTCAGGGTGAGGATTAGTGCAGGGGAAGCCTTTGAAAGGCTTAAGTGGGGATCAACATGATCTGATTTGTTTTTAAAAGATTGTGCTGTTTGCTGTGTGGAGAGTGATCTGCAAGGGAACAGGAGGAGGATGAGGGAGACCAGTTAGAAGATTACTGCAGTAATCCAGCTGAGAGGATGTGGCTAGGCCAGGAGTAATGGCAAGAGGTGGGAGGGAGGATGGATTTGAGCTTTATTTGGAGGCAAACCGATGGATTAATGGGAGTGGGGGTGGGGTTAGGGCAGAGAATGCCTTCCAGATTTGTAGACAGAGCAGCAGAATGGATTGTGGTACCCTTGACTGAGATGGAAAAGAGCAATGGAGGGACAGGTTTCATGGAGAAATCAAGGTCAAGAGGTATTTCTCTTTTTATTTTCTCTAAATGTTAACTGCTTTATCACAAAAATAAGAACAAAGGGGGTCTATGGGAATAACCCATTATATCTTCCCATTTTTTAGCCCAGCTAAATATATCTTACAGGGGTTATATACTCATTTTCAAAGGCAAAAGATTATTTGAAATAAGTGGCATTGGGGCGCCTGGGTGGTTCAGTGGGTTAAGCCTCTGCCTTGGGCTCAGGTCATGATCTCAGGGTCCTGGGATCGAGCCCCTCATCGGGCTCTCTGCTCAGCGGGGAGCCTGCTTCCCCATCTCTCTCTGCCTGCCTCTCGGTCTACTTGTGATCTCTTTCTGTCAAATAAATAAATAAAATCTTTTAAAAAAAATAAGTGGCATTAACACAGTATTCAGAGAATAAGGTTTGAGTTACTGTGTGCTGGAAAATGGAAATATAACTTGTAAAATCATGTCCATTAAGTATCAGTCTAATGTAGAAAGGCAAAACTGAAAAAAAAATAGGGAAAAATATATTTCTGGTAAATTCTAATAGTTCCCACACTTACCAATTCTACCAGTTCCTAGTAGTTTCCACACCCACCAATTCTCCAACACCGGCTGGGAGTCCTGTAATTCGATTCAATTCTGGTACCAACTGGAGATCTGTAGACTGCCCAGGACAAGGCTCCTTTCCACAAGACTGTTCTCCACTTCAGACCCCAGTCACAAGCACTAGGACCTCAGGTTCCCCACAACTCTTGATGGACTTGACAAATAAGAGTTTCCCAGGAGCCACTCCTTGGATTCAGTCATTTGCTAGACTAGCTCACAGAAGTGAGGCTCACATTTATCTTGACCAGTTTATTATATAATAAAGGATGTGATGAAAGATACCACTGAACAGTCAGAAGAAGAGATACGGGATGCCTGGGTGGCTCAGTTGGTTAAGGGGCTGCCTCCGGCTCAGCGTCCTGGGATCGAGTCCCACATTGGGCTCTTGCTCGGCAGGGAGCCTGCTTCTCCCTCTGCCTGCCACTCTATCTGCCTGTGCTCACTCTCTCTCTCTCTCTCTCTCTCTCTCTGACAAATAAATAAATAAAATTAAAAAGAAGAAGAAGAAGAAGAAAAAAAAGAAAAAGGAGAAGAAGAAGAAGAAGAAGAAGAAGAAGAAGGAGGAGAGATATATAGGGCAAGATCCAGAAGGGCCCCAAGTGCTGGAGTTTCTGTCTCCCGGAAATTAGGGTGTACTGTCCTCCAAGCATGTGGATATTTTCACCAACCCAAAGCTCTCCAAAACCCATACTTTGGAAATTTTTATGGACCCTTCATTATGGAGGTATGATCAATTTTTTTATTTTTTATTTTATTTTTTTTAAGATTTTATTTGACACAGAGAGAGCAATCACAAGTAGGCAGACGGGGGGTGTGGGGGGGAAATGCAGGCTCCCTGCTGAGGAGAGAGCCCAAACCCAGGACCCTGAGATCATGACCTGAGCCAAAGGCAGAGGCTTAACCCACTGAGCCACCCAGGTGCCCCATGATCTATTTTTTAAAAGATGTTATTTATTTATTTGGGAGGGGAGCATGTGCTGGGGTGGGGGGCGGCAGGGAGGCAGTGGGAGAGAGAGAGAGAGAGGGAGAAGCAGACTTCCCTCTGAGCAAAAGGCCTGATATGAGGTTTGATTCCAGGACCCTGAGATCATAACCTGAGCGGAAGTCAGACTTAACCGACTGAGCCACCCAGTTTCTCTCTCCTTCCCAGAGGATGAGGCTGAAAGTTTCAAGCTTCTAATCATGGCCTGGTGTTTCTGGCGACCTGCTCCCCTCTCTGGAGCTATCTAGGAGCCCACCAAGGGTCGCCTCATTAGAGTAAAATATGCTCCTGTGACCCAGGAAACTCCAAGGGCTCTAGGAGCTCTGTGCCAGGAACTGGGGTCAAAGATTGAATATTGGAGCCAAAAGGATGTTTCTTATGCTCTCATCACTTGGGAAATTGCAAGGATTTTAAGAGTCCTGTCCCAGGAGCCAGGAGTACAGACCTATATATATATTTTTTCTTCTTTTATTTCATAACACCCAAATTGGATATCCATAAGTAAGGAGGTGTATAGATGCATCTGGAAGTCAGGACTGGAGGCTTAAATTTGTCATCAACATAGAGAGGGCACTGAAAGCATGGGGCAGGATGAATGGCCTTGGGAGAAAGTGCTGATAGAGGAGAGAAGCAGAGGTGCCATATTTAGATGTCAAGGTGATGGTGAGGAACCAGCAAAGGACCCTGAGCAGGAGTGATTGGTAATAAAAAGGTAAAATAGGAGAGTGACTGAATAAATTGAGAGTGAGGAAGCATCCTGGCAAAAGTAGACTACTCTTCTGTGAAGTTTTGTTTTGGAAAGAAACAGAGAAGTGGGCTGATAGCAGGCAAGAAACTAGGGTTGAAAAGGAATTCTGTAAGATGGAAGCTGATGGGATTGATCCAGTGGCGAAGGGAATCGGGCTGCCTGGCATGAACCCCCCTTGGGAGATGCTTAAGAAAGCAAGAGAACACGGCTTTCTGGCAAGCTCATTCTTGCCCAAAGCCTTTATTAAGTGCTTACTCTGTGCTCTAAGAGCTAGAATATAGCAGTGATCAAGAGGGCCGTGGTGCCTGTGCTCTGAGCACTCTTGATGCAGAGGGAAAGAGGAAGGCCACAAGGAATCAATACAAATACCATTTCAGATCAGCTTACCTGCATGCTTTGAAGAAAATAAACAGGGGGATGTGACAGGGAGTAACCAAGAGGATGTCCTTTAGATCAAGGAGTCAAGGATGATGGAGTGAGCAACTGTGGTTTTTGCCTTCCCATCATTCACTTATCCTACTTCTGACAACAGTGCCTTTATTTTGAGGGGACACAAACTCTCTGACAAACTCAACGCATGTTCTTTGTGGGACTGACCCCCGCCCATCTCCAGAATGGACTTGTGATCCTGGCCTGGCCAACGAAACTCAACCCTAGGATATTTGCTAGAACTTCTGGGGAAGAGAGACTTTCTTTGCCCAGGAATTGTTGACCAGATTTTGGACCTGGAGCTGCAGGAGGTCAGCTTGTCACCACAAAGGAAGTACCTACCTGCCTGGTGCCTGGCAGGCAAGCCCAGAAACAGAGACCTCATGAGCACCTGATTCTAGCTATACCTGAAGGTGGCATGCCCCTTGGCCTTTTTCTATTTATTTATTTATTTTTATTTCTTGTCAGCGTAACAGTATTCATTGTTTTTGTACCACACCCAGTGCTCCATGCAATATGTGCCCTCCCTAATACCCACCACCTGGTTCCCCCAACATCCGACCCCGCCCCCCCCTTCAAAACCCTCAGATTGTTTTTCAGAGTCCATAGTCTCTCATTTGGCCTTTTCTCTTAAATGTTTTGGTTTGTTTTCCCTTAAGCTATTTTGAGCTAGGGTTTCTATCACTTATAATTGAACAAATCCTGGTTGATAAAGAAGTTCTGAAGGATACGAAGGAGCCAGACTTAGAAGTGCCAGGGAGAAACAGTCCAGGTGCAAGGAGCACGATGTGTAAGATTCTTTGCAGAACAGGGTTTGGCCATTGAGGGGAACACAAAGGAAGCAAGTGAAGCTGGCGTATAATGAACTCAGTGGTGGAATGAAATGGAATAGAACCACAGGAAGAAAGTTCCATTTCTAACAAAGTGGGAGAAAGAGAAGCAGAAAAAAACACTTCCCCATATATCCTCTTTAAAAGACGGTGGATACATTTTAAAAATTATCTTTTGTAAAGCATCAATGAGCTGCCCACAAAGTAAGGGAAATAAGAGAGGCCAGAAATGACAAGCAAGGACAATTCCTCAGGAATAAAAGAGCCTTTTAGCTGGTGTTTGCCCTAAAGGCACCCATTGAAACCCAAAGCCTCACCAAGATTTTTTTTTTTAAAGATTTTATTTATTTATTTGACAGAGAGAGATCACAAGTAGTCGGAGAGGCAGGCAGAGAGAGAGAGAGAGAGGGAAGCAGGCTTCCTGCTGAGCAGAGAGCCCGATGTGGGACTCGATCCCAGGACCCCGAGATCATGACCTGAGCTGAAGGCAGCGGCTTAACCCACTGAGCCACCCAGGCGCCCTCACCAAGATTTTTTACTTCAACACATGATAAGACATTTTACAATAGGATTCAGTAAGCAGATGGGAGATTCATGAACAATACTTTACCCTATTCACATGTGAGACACACTTCTATTTCCTGGTCTAATCTATTCTGTGTTATTCTATTTCTTTTCCTTTCCCCCCTTTTTTTTTTTTTAAGATTTTATTTATTTATTTGACAGAGATCACAAGTAGGCAAAGAGACAGGCAGAGAGAGAGAGAGAGATGGAAGCAAGCTCTCTGCTGAGCAGAGAGCCCCATGCAAGGCTCAATCCCAGGACCCTGGGATCATGACCTGAGCTGAAGGCAGAGGCTTCAACCCACTGAGCCATCCAGGCACCCCTCTTTTTTTTTTTTTTTTAAGTGCTGGTTGGAGCGCCTGGCTGGCTCAGTCAGGGGAGCATGTAACTCCTGATCTCAAGGTGTGAGTTTGAGCCCCACTGGCTGTAGAGATGACTTAAAAACAACATCTTAAAAAAAAAAAAAAAAGTTCTGGTTGAGCTCCATCAAATGATGTTATTCCAGGAGCTGCAGAGCCTTCTCTCTGGGAAGGGGGAGCCAAGTTGCAATCAAGTTCCAAGCTGCAATCAGGAAGCATTCAGAAGAAAGGGACCCTTTGAGGTTCCAGCATTTTGTTGGATTTTTCTTCCCTAGAGAGTTAAATTTTGGCCCTGTGGAGTTCTAAATACCTATTAGACAGATAATCAAGTGGAAATTTTGAGTGGGCATTGGATTTGCATGTCTGGAGCTCAAGAGAGAGGAGTAGGCTACAGATGTGAATTCCAAATTCTCACGACATAGGCAGTCTTTAGTGGGACCAATGGATGAAGAAGGGAGAGAGGGAGTGAGCCCCAAGGACTGAGCCTGGGCACACAACTGGCAAGCAGCTCTTTCTTCTTTTCCCCATCCTGCTGCCAGAAACGGTGTCAGCAAGGACCTTAAGACAAAGGTCTCATTCTGGGGATAGTAGAACAGTGGGGAGTCTATTGCTTCCAGCTGAAACTAATTCTGAACTGATACAGGAACAAAACTGAGACATTCCTGGGAAGACTGGTCAAAAATCAAGAAAGAGGGGCGCCTGGGTGGGCTCAGTGGGTTGAAGCCTCTGCCTTCGGCTCAGGTCATGATCCCAGGGTCCAGGAATTGAGCCCTGCATCGGGCTCTCTGCTTGGCGAGGAGCCTGCTCTGCCTACACCACGCCTGCCTCTCTGCCTACTTGTGATCTCTGTGAAATAAATAAATTAAATCTTTAAAAAAAAAATCAAGAAAGAAAAGGAAGGCAGCACAATTCAAAGTGTTGGACTTGAAAAACAGACTAGGGAACTGCAGCAGTAGCCGAAATTTAAAAGATAACAGAGGAATATTGCAGATAGTTTTATGACAATGAACTTGAATCAAAGGTAAACTCAGCAAATGCCTGGAAAAATAAAAATTTACATCAAAAACAGTCAAGGACGGGGCGCCTGGGTGACTCAGTCAGTTGGAGCGATGGAGTGTCTGGCTCTTGATTTCAGCTCAGGTCATGATCTCAGGGTCCTCGGATTGAGCCCCACATCGGGCTCCAAGCTCAGTGGGGGATAGGGTGTATGCCTGAGATTCTCTCTCTCCCTCTCCCTATGCCCCTACCCCTGCTCAACTTACGTGTGGACTCTGTCTCTCTCTCTCTAAAAATAAATAAACAGGGCATCTGGGTGGCTCAGTGGGTTAAAACCTCTGCCTTCGGCTCAGGTCATGATCCCAGAGTCCTAGAATCGAGCCCCACATCGGGCTCTCTGTTCAGCGGGGAACCTGCTTCCCCCTCTCTCTCTACTTGTGATCTCTATCTGTCAAATAAATAAATAAAATCTTTAAAAAATATATAAATAAATCAACAAATCTTTTAAAAAAGAAAACAGCCAAGGACAGTATAAGAAAGAAAAATTACAGAGCAATGTTACTTAAGAATATAGATGTTATGGGGCGCCTGGGTGGCTCAGTGGGTTAAAGCCTCTGCCTTCGGCTCAGGTCATGATCCCAGGGTCCTGGGATCGAGCCCCACATCGGGCTCTCTGCTCAGCAGGGAGCCTGCTTCCTCCTCTCTCTCTGCTTGCCTCTCTGCCTACCTGTGATCTCTGTCAAATAAATAAATAAATCTTTAAAAAAAAAAAGAATATAGATGTTAATTCCCTCAACGGTATCAGCAACTTCAATCTAACAATGTATTCAAAAGATAATAAACATGTCATGACTAAGTTGAGCTTATTCTAGGAAGGTTGATTCAACATCAGAAAATCTACTAGTAGAATTAATCATATTAGCATGCTAGTGGAGAAAAACCAAGTAACCATTTCAACTTATACAGAAAATGCACTTGATAATTCAATATTTGTGTTAAAAATTCTTAGCAACCTAAGCATAAAGCGCTGTTAACCCATTTGTTCAATCATCTCTGATTTTAGAAGGAAACATTTTTTTAAAAGATTTTATTTATTGGGGCGCCTGGGTGGCTCAGTGGGTTAAGCCTCTGCCTTCAGCTCAGGTCATGATCTCAGGGTCCTGGGATTGAGCCCTATGTCGGGCTCACTGCTCAGCGAGGAGCCTGCTTCCCCCTCTCTCTCTGCCTGCCTCTCTGCCTACTTGTGATCTCTCTCTCTCTCTCTCTGTCAAATAAATAAATAAAATATTTAAAAAAAATAAAGATTTTATTTATTCATTTGACAGGCAGAGATCACAAGTAGGCAGAGAGAGGCAGGCAGAGAGAGACTTAACTACAAAAACTTAACTACAAAAACTTAACTACTAAGAGCCTACTCTTCTTCCTAATAACACAGTCAATTAACACATATTTTGTGTGTTATTTGTCTCATATACCGTTTTCTCCCCTTGAGCCCAGGGCCTAGACCCACCTATTCCCAGGGACTGGGGAGCCTGAACTGCCACTCCCAGCCCCAGAGAAAAGGATGGGGAAGACTCTCGCATTCTGGTCCCTAGAAGCCCTAGGCAATTGTCTGTCCCTTTGGCCCCTGAGTCGGATTATCTGTCCCTTAGCAGAGTCCCTGTTCCTTTGCAGCCTATCGCTGAGCAGCCAGAGCCAGCCCAGCAAACCCTCCAGGGCCTGGAGACTTTAGACCCAGCTGGCTGAGCAGGGAGCCCATCCCCAGGACCCCAGGATCATGACCTGAGCCCAAGGCAGATGCTTAACCCACTGAGCCACCCAGGTGCCCCTCCTCTGAGTAAATTTTTAAACATACCCTATTTTCAGGCACATGGTGGCTCAGCAGACTGAGTATTTGACTCTTGATTTTGGCTGGGGTCAAGATCTCACAGAGTCAGATTTGTGTAGGGCTCAGGGCAGAGTCTGTCCCTCTCCCTCCCCCTCTGTTCCACCCCTGCTCGCGTCCAGGGCCAGCTCTCGCTCTATATCTGAAATAAATAAATCTTTAAAAAATAATGTAAATAAAAACAGCCTATTTTCTTGCCTACCTGAATGCATGTACCCATAGTCATACCCACTACACCTGTTTCTGCTTTTCCCCCCTTCTCTCTCTTTCAGACTCTATCTCTACCTCCTTCTCCAGGCTTTTCTCTGATTCTGCCTTCTCCTCCCCCCAACTCCCCTCTCCCCACCCCCAACCCCCCACCCCTGCCACTGCACCCTGCTCCCAGTATCTCCCTGGGGCTGGCTTCCAGCCCCACTGCAGAGCACTCTGGGTCCAAGGAAAAGAGGCTTTGGCTGTGAGTGCATCAGATGCCAGGACCCGCCCTCCCCCTTCCCTCCATCTTCTTCCACCCCTCCCCCGCCTGGGCCTGGACTTAGCGGCCACTGCCCTGCTGCCTCCAGCGCTCAAGGGGGGGCTGCTGGGGGGGCCCAACTGGCTCTTGTGTTACTGAGCTCCTGGGCTGGTGGCTCCGCTTGGCAGAGCTCTGGGGACTCTGGGCACCAGCCTAGAAGAGTGGGACAAACTCCAGGTCACTCAGGCTGAGGCTGAGCTAGACCAGCCCCCAAGCTTCTAGCCTCCCTCCATGCCTGCCCCTGAGCACCCAGAGCTAAGCCTGACAAGCCCTGACCCTTCCCAGCTAGCCAGAGGTACCCCAGGCCCTCCCCTGACCCTGACCTCTGACCTCTAACTTCCACACAGTTCCCCTCCATCCTACATCCTTCAGACCATGTTCTCCCACCTCCACAGAGAAGGAAGCCCCCCCCGCCGCCCGCCGAGGGCTGGACTCCACAGGAGGGCCCTGAGAGCAAGAGTGGGGTTTTCCCTGCTCAGACTGGGGGCTCCATGTCTGGGTTTGCCCATCTCCAGTCCATGTCACCACCTCCCTTTATGTCCCCTCACAGGGCTCTGCCTGCTTCAGGAGGCACAAATCTAGGACACACAGCAGGGAGGGGCACCCCGCCACAGCTCCCACACCAGCCCCTCCAGGCATTCCTGCAAGCTCAGGAGAAAGCCGTCCTTTCCACACCTTCCCTATGATTTTGGCAAGAATTGAACATAGTTGAAAAAAGCACAAGATGTGAGGAGTCAGATCTGGGTAGAACGGCTTCCCCACTCCGAACCTCAGTTTGCTCATCAATGGGAAGAAAAGCATCTGTAGATGGTCTTCCCAGAGCCCACCTGTGGGTCCACTTTCACACCTTCACTGCCAGACCTGGAGGGCAGTTGACCCAGGCTGGGGTCCAGGCTGGATTCCGCCTGCTCCAGCTCCCAAATCTTGTCTGACCAACTAACTATGTATTCTTCTAGTACTCTGCCACTGGGAACCACTCAGGAATCCCTCCCCTGAGACCCTGGACACACTTCCACCGCCACACTAAGCCGTCTCCTCTCACGCCCTGTTGGCGCTTCTGGAAATGATCTGTCTTCCCCACACACTGTGCATTCCCCGAGGTCACATGCCAAGTCTCATTCCTCTCTGTGTCCACAGTGCTCAGGCCAGGGCAAGGCACAGAGTAGGCGCTCCGTGATGCCTGTTGAGTGAGAATGGCCTGGACACTTTTCACGTTCTCTGCCTTGATTCCCACACCTACCCAACCCGTGCCTCGCCATACCTGCCCCAGGGCTTCGTGTCTCCACTGCTGCCAGTCTCCTGGGCCCACTGTCCTCCTCAGTGTCTCACTTGGAAGGTCCTGGGGAAGAACAATGCACCACCCCAGGACTTCTGTTGAACTCTGGTTTGTTTGTTTGTTTTAAAGATTTTATTTATTTATTTGACAGAGAGAGATCACAAGTAGGCAGAGAGGCAGGCAGAGAGAGAGGGGGAAGCAGGTTCCCCGCTGAGCAGAGAGCCCGATGTGGGGCTCGATTCCAGGACCCTGGGATCATGACCTGAGGCTTTAACCCACTTAGCCACCCAGGCACCCCTGAACCCTGGTTTTTCTCCCCTACCCTTGAATTTCACCCCATTCCTCAGGCCACAAACCCGGGGTGAGTGGAGGGAGGTGCCCAACTGTCACACTGGTGGCTCTCATGAACCGGGTCTGCTGGTATGGATGCCCCTTGTGGGCACCCTCCCATGTTGACTCCAGACTTGGCTTTATGACTTGCTTTAGCCAATGGGACATCAAGAAGTGTGAATGGGAGACTCGACAGGCACTTGCCTGTCCTGCCGGAAGCCAGCTGCTGCCCTTTAAGACGGTCAGCTAGACATCTGAACGATGACAGGTCAGGTAAGGAAAGGTCCTGGGTGATTTGGTAAGCCAACCCCAGGCGAAACCAGCTGAACCGGCCAGCTAACCCCAGCCAAACCACAGACTTTCCAGAAATAATATATCCTTGTTTTAAGCCACTGCGTTTTAGGATGGTTTATTTCCCAGCAATAGATAACTGAAGCAAGGCCCAATCCTGCCTCTTCTCTGTCTTTCTCCTCCACATACAGTCCTGTGGAATCCATTCCCAGAATACGTCATGTCTGATCACTTCGCACCACATCTCCAGACGCCCGCCTGGTCCAGACAGCCATCATCTCTAGCCTGGACCACGGCCACAGCCTCCTCACTGGGCTCCCTGCTTCCAGTCTTACCCTCGCCTCCAGTCACCCTCCAGTGACCAAGATGAAGGTTTTGAGGTTTTGGTCTGATCAAGCCACACACCTGCTTAAGACCCTCCAGTCAGTTCCCCACACAGAGTCCTCTGTAGCCTTCAAAGCCCTGTGTAGTAGAGCCGTGCCTGCCACATCACCATCCCCAACCCCAGGGTCTCTCCCCCTTGCTCACTGCACCCCAGCGACACCGGCTTCCTTTCTGTTTCTTGAACATGTCAAGCATATCCCCACCTTGGGGGCTTTATGCTGTAGGTCTTTCTGTGTTGATCTTTCTGTTCTCAGCTTACATGTCCCCTCAGGAAGGCCACTTATAGAAGAGGAAACTGAGGCTTGGGGAAGTGAGGTCATTTCTCATGTTCACACAATTAGGAAGAGGCCGGGGTGACAGTCCATCCTGGGTCTGTATGACCGCCCCCCCCAACCCCGCCCACACACTGTAGGGCTCTTTCTGCCACATCAGCGGTTTTGGAGGATGACAGTGGTGGTCGTGGGCACCTGAGAAAGGAGAGGGGTCATAGGGGCCTCCTCCTTCAATTACTCCTTCTAAAAACACTCCTGGCTTTGTAGCCTTTGGACCCTGCCCTGGGCTGGGTGCTGGGGACTCAGAGATGAATTCAACCAGACTTTGCCCTCTTGGAGCTCCCATCTGGGAACAGAGAAAGTAGCAAAGGAGGTCAAGGGCAACAGAGGGGTTCAGGTAGCCTTTGGGGATACCTCAGGAAGGCAGCCTTCAAGCTGGGAGCTCTCCAGGAAGGCTTAATGGGGATGCCAGGTTGGTTGGGGGGGACGGCCAGAAAGTAGGGCTGGTGTTCAGTGGCCTGAGCTGACTGCCCTGTAAGTCCTGCCCTGACTGTTACCTGTAAGTGACCAGAAGACTCAGCACCGGCCATGGGTATCCATGCCTACTGTGTGTGTGTGCGCGCGCGTGCATGTGCGTGTGGAATGAATAAACAGATTTTACTGATGTGGAAACTCAAAGCCAGAGAGGCCGAGCCTCTCGCCCCAGCTCACAAAGCCACTAGGTGATAAAGGCAGGACTGGAACCCAGACCTCTCTTGCCATTGCACAGAGCAGTGTGGGAGCAGAAGCCCACCTGCTCCGGGCCCTGCTGCTTATTCACTATTCAATCTCAGCTAAGGTCATTCCTCTCACGGGCCTCATTTCCAGGGAACTGGATGAAGATACTTTCAACACAAGGACTCTGAAGAAAATACTTCTACTGGAATCAAATTCAGGACCAAAGAAACAGCCTTTGCCTCAGCCTGGTACAGGAGGGCTCCTCGGCCTGCAGGTCCCTCAAGGACCTGCAACTGGCAGCTGTGCTAACAGAAGCCAGGGAGCCCCAGGAATCCCCCAGTGTCACGTAGACTTGGGATTTCCCACCCAGCTGTCTACAGAGTTCTAGAAGCCACCATAGCCCAGCTCCTTAGAATCCCTGTGTACATCTCTATGTATCTCTATGTACGTCATCCTCTCAGCCCAGACCCCAACTCACTGGCCCTCACTCCCCAACGTAACTTTCGGACTTCCTGGGTTCTCCTCAGCCTCCAGGACACACCACCCTTTGGCCGATGAAGGAAAGGGGAGAGGCAACTCACTGGCCAACTCTCTGATCTGTACAGACACATCTGACTAACCAGAGGAGCCAAGATGGCTTCAGCTCCCATATTCCAATTCCGCTCATGCTCCACCATTCTGTCCCCTTCCACATGGAGGGGTTCCCTTTCGCTGGTTCCATTCCATTTATTCTACTTGGAATCTCAGGAAATTCTACCTGGACAAGAGAGACATGGTGAGCGGAACCAGAGCTGATTACAAAAGGGAATTCTTGAGGGCAGATTCCCCCACTCTGCTGGGGCCTGGAACAATGTCCAGGGCCCAATTTCTGGCGTATCCAGAGGAGCCCCAGCAGGAGCTCAGGCTCTCTGTGTGGAATGAACTCTGGGCTCTACCATTTACTGGCTGTGTGACCTTGGGTAAGCAGCGTAAATCTCTGAGCCTCTGATCTCTTAGCTATAAAATGGGGATTTGGGACCTATTCACTGAGTGATGGTGAGAATTATGGAATAAGGCACAGAAGACACCTAATACGTAACAGGTGGTCATGGGCAGCAGCAGTAACAGGTTTTCCTGCTTATTCTCAGGGGCGGTGGCCTTGCCCCAGAGAGTCCTGCCCCCAGCATGGCTGGGGAGGCAGAGAAGGAAGAAGGGGTTAAAATAATATAGCTATCATCTAGTTAACATTTACTACCTGCCAGTCTCTGTTGTAATCAATTCAATAACTTGGCCAAAGTCACACAGCTAGCAAGCGGCAGAACAGGTACACAAATTCAGGCCCCCTGGCTGCAGAATTCACACTCTGAGCCACCGTACTATCCTACCTCACAGGAAACCCATTTTTAGATGAGACATGCTGAGGTTGCAAGAGCTTCAATTCATAGTGCCCCTAAACGGATGTTCATGTGGGCCTCAGACTCAGAGCGTAGCTCAGTAGTTCTGGCAATTTCCACTGTTGCATGCTGCCCCCTAGTGCCCCCTATGGGAGACGCACACCAGAGGCCGGCTGCAGACCACCCCGCAGCCTGCCTGATCCACACTCCTCTGACCCACTGCTCCTGCCCATGACCCGATCTGCACATCCTTTTTTTTTTTTTTTAAGATTTTATTTATTTATTTCACAGAGATCACAAGTAGGCAGAGAGGCAGGCAGAGAGAGAGAGAGAGAGGAGGAGGAAGCAGGCTCCCTGCAGAGCAGAGAGCCCGATGTGGGGCTCGATCCCAGGACTCTGGGATCATGACCTGAGCTGAAGGCAGAGGCTTTAACCCACTAAGCCACCCAGGTGCCCCCGATCTGCACATCTTATAGGTTCCAAATAGCACTCTGAATGCCAGCTACATATACAATTGTGATATTTTTTGGCTATCTCACAAATCCTCACATTCTTTTTTTTTTAAGATTTTATTTATTTATTTGACAGAGAGAGACTTGGTGAGAGAAGGCACACAAGCAGAGGGAGTGGGAGAGGGAGAAGCAGGCCTCCTGCCGAGCAGAGTGCCTGAGGCAGGACGCTGGAATCTTGACTTGAGCTGAAGGTAGACACTTAACGACTGAACCACCCAGTTGCCCCACAAATCCTCAAATTCAACAAATCTAACTCCAAGTTTATACTTTTACACCCAGACTTGTCCTCCTCAGTCATCTCCAGCCAGCCAGAGGCATAAGCCAGAACCCACCCCCCACCCCAGCCTGTCACCAGCCAAGCAGCCTGAATGGCAGCTGAGGAAGGAGACCGGAGAAGCAAACATCAAGCCGAGTAAAGCAACAGATGAGGGCCCCTGGTCACAGCCAAGAGGCAATACTGAGCTCAGGAAGCTCTGGTTAGAAAAGTAGGCCTTTCTGCTTAGAAAGAAGCCCAAACACAGCTCTGAGGGCTGGGAGGAGGTCACACTGAGGAGTACAACACTGGGAGCCAGAGGCCTGGGTACTGCTCTGTCACAGTATGCCCTTGGGACTTTAATGAGCCTCAGTTTCCCCATCTGTGAAATGAATATGACAATGCCTATCTCAGCCTCTTGTAAGGATAAAATTTAAGTGTCTTCTTTGTAAACTGAGAAGGGAAGTACACAGGAGAGGTTCGTTGTTATCTGAGAAATCCTCCAGTAGATGTTTCCTTTGTTGCACTGAATACTGGGCCCATAAGTTATGTTGTTTTGTTTTCAAAGGGAGTCATCAGGACACCGGGGTGGCTCAGTCCATTAAGTGTCCGATTCTTCAGCCCAGGTCATAATCTCAGGGTCCTGGGATAGAGCCCCACATTGGGCTCCTCGTTCAGCGGGGAGTTACCTTGAGATTCTCTCTCTTTCTCCCTCTGCCCCTTCTTTAGCTTGTGCACTCATTGTCTCTCTCAAATAAATATCTTTAAAAAAAAGAGGCCATAATTTTGTGGGGTGTTTTTAATTATGGTAAAAGAAAATATATAGGGGTGCCTGGGTGGCTCAGATGGTTAAGTGTCTTAATCTCAGAGTTGTGGAATAGAGTCCCACGTCGGGCTCCCTGCTCAATGGCGTGTTTACGAATTTGTTTCTCCCCTCTGCTCGTACTCTCTCTCTCAAATGAATAAATAAAATCTTTAAAAAAAAAAAAAAGAAAATGGATAAAACATAAAAATTGCCATTTTAACCACTTTTAAGCGTACGATGTGGCATTAATTACATTCACACTGTTGCACAACCACCGCCATGATCTATTTCCAAAATTTTTCATCATCCCAAATAGAAACTCTGTACCCATTAAGCAATAGCTTCCCATTTCCCCCCTCCCTCCAGTACCTGGAAACCTCTAATCTCTGTCTTAATAAATTAGTCTGTTCTAAATATTTAATGTAAGTGGAATCACAATATTTGTCCTTCTGTGTCTGGCTTATTTCACTTAGCATAATGTCTTTAAAATTCATCTATGCTGGGGCTCCTGGCTGGTTCAGTCAGTGGAGTGTGCAACTCTTGATCTCAGGGCTGTATGTTCAAGCCCCATGTTGGGTGGAGAGATTACTTAAAAATAAAATCTTAAAAAATATTCCTCTATCCTGTAGTATGTATTAGAACATCATTTTGGGACGCCTGGGTGGCTCAGTTGGTTGGACGACTGCCTTCGGCTCAGGTCATGATTCTGGAGTCCCGGGATCGAGTCCCACATCGGGCTCCCAGCTCCATGGGGAGTCTGCTTCTCCCTCTGGTCTTCTCCTCACTCATGCTCTCTCTCACTGTCTCTCTCTCAAATAAATAAATAAAATCTTTTAAAAAAAAAAAAGAACATCATTTTGTTTTTTAAGATTTTTTTTTTTAAGTAAATCATGATTGTGGTGTTGAGTAATAAAATTGCATGAACATTTAAAGACTCACAGGGGGACGCCTGGGTGGCTCAGTTGGTTGGGCAGTTGCCTTTGGCTCAGGTCATGATCCCAGCGTCCTGGGATCGAGTCCCACATCGGGCTCCTTGCTTGGCGGGGAGCCTGCTTCTCCCTCTGCCTCTGCCTGCCATTCTGTCTGCCTGTGCTCGCTCTCTCTCCCTCTCTCTCTGACAAATAAATAAAATCTTTAAAAAAAAAATAAAGACTCACAGGGATCAGCCTGTGTGGCTCAGTTGGTTAAGCATCTGTCTGCATTCAGTTCAGGTCATGATCCCAGGGTCCTGGGATCGAGTCCTGCCTTGGGCTCCTGGTTCCTCTGGGAGCCTGCTTCTCCCTCTGTCTGCTGCTCCCTCTGCCTGTGCTCTCTCTCTCTCTCTGATAAATAAATAAACAAAATCTTTAAAAAAAATCAAAGACCTACAGAGCTGTACACTAAAAAGGTGAGTTATAAGGTAAAACATACCTTAAACTTAAAAAAAAGGATGAATAAATGAGTGGGAGAAAAACTAAGACTCTAGACTCTCACATTTTTGCTACCTTGAGAACTTTGCAAGTGACAACAGCCTTCATTATTTACAGCATAAATTTATATTTTTTCATTCATTCATTCATGATAAAAATGAAAGTACTTGAACCTATCATCCAACCCAAGAACTACAAAATCACTAAAAACTATCTATTTACTGTTTCCCCCACCCCACCCCCAGGTAATCGCTATTCTGAATTTTGTGTTCTTTATTCTCTTGCTTTTTTTTTTTTTAATTTATTTGACAGAGATCACAAGTAGGCAGAGAGGCAGGCAGAGAGAGAGAGAGGAAGAAGCAGGCTCCCCGCAGAGCAGAGAGCCCGATGTGGGATCATGACCTGAGCCGAAGGCAGAGGCCCTAACCCACTGAGCCACCCAGGCGCCCCGCTTTTTTCTTTTTTAGTAGTTTTTTTTTTTTTACACATAAATTAGGCTGGGCCTTATGAATTTGCCCTTTTTATAGGTCAAAACAGGTCACAACCCAGCAGCTTCAAGAAATTCAACCCAATATTATGCCTAAATATAGTAGTTCTGGTTATATTTGAATTTTACAAAACGGGTATCATTCCATCTATGCTCTTCTGGGACTTGCATTTTTTTCTTAATCAATTAATTTTTTTTTTTTTTTTTTTTTAGTAATCTCTACACCTAAAGCAGGCTGGAACTCACAACACTGAGATCAAGAATCACATGCTTTTCTGACTGAATTTTCACTCAATATTATATCACCACAATTCAGCCATATTGCTGTTTTTTCATTCATTTTCTATTGTTGTATAATTATTCCACATTTCTTCATTTCCTGTCAACGGTATTTGAATGTTTTTGGTTTGGGGATACCATGAACAATGTTTCTACTACCATTCTTATACATGGCTCCTGGCTCATATGTGCCCTTTTTTTTTTTTTTAAAGATTTACTTTATTTTATTTTTTAAAGTATTTTTATTTATTTTTGCAAGAGAGAGAGAGAGAGAATGAGCGGTGGTGGGAGGGGCAGAGAGAGAAGCAGGTTCCCCAACGAGCAGGAAGTCTGATTCAGGACTCGATCCCAGGACCCTGAACTGAGCTGAAAGCAATCACTTAACCAACTGAGCCACCCAAGTGCCCCTTATTTATTTATTTTAGAGAGAGAGCACGCACGAGCGAGGAGAGGGGGAGAGGGAGAGAGAAAGAGCACTAAGCCCACATGGGGCTTCATCCTAGGACCCTGAGATCATGACCTGAGCTGAAATCAAGAGCTGGATGATTAACCTAACTGTGCCACCCAGGCACCCGTATGCGTGCCATTCTTGTGGTTGTACCCAGGAATGGACTTGCTGGTCTTAGGATACACAGATTTCAGCTATACACATGGCGACTCACTTTCTGAGCTCCAAATGAGGATACACTGTACCATTTGCACCCAGGTGAGAATGTGGACAAGATGTGGTGGGAGTTGCAGAGGGTTTCTCATGGAATTGAACACCTGCTGTATGCATATGGTAAGGGACCCACAGAATGAGATGATGGTGCCCTGAGGGGTGAGACAGGGAAAGAAACGCTCCAGTTGCCATGGGAATCATCTTCCAAGGAGTGGTCCACCCTGGCTGGACAAAGGGAGGGCTTGAGACCCAAACAGAGCAGACAAAGATCTCTATCCTAGTTGGCAGGATCTCCGTCTAGGGTTGGGAGGATGTGTACCAGTACATGAAGGGCGAGAGACCTAGGCAGTGCTGAATTCCTCCTACCTACCAATCCTTACCCCAAAGATCTCTCCACATATCCTTTATCTCACTTTGCATCCATTATCTTTTTTAATTCTCCCAGCCGGAGAGAGGTATTATTATCTCCACAGATAGGCTTAGAGAAGGAGAGTGTGTTGCCCAAACTCACACGGTTTTTTCCAGCTGCCTGAACAAATAATTTCCCCTTCCTTATCCTCAGTTTCCACATCTGTAAAATGAGAATGATAACACCTAACCCACCTCACAGATTCGTGGGAGGATTAAATAATACTATGCAAGCATGAGTCCTGGAGCTGCGCCTTGAACGTCACGTGTTCAAAAAAAAAGAAAAGAAAAGGAAGAAAGTCATTTGTTTATTGGTACTGTTGTTATTATTCTTATGGAGAGCAGGAACCCAAGAGAGTCTGAGCCCTGACTTCTTGCCACCCAGTGATGGTCCCTCTTCCAGAGACTCCATGGGATGTGGTAGTCATGGCCCATTTTGGTCACCTCTGTGGCTCTGTGATATGTCTTTCAGGACTGGACAGCCAAGCCCCCTCCTCCACCCTGCTTCTAGGCCCCAGAATAGAGGTAGTTGATCTCCCCTGCAGACTTTCCCAAACGGAGGTGAACTGCGCAGCTGAGCAGAGGACGCACACCCCCTATTCTGTCTCAGGACAAAGGAAAAACTCGGGGAGCCCAGCGGTTCATTCAATTGAGAAAATCTGCTGAGTACCTAGTATGTGCCGGTCCTGCACTGGGCAGCGGGAGCATTGGGAACAAGACCAGACCGTGTCCTCAAGTCAGAAAAGGAGGAGTCACAAGACAGGAAAACTGTGTGCTGAGTATTATGATAACGAAGTACAGAGAACTGTTCTATATAACAGGAAACCAGACAGGCCTAGGGGCCAGGGAAGGCAGCCCAGGAGATACACACCCTTGGAGCTGCGCCTTTAAGAGCCGGCAAGCGCTCCCCAGGTGCTCAGAGACTGCTCGGACTACCTGCCCATTCAACGGAAGAGGAGACTGAACCGCCAGCGTCGGTCTACCCTGCCCGCCTCACTTAGCCAGACCAGGCTGAGTACCTCTTGGAGGGCGTAGACACAGCGCGCGAGCCAGGCCTCGGAGAACCCCCCTACCCCGCCGCCACCCTCGGCGCCCAGGGCGGGGCCTCAGCCCAGGTGCGCGGCGGCGGCGTCGGCGGCGGCGGAGCTTCGCGGAGTCAGGAAGTGTGTCCCCAGCGGCGGCCCGTGCCGCGCTCCCGCGAGACGCTCACCTGCGCTCCAGGTGAGCGGCGAAGGGGGCGGGGGGAGGGGCCGAGCCGGAGGCGGCTCACCTGGCGGGACAGGTAAGCCCCGCGCGGGCCGGTGGGGGCGCGAAGCAAGGCGGCACCGATGTGGAGAGACCCCTGAGGCTGCGCCTGTGCGGGGGAGGGTCCCGGGACCAGTTCCTCGGGCGCCACCCTCCCACTTCCGGGGTGTGCGGGCCCGGCCGGGGAGCGGCCCGAGCGGGCGCCGGGGCTGGGCGGGCAGAGTGGGGTGGGAGGGCCGCGGTCGCCCCCAGGGCTGCGCTGGCTGGGGGCGGGAGCCGTGCTGGCCCGGGGAGGCAGGGTCGGGAGGGGGCAAGCGACCGTGCACCCCCGGAGGAAAGATGTCAGGTGGGGAGAGGGGCTGCGTCTGCCCACGGGCGGAGGGCCCCTGCAGCTGGAGAGGGTGGTGCTCGCCCCGAGGTCCCTGCTGGTGTAGGGGCTGTGCAGATCCGAGGGGCAGTGCCGGGGTCTGGTTCTCCCGTGCCTCACGAATAGGTGTCCCCGGATGCCGGAGTCGCAGGCTGAGCCTTCGGGGCAGGAAATAGAGGGTGCGGGGACGCCGGGTGCGAGAGCAGAAGACTGTTTCTCGGAGCAGGGCTGGGGTGCCCCTCTCGGTGGGGTGTGCTAGACTGGGCTGGGTACAGGGGTGGGGCCTGTCCTGGGGACCTTGGGAGGAGGGGAATAGTACAGAGACAGACCCGTGTGTGTGTTTTCAGGGACTAAGGAAGGGGGAAGACCATCAAGAGAAGTTTGAGGGTGGGTTAGGACCTTTTGACTCTGAGGGAGATCCCTGCAGCGACTTGGGGCGCCCAGCTTCCAAGCCCCTCCCACTCCATGCACCACACCAAGCTGCCTGCACGGAATATCTCGTTTAAACCTCACAGTGGCCCAGGAAGAGACTCCTCTTTTCCCTTGTTAAAGAGGAGAAGACTGAGGCCCAGATTCTTGTTCCAGGCAACAGTAGGAGCAGGGGCTCTGCCCGCACTCAACCAAGCGACCAGTGTTCCTAGGGCTTGGGAGGTGAGGGCAGCAGCAGTTAGGGGATGATAGAACCTGAAAAAAATGGGCTTTTAGATTGACTTCAGGAGGTTTCTGGACCTAGAGGGGTGGGGGAAACTGAGAGGAGCTATTGTCCTTACCCTAGGTCTTGCTCCCCACTTCCCTCTGTCTCACCCCATTCCAGGTATGTGGCACAAAACAAAGTACATGGGCTCCAGAGTCTGGCAGACTATAGGACAAATCCTGTTCCATCCCTTTCCAGCTCGGTGTCTCTGGGCAAGTCACTTCTGAGCTTCAGCTTCCTGATCTGTAAAGTGGAGATACACTACTTCCTGAGCAGGTGTGACTGTTAGGTAAAGTGAAAGTCCTCTTGGGCCGGAGCCTGTTTCTGGTCCATTCCCTGCCATTTCCCCAGCATTTAGCACAGTGCCGGACACATGGTAGTGTTCAATAAATATTTGGTGGGTGAATTTAATGAATAGTAGCAAATCCTTAAGCCTTGGAGGTGGAGAAGGAGTGACCCAGACCATCATCAGTAACCCCTTGATTTTTTTTTTTTTAAAGATTCTTATTTATTTATTTGACAGAGATCACAAGCAGACAGAGAGGCAGGCAGAGAGAGAGGAAGGGAAGCAGGCTCCCTGCTGAGCAGAGAGCCCGATACGGGGTTCGATCCCAGGACCCTGGGATCATGACCTGAACCGAAGGCAGAGGCTTAACCCACTGAGCCACCCAGTTGCCCCAACCCCTTGATGTTTTTAGAAACCCCAGGTCCCCCAGAGCTCAGTGTGGTTCAAACAATGTGGAGACACCCAACCTCCTCATCCAAGGCCTGAGTCTGGAAGACTCAGGGCTTCCTCTGTGGTCCCTCCATGGGTTCAGGCTTATCCATGGAGCTGGCAGCTTAGGCCACTTTGCCCCCTTCCTCCCAAGTAATAGATGGGATGAGGTAGTGGGTAAGAATCTTGGCCAGGCTGCTTGGGTACAAATAGATGTGTGGCTTGAACAACTTATTTAATTTATCTGGGCCTCTCGGTGTATAGTAACAACAACAACAACAATAATACCTACAAATAAGGTTGTGAGAATTGGTTGTTTTTTTTTTTTTAAGATTTTATTTATTTATTTGACAGAGAAGTCACAAGTAGGCAGAGAGAGGAGGGAAGCAGGCTCCCTGCTGAGCAGAGAGCCTGATATGGGGCTCGATCCCAGGACCCTGAGATCATGACCTGAGCCGAAGGCAGAGGCTTAACCCACTGAGCCACCCAGGCGCCCCAAGAATTGGTTTAATACATTCACAGCACATAGAACAATGTAAGCCATCAATAACTAACTCATTCACTAGAATGCAGATTTAGGTCTGCAGATTAGGTAATTTTGTCTGTTTTACCACTGTATCCACCAAATTTAGAACAATGCCTGGCATTCAGTAGGCCCTCGCTAAGTATTTGTTAATTAAGTGAATGAATGATACTCACCCCCCCAAGGCAAAGGTTTTTTTTTTTTGTGTGTGTGTGTTTGTTTTTTTTTTAAGATTTTATTTATTTATTTGACAGAGAGATCACAAGCAGGCAGAGAGGCAGGCAGAGAGAGAGGAGGAAGCAGGCTCCCTGCCGAGCAGAGAGCCCGATGCGGGGCTCGATCCCAGGACTCCGAGATCATGACCTGAGCCGAAGGCAGCGGCTTAACCCACTGAGCCACCCAGGCGCCCCCAAGGCAAAGGTTTTAAACCACTGGCCTGTCTGGATCACGAGGGACTTCCAAGTCACCTGTTAGAGTCTCCGTGTACACACTTTTGGAGAGGGGATTTCGTCCTTCTTCCCCGAGCCTGTTGCTACTCCTAGTCTGGTCAGCCTAGAGTCTAAGTCCTTTTTCTTCCTTCCCAATGCTCCTGGTTCTATTCTGAGGTCACACAGAATGTGTCAGTCCCCTGAAGCACTTACTGTACCCAACCTTGTTCCAACACCGAGCCAGAAAGCAGTCAGACACAGTCACAGTCCCTGCCCCTTGGGGTCATATAGGCTTATCTTCAAACAGTGGGTTCAAGGCCAACCCAGCTGACAGAGCCCAGCAGAAGGCTGTGGGGAGAGGGGCTCCCATCTGCTTGGGGAGCTGGAGGGGCCTTGGAGAAGGAGTGCAGAATGGGGTCAGGGGAGTGAGTTCAATAATTGCAGGAATAAAGAACTCCTGTATCCTCTTACCAGCCGCCATGGCTAGTGTTCCTTCCTCCCTCCCTTACTCTCTTGAGACACATGCACCTTCTGATTTTCTTAGGAAACTTTTGAGATTAGCTTGCTGACATCATGCTCCAGTGTATACTTCCTGAGAATAAGAACGTTGTCTTATATAACCGTAGTAATCAAATTCAGGAAATTTAACATTGGCATATTACTGTAATACACAGTCTACTTTCAAATTTCACCACTTATCCACATTATCCAGTATCCAATTTCTCCTCTTGATTCAGGATCCAATCCAGGATCACACATTGCATTTGGTTGTCATTCCCTTAAGTTGGACTTGTCTGACATCTCTTCATGATTACGTTCAGGTTATGCATTTGGGGCAGAACTACTTCTTAAGTGATGTGGTTTCCTTCTTAGTGCTGAGTACCAGGAGGCACAGGATGTCAGTTCATCCCTTTACTGAGGAGGGTTAACTTTGGTCGTTTGGTTACAGTGGAATCTGCCAGGTTTCGCCAGATTTTTAAAGTTCTCCCTGGCTGCAGCAAGTAGAAGGGAATGTAGGTGGCCAGAACGGGAGCCTTGATAGTACCTGGGCGAGAGATGATCGTGGCCCTGTTTAAAGAAGTGGCATTTATTTGTCGGAAGCACGTTGTCTGTTCGAGCCACAATTGGGACTAGAACACAGATCTCCTAATGCCTACCCCCAGGCTCCTCACACATCACCAGTTCTGGGACCCCAGTGCCATTGAATCAGGGATAAAAAGATAAAGGATCAGTGTTGCAAAAAATCCAGGTTGTTGCATGGCAAACCCCTACATGGGATCAAGAACCTTCCACACATGACTACATAAGGTTCCCTGACTCCCTTAGGTATAGTTATTCACTCCCAAAATGCCTCATATAACCTACATGTCCCATCTTAGGAGATTTTAAGCATCTGTTTTTCTGTAGTTTATTCATCTGTGTATTTTTTTTTTAAGATTTTATTTATTTATTAGAGAGAGATAGAGAGCACAGCAGGGGGAGCAGCAGGCAGTGGGAGAGGGAGAAGCAGGTTCACTAAGCAGGGAGCCAATGTGGGGCTTGACCCCAGGACCGTGGGACCATGACCTGAGCCAAAGGCAGATCATCGGTGGTTTTACAGCACCTAACATGGGGCCGGGTTCCGTGATTATGGAATGAATGAAGTCTTCACTCTGAGCTTGCTAGCAACCAAGTCAAGAAGGGAAAGAAAGTGTATTTTGTGGCTTGGCTTTCTTGTCTAATCAAAGGAAGCAAAAGAATGCTTGGTGTTAAATATTGCTAGGAGAGCACATCTGACCCCGACTGAAACATTGACAGGGGAACTCTCACATTCCCATGACTGATTTGAAGGCGAAGGGGAAGGGAAGGTAGTGATGGTCAGGTTCACGTGGAAAGCATGTGTTGAGAGCCTCAGAGACTCTGTTGGGTGGGATTACCAACAGAGGGAATAAACTGAGGGAGACCATTCCCCGAAAGGGAGATCTCTGGAGATTTTTCTTTTCATGTGGTAAAATGTACATTATATAAAATTTGCCATTTAAAATTTTTTTTACCATGTTAACCATACAGTTCTGCGGCATTAAACACGTTCACATTGTTGGGTATTGTTTGACCATTGCTAACATCCATCTCCAGAACGTTTTCATCTTCCTAAAGTGGAACTCTACCCATTACACACTAACTTCCCATTTGCCCCTGCCTCCAGCCCCTGGCAACCACTGTTTTACTTTCTGTCCTAAGAATTTCTTCTAGATATTTTGTATAAGTGGGACCATACAATATGTGTCCTTTGTGTCAGGTTTCTTTCATTTAGCGTAATGTCTCAAAGCTCATCCATGTTGTGGCATGTATCAGTCTCACTCCTTTTTAGGGCTGAATAATACTCCATTGTAAGTATATGTGGCATTTTGTTTATTCATACATCTGTCAGTGGACATTTGGGTGGTTCCTACCTTTTGCCTATTGCAAATAATGCTGCTGTGTGGACACTGGCATGCAAATGTCTATTTCAGTTCCTGCTTTCTATCCTTTTGGGGGACTGCAGGCAGGGATTGCGGGCCCACGTGGCAGTCCTGTGTCTGATTTTTGGAGGCACTGCTGTGCTGTCTGCTACAGCGGCCACACCATTCTCCAAGGCCTCCTCCACCCCCACATCTCCAGTGCCTGTCATTTTCTGCTTTTTCAATGGTAGCCACCCCACCACATCCCTGGGTGTGAAATCTCAGGACACTTTTTAAATTTTTTAAAATTTTTATTTAAATTCAATTAATTAACATATAATGTATTTTTCATTTCAGAGGTAAAGGTCAGTGATTCATCAGTCTTATATAATACACAGGACATTTTTTTTAAAAGATTGATTTATTTATTTGAGAGGAAGGCAGGGGGAAAGGGAGAGAGAATCCCAAGCCGACTGTGCACTGAGCATCGAGCCCGACACGGGGCTTGATCCCAGGACCCTGAGATCATGACCTGAGCAGAAATCAAGAGTCAGACGCTTAACTGACTGGGCCACCCAGGTACCCTGTCCCGGGAACTTTTGAAATGTAGGTTAGACCAGAGACAGAATTTCTTCTTTGGAGAGGTAGGGACGCTAGGTGAGGGTTCCTGGGCCTAACTGCACCCTTGAACGTGACTCTTTCCTGGTCTCTCCTCCCAGGTGCCTGGCTGCAGTAAATCATGCAGTGAGCCATGCCCCGCCCTGGACACCCCCGCCCATCATCTGGGCCCCCACGCTTGGGACCCTGGGAGCGGCCAACAGAACTATGCGTGGAGACTTTTGATGAGCCATCCCAACCCCCACCAAGCCGCCGCACCCGCAGGCCAGACCCCAAGGACCCTGGCCACCATGGACCCGAGAGCCTTACCTTCATCTCCAGCTCTCCTGAGTCTGCTGCTGAGCCCCCGGCCTTCTGCCTGCCCTGGAGACCGTGGGTGTGGGACTGGTGCCAGGCTGCCTTCTGCTTCCGCCGCTGCCGGAGTTGCCTCCAGCGATGCGGGGCCTGCATGCGGGGCTGCAGCCTCTGCTTGTCTGCTGGCGACTCCCCTGAGGGGGCTGCTGAAGCCAGCTGGGCCAAAGAACACAATGGAGTACCCCCCAGCCCCGACCGCGCACCTCCCAGCCGGCGGGACGGCCAGCGGCTCAAGTCAACCATGGGTAGCAGTTTCAGCTACCCTGACGTCAAGCTCAAAGGCATCCCTGTGTATCCCTACCGCAGCGCCACCTCCCCAGCCCCTGATGCGGACTCCTGCTGCAAGGAGCCACTGGCTGAACCCCCACCCATGCGGCACAGCCTGCCTAGCACCCTCGCCAGCAGCCCCCGTGGCTCCGAAGAGTACTACTCCTTCCATGAGTCGGACCTGGACCTGCCTGAGATAGGAAGCGGCTCCATGTCCAGCCGAGAGATCGATGTGCTCATCTTCAAGAAGCTGACTGAGCTATTCAGTGTACACCAGATTGACGAGCTGGCCAAGTGCACATCAGACACTGTGTTCCTGGAGAAGACCAGTAAGATCTCGGACCTTATCAGCAGCATCACCCAGGACTACCACCTGGATGAGCAGGATGCCGAGGGCCGCCTGGTTCGCGGCATCATTCGCATCAGTACCCGCAAGAGCCGAGCCCGCCCGCAGACCACAGAGGGGCGCTCCGCGCGGGGTGCAGCCCCCGCTGCTGCTCCTGACAGTGGCCACGAGACCATGGTGGGCTCAGGGCTCAGCCAGGATGGTAGGTGGGGTTCCCTGTGGCTAAGGGACAGAGTGGAGGAGGCTCTGGCCAAGGGAGGGCTGCACTGGGTCTGTGGCCACTGTGGGTCCACCCCTCGGCCCGTCCCTGCTCTCCTTTGTCCTTTCATGTCCCCTAAGAGGCTCCTCTGTCCCCTGGTACGACCTGCCAGAGTTTGCAGGCCTAGCCTGGTTAACAGATCCAGGATCCCATATGAATTTAGACCTGGGCCCTGGCCTAACCAAATCCCCCACCCAGACACCACTACACACACACGTGAGCACACACGCACACACACACACACGCATATGCTAGTTGTGTCTTTGTTTTAAACATTGTTTCTCAAACCCGTCCCAGGTGTAGATGACCCCTCCCTCATCAGGCTGGGAGCTGAAGTTGGGGTTAGGGTTGAAAGGATGTGATAATGACCACTGCCCCCTCCTGTTCCCTCCCTAGAACTCACAGTGCAGATCTCCCAGGAGACTACTGCAGATGCCATCGCCAGGAAGCTGAGGCCTTATGGAGCCCCAGGTTTGGTCCTGACCTGATGAGTAGAGAGAGAGGAAACTGCCCTCGGGCCTCCCCTCTACCCCCCCACCCGTCCCTGCCATGGCCCTCTCCCAGCTTTCTCTGGGGGTGCGTGGGGATGGGATCAGAAAGGAACCAGAAGCCTGAACAGCCTAGACCCCACCCTGATCCTGCAAGCTGGCTTCAAGGCTTCACCTGGGAGATATTCAGGGGGCAGGTGCCCAGAAGTTGCATCTGAGCACCCCCAGTCACTGGGGAGGACAGTGTAGGGCGGAGGCCATGCACTAGAGCTGAAAAGGCACCCTCTGTGCCATCTACTGCTGCCGCCTTGGTCTTCAGAGCCCCCAGGAGTGGGGTCATTTCCCTTTAACAGACAGCAAGGCTGGGGCTCAGAGAGGTCAAGAACCTGAGTGGGTCATCCAGTCAGGATCAGACCGAGATCAGACTGACCCAGGCTTGAGTCCTACTCTGCTCCTCCTTGACAGGCTTCTCCCTGTCCGTGGGACTGGATGAGCTCCTTCCATCTCTAAGCCTCTGTTTCCTCTTCCCTTCCCCTCAGGATACCCAGCCAGCCACGATTCATCCTTCCAGGGCACAGACACAGACTCGTCAGGAGCACCGCTGCTCCAGGTGTACTGCTAACCCTTCTGGGAGAAGTAGAGCCCATAGCCTGAAGAGGGGAAGCAGGGCCCCCTTTGGAGGAGGCTGGGCCCCCCTGGCCCCTCCCACTTCAGCTGACTGGTTCCTGGACCACGTGCATTTCACTGGGCGACAGGTGCGCACATCACCCTGGATCCCTCGATGGCCTGACCCCTGCCTGGGCCTGTTCCTTCCTGCCCACGGTCTTCAGGCAGCCTGGATCATGGAAGGCAAAGACTTAGAGAAGTTACCTTCTGGGATTGAATCCCAGCTCTACCGTAACCAGTCAAGCAAACTCCCCTCTCCCCAGGATGAGGGTAGCACGTGAGAGGGTGACAGCTCAAAGCAGCTTATCTTAAATGGATTGGGTTGGGGGGCAGGCAGGGCCTCTTGTCTCAAATTCTGTGGGCAGTGCCCACTCCACGTTATGTTCTATTGGTTCTTGGTTTATGTTCTATATGCTAACACGACCGTAGTTTCAAGTACAAAGATAGTAGATGACTGCCTGGTCATCTTGGCTGTGATAATGCTCTTTCTGTCCAATCAGCTTGACCGATACACAGAGCAGGAGACAGGACAGAGGGCCCAGCCTGCCTTAGTGTTGTGGGGTCAAAGTCAGAAGGCTAAAATGAGACCAAGAATGTCCACCTCTCAGGTTCACTGAATTCCAATGAGCCAGTTTCTATAGTTTACGTACCTGAGAAAGGTCTGACAAGTGGTTTCTGTCATTGTTGAGAGGTTCTTCTAGGTAGGCCTACCTGGACTCCTCCTGCTGCCCCAGTTCACCGCCTATAGCCTGGCCTGCTTCTGGCCATCCCTGCAGTTTCCCTAAATCCTTGAGGATGGGTCAGCCCCCTCCCAGGCTCAGACGAGGCTCCTTCCACCTCTCCCTGGTTCTGACAGAGCACTGCGATCTACTGGGACCTTCTTGACCTTCCCAGTAACCCTGAAGTGGGGTCAGGACTAGGAGGCTGGGGCTCAGAGGGATCAAGGAACTTGTCGAACAGCTAGTAACTGGCTCTGGACCTGAAAGCTGGCCTCTTGGCAGTTCTGCCCCAAAGCTGGCAAGCTGACCTGCTTGGGGCAGAAGGTCCCCATTTGGACACAAGCCCAACTGGGTTCAGAAAAATCCTACTTAGCTACTCCTCACATGCAGGAGTGTCTTGCTAGTCCTCAGCAGTGAGGACAGAGCAGGCCCACAAGCCCATTCTTGGCTGAACGAATTAGGTGCCCAGGATCCCTAACCACTCACCTATAGCTCCCACACCTCACCTTTTTATTGTCCCCACAGGCCCTTTTGGGAAATGACAATTAGACAAACTACTTATCCAGCTCCCTATCAGACACATAGGACCGTCCCCTTGGGGTATGTGACAAGGCCCCAGTGCCAGTGACAAAACTGGCCCCTTGCCTTCAGTTCTATCATGCATGTCAAGGCCTCTCCAAGACTGAGAATGTCCACAGTGAGAAATGGTCTTAGAGATGAAAATGGAATGAAGTCCAGTCGGTCTTAAATTTTGCTGAGTCATGGGCCCCTTTGAGAATATGACAATATATTCTGGTCCCTGTAACCAGAAAAACTCACCTTTGCTCTTTCACACAGACTAAAAAGCCTTGTTTTATTTCTCCCTTTAAGTAATGAAAAACAGCCCCAGAGAGGTCTAAGGACTTGCTCTAGGTCACATGGCAGAATCTGGGCTAGAAGCCAAGCCCCCACCAGCAGCAATAAGAGAGGCCCGTCCCCTGGGGAAAGGCCAGAGGGAAGAAGAGACATAGGTGGAGTAAATAGTTTTAATGTGTAATAGCAGGCCAACCAGGGAAGGTAAGACACCCCCCAAAAAGGCCCCAGCCCTTCTCCCATGATGCCCTAGGACCAGTGTGCCTGAGCCAGTCCCATGCCTGCCCCAACCCCGAGGCCCCCAAGTCCCAGGGGAGGGTAGGAAAAGAGGGTGGATGGCTGGGGGCTCAGCCCCAAGAGTTCAGGGAGGCAAACACAGGGCCTAGTTGAATTTGGCCTTGGAAAAATCCATCTCCGGATGCTGATCCATGAACCTGGGAAGGGGAAAATAGAAGGTAAAACTGGCCATCCCCTCCTGCAAAGTTAGCCCCTTTCTCCCAGCCCCTCAACATCAGGTCTAATTTCTTTAGAACCCTAAGCAACTTGGAGCCAGACCCGACAGTGGTAGGGCCTCAAGATCTTCTGTAGGTGGCAATGACCGCTTGTGTTATCCCTTCCTACCCTGAGGTACCTTTGCTCTCGAGATGACCTCAGAAAGTGATTAGGGTAGGCAAGCTGAGGCTATAAATCCATAAACTTGACTGGCTCAGCCCAGAAGGGAAAAGGCAACTCCTGTCTCCTACTCAGCGACCCACTCACTGTCACCCAGGTCCAGGCCCAACGCCCACCTCTCCCAACCCCACCCCCATCTCTGCCTTGCTCACTTCTTCAGAATCTCCTGCTTTTTCTGCTCATCCGAGGTGGGCAGCCCCATGGACTTCTGCCTCTGGTCGTACATCATCTTTTCCACCATGCTGCGGGTCTCACTGTCCAGGTCTGACAACTAAAGGCAAGCAGAAACAGGGACAGGTGAAGCTCTGGGACCACCTATGCCCTCACCTCCCAGCTGAAGCCCTCCCGGCCCCCACAACCAGCCAGGGCTCACCTTGGAGTTCTCAGGGTTGATCTTCTTGGTATTGATCTCAGGGTCACTGGACACTAAGCGGCTCCACCACTCCATCTTGTTGATCTGTGAGAAGGGGAACCGCCGGGGGACTGGAGGTCGCTCCCTCTGTGCCCTAGGATCCACCCCTCAACCTTTCCAGGACCCAACTCGCTCCCATCCACATCCTGCATCGGGAACCCCCAAAGACCTGTGTAGGGACCTAGGGTGCAGATGGGCAAGGCCTCTGCCCTCCCCAGCGGCTGGGGGAAATGGACAGGACGGCCACAGATCAGCGCCACTGAGGCAAAAACCAAGCACGGGGGCTACTTGTCCAGGGCAGAGAGCGAGAAGTTAGAGCGGCACCTGGGCTGCGCCGGAGGGGCACAGTACACCTGCTGAAAAAGCAGCGCAGGGATTCCAGCCGGGAGGAAAATCAAGTACAAGGGCACAGAGAGGTGAGAGAGAGGCAGGTAGGCTAGGACAGGCCTTAGGGAAGCCTTCCTGGGACCCATGACGCTTTAGAGAGACATTTATTTACATTACGTGTACTGCCCCATCTCTGAGGGGAATGACCGGAGGCCTTCCGAGGGCAACTCGCTACATTTTGTCCCCTGCTCTCTCCCCAGCATTTAGAACACCCTGGCATGTAGTAGGTATTCACGTATTCGCCGAACCGAATGCATGTACAAAACCAAAGGAAGATGGTTTGGTCCCAAAGAATTTCCATCTCGATTCCACCCCTACCTAGAGAGTGAGGCTGGCAGATCTCTGAGTTGCCCTTTTCCTGACTCTAAAATGGGACAGACCTACATTAAAAATATTGGGCAGACTAA